>NC_062985.1:4562073-4891240 GCF_023078275.1 Leguminivora glycinivorella | reverse complement strand
CAAACACCTGGTATCAACACCCACCCAGACGATTATACACGTGGACATCTCCCCGAGACACAGCCGAACATGTTGTCAGAAATCAAATCGACTATATAATGATACAAGCACGCTATAGAAACTCAATAGTTAACGTGAAAACTTACCCTGGCGCTGATATTGGTTCGGACCATAATCTTCTAGTAGCAAAACTAAACCTAAAATTAAAATTACTAAGTAAACCAGAGAGGCACAAGAAAATTGATATTAGAAAATTAAAAAGTATGGATATAAGGATGGAAACTATAAATATGTTAAATAAAGAGATTCGAGCTACCACAGACAACATAAACGAAGAGAATATAGAAAGTAACTGGAATAAAATTAAAAAAGTAATAGTAACAACATCAGAAAAATGTCTGGGTTTCAAGAAAAGAGAGAAAAGGTTAGAATGGATTACAACCGAAATCCTTGATCTCATGGAACAAAGAAGACAATTTAAAGGAATTGATAAAAATAAATATAAAGAAATAAATAATGTTATCCGAACTAAAATCAGAGAAACTAGGGATAGGTGTTTAAATGAAGATTGTGAGCAAATAGAAAAACTTCAAGAAAAAAGGGACAACTTCAACTTACACAAGAAAATAAAAGAACTTACCAAAACAAATAAGAAACAAATAATTGGTAAATTAACAAATTCTCATAACAAACTTGTAATCGATAACGAAAAACAATGTAAAACATGGGAACTGTATATTGAGCAACTGTTCGAAGATGATAGAGCAGATTTGGATACAAACGCTGGGGAAGCTGAACTCAACGTGGAGGGACCACCAATACTCCAAATAGAAATTGAAAAAGCAATAAGAACTATGAAAGATGGAAAAGCTGTTGGCCCAGATGGAATATATGTAGAAATGTTTAAATTATTAGATGATGACAATTTAAAGTTATTAGTTAAAATGTATAACAAAATTTATGATAAAGGAATATTACCAGACGATTGGTTAAAATCCTCATTCCTTCCGCTGCCTAAAAAGGCAAATGCCAAGACATGCGGTGACCACAGGCTCATAAGCCTGATGAGTCACGCCCTTAAAGTATTTCTAAAAGTGATTCATATGAGAATTTATAATAAAATTGATAAAACTATATCAGACAACCAATTTGGATTCAGAAATGGTTTAGGAACACGAGAAGCCCTAGTAGCAGTTCAAGTGCTAGTGCAGAACAGTCTAGAACATAACAATGAAGTGTATGCATGTTTTATAGATTTTGAGAAAGCATTCGACAACGTAAAACACGAAAAACTAATGCATATACTCAATAAGACCGAAATAGACAGCAAAGACCAAAGAATTATCAGAAACCTGTACTGGAACCAGTCAGCACACATTAAAATCGGACCATATGGCACTGATGATATCAAAATACGTAAAGGAGTGAGACAGGGGTGTATCCTGTCACCACTATTATTTAATCTGTACTCTGAAACTATATTTCAAGAAGCTTTCGATGGCGTTGAAACTGGTATCAAAGTGAACGGTACAGTGGTTAATAACCTCCGATACGCCGATGATACCGTTATCTTAGCTCACTCCCTTCAAGAACTTCAAACTCTTTTAAACCGCTTAAATACTGTCGTGGAAGATTACGGCTTAAAAATGAACATAACGAAGACCAAGTATATGATAATGAGAAAGAACACAAGTTCATCAGAAGGTCCGACCACACTGTCTATTAACGGCCAACCACTTGAAAGAGTCAAACATTACAAATATTTAGGAAGCTATCTTAACGAAAACTGGGATCCACAGAAAGAGATACGTATAAGAATGGAGATGGCAAGAAGCACATTCATGAAAATGAACAAACTGTTCACCAACAAGGACATAAACCTGAAACTTCGATGGAGAATGGTTAAATGTTACGTGCTATCTGTATTTTTGTATGGGGTCGAAAGCTGGACCATAAACCGAAAGATAGAGGCAAAAATAAATGCTTTTGAAATGTGGCTCTACCGAAGAATGCTGAAAATATCATGGAGAGATCGAATAACCAATGTAGAAGTTCTACAAAGAATGAAGAAAAAATTAGAACTTTTACAAACAGTAAAAAAAAGAAAAATTTCTTATTTTGGACATATATACAGGAACAATAAATATCAATTTTTAAGGAAAATAATAGAAGGCAAAATAGAGGGCAAGAGAAGTAGAGGAGGAAGGAAGCTAACCTGGATGAATAATATTAAAAGCTGGACTAGTAATGAGAACGCTGCCATTCTGAGCAGAATAGCACAGGACAGGAATAAGTTCCGAGAGATGGTCGCCGACGTCCGATGAGGACATGGCACAACAAGAAGAAGATTGTAAATAACAATGGTATATGATTTTTAGATATTTTAAAACTTCAACAAGTTCGTTATTTGGTATACTACAGGTTATTGAGCCAAATGGATAAAAAAAAATATTTTTTACTGAGTACTTTCCCTATTAGTCCGTTACAAGGAAGAGCCAATTTCAATATAGAAATTTCTTATGACATTTTTGATAAATGCACATGCTTATAATACAAACAATAGCTTCTACGTTACTGTTTCTTATGACATTCGTCTCGTTTAATTTTATGTTAAATATATGTGTCAATAACTGGAAAAATATGATCACCTTAAAAGCTATGAAATTATCTCCCAAAAAAATTGGATGACACATGTTTATTATATCAATATATTTTTTATTACAGGATGTTCTTATGGAAAAAACACAAGTGTTTTATAATTAGCAAAATAAAATAATTTGATAAAAAAACCGTGTGCGGATAAAATACCGTATACTCGGCATTGTCCAAAATACTGCACGTCTTCTCCTAACTCCATCCTGACGCCATCATTACAGCAAACCTGGCAGTGTCCAACATATTTGACATAGGTTTTTTTCAAAACTATTATAAATATATGTTTTTTACGATTTTTCTACAATTTATTATCACATAATAACTTCAAAAAACAGATGCAACCCCATTTTTTCGAGATTTTTTTTCCTTGTCGATTTAAGGGTTAAACGAAAGTTGATTACCTGTACTTTACTAAGTACATACTCTTAGTTTCATATTCTTTGGCAACACTCAGCGTTTTATAATTTTTATTTTACCATTTTGTTAGAGATGTCACAGCGGACCCCAGGATCCCATGAGCGGTGGCAAATGCCGGGATATCGCAAGGAGGATGATTCAAAAATTTACATTTTCCTAGTTTCATGCAAACAGGTAGGTGTAACAGTTTTTGAACCATACTTTACTAAACCCTTTAAACTTAAAGCGGGGTTGCCAGCAAGCACGACTCAAAAACCAGCAGTGGTGGACAAAGTACGGTCAGCGGGCCAAATCCGGGACTGTGTCCGTATCCGGCCCGCCACTGGTCCTTCAAAGTAGTGTGTGATATGGCCAGCACTGTAGTAAAATACATTTTTGGTATAAAACTCCCCGCCTCTAAAACTCCTTATTTGGCCCCTAGTGAAAAAAGTTTGCCCACCACTAAACTGGTGGAATGGCCCTCGTACGCGCGGAGTTGAACATTGCAGCTATTTAATGTAGAGGGCGTGTCGCCACCGGATGCGCCTCGCGATAAATACACACACTAAAAGCTGCCTCTTCAGGGGAGGCATTCTGTGGGCGACCTTGCGACTTACAAGCTCAGGGCAACCAGTATAACACCTAGAACATTGAACCATGCCTGTTTTATTTAAATACTTTTTACAGAATTTAACTACATGAAAAAGATGTTTGACAGAAAAACGTTACATACAAATGTTTTTTTTTTCGCCCTATATTGACATTGAACCGTGCGAAAGGAAGAGCAAAGATGCGTAAAATATCGACTTCATGAGGTCGCGGCCCTCAGCTATAGGAACCGAGGAAGAAGAAGATAGATATTGTTACCTTTCAGCCAACGTAATGTTCTAATGTATTACTTTTGCTGTATCCGTATGTTTTATTGAAAAATATTGAGCGAAACACTGGCATCACCCTAAACCTTCGTTAATCTCTCGCTCCTTCTAACGCACAACAGTGTCCCATCCGCATCTAATGCAAGGGTCGCCAAATAACGGAGACGGCGATCCGGATCCGGCCCGGCAACCCATTCAATGCGGACTGCGTGTTGTTGTGCCACAGTCCGTAACGCAATGGTCATTTTGCTGCCAGTCTGGACAAACCCCTAAAGAAAATGGTGACCCCTGATCTAAAGATTGGTCGGGACAAGTGGCGTGAAGAGATAGGTACCTATGTAGGCGATAAAGGGCTGACGGTGATGATAATAATGTAACCATTGATCTACATTGGCCATAAGTATAATGTATACATATAAAAGTCGACTGTGGGATAAGCCACGTATTGATGGTAAACATTTTTTGAGTATCAGTTTATCAATTTTGTTGATCAACTAACACAAAATTTCTGGAAACTTTGTGATATGACCTCCTGCCCACACGCCAGACCGCGTTAAAATGTTGCCTGAAGAAGTCTTGGTGTTGTCCTCTCTTGTATTATATCTATCTTATTGCGGGGCGTAGGAGAGAGGCTGGCAACCTGTCACTGCAATGTCACAATTTCGTTTTGATACTGATCACTGATATTGAGTAATTTAATGTGCTCTGCCTATCCTTTTATGGGATACATCCGTAATTTTATGATGATGTAGTTGAAATAAAACGAGAGTCCGTGCTCAGTCAACTGTTCAGAACACGCGGTTGACAATTGATGTGAGCTCACTGAAAATGGCGGGATCGCTGGAGCCCAGTTTAAGTGTTGCAGTTGTAAAGATGTCAATTCAAACTTACATTTATACACAAGGGTCAAAAACACTCTGAAACACCCGTTGTATTTTGTAAGTTAGGTTTTCGATTTGGGTACTTTCAGCTAACAGAAATTCAACATGCCAAAAAAAAGTAAGATTCGGGTTTTAAAGTTCGCTTGTTTTTTCAATATTATTAATCGGCAAAATTAATTATCGGCTTAATCATGTAATGGGTTATGGCCGCAGACTGAAAGGCAAAGACGTCGCCTACAATGGAGCGGGTTTTTATGCTGTCTACAGAAAAGACGCATTTTTTTTTTATTATTTATTATTAGAATACAGCGGTAACCTTATAATTACAATATTGCCCCGCAAAACTTGTATAATACTTAATCTTAATACATACATACATACAATCACGCCTGTATCCCATAAAGGGGTAGGCAGAACACATGAAACTACTAAAGCTTCAGTGCCACTCTTGGCAAATAATGGGTTGAAAGAAAACGAAACTGTGACATTGCAGTGACAGGTTAATCTTAATAATTTACTTTATAAACATTTTTACAGTATGACACATATTATAACAGTTTAACAAAAATAGAACAAATTATATTAAGGTAATGTATTCAGGTAGTGCTTTTTTAACTGGTTTTTGAATTTATTAGGGTGCTTTTCACTTCGGATGGCTTCAGGTAAGCTATTGAGCAGATATAGGATGCGCTTTTTTAGCGATCTGTCTCCAAAGTAGTTATGTAGGTATTCTGGGCACGGATAGCTTACCTGTAGCCACCGCTTTAGTATAGTAGCTATGGCCTATGGGATCTACTGATATATTAGAAGCGTTTTGCACTAGACAGCCATGGTTATTGACTGCAAGCAGGTATTTATGTTTAAGGCTGACTGGTAATATTTTGCATATTTTAAAAAGTAATCTATAGTTGCCTTTACATTTGGCTTTGGTTTTGTTGTTAACTAATAGTTTTAAAAATCTAAGTTGAATGTTTTCTAGTTTATCTATGTTGGTCTTAGTGGTTAATCCGTAGCTATCTAGTGCATAACTTAATATTGAATCTACATCATATGACTTATACTTATACGACTTTCATCCAGTTTTTGATCCATTAATAACTTAGGTAGGTAATCACATCAAAATAGCATGAACAGGCTCGCACTGTAGCATATTTTTCTAAGTACCTATGTGAAGAGAATTCTATAAAATCTTAAAAAGTATTACTACTAATAGCTATAGTACCTACATTTACAGTATACACACATACATATAACATATTTGTTATTTTACGTAACTATCTAAATTTGCTAAATTATATTTAGGTAGTTAGTACTAGACATCTCAAATTGTCTAGCGAATTTGGTAAAATTTACGACGTCTGGTAAATTTATGATGTAACATGAACCGTAATTGATTATCTACCTAGAAACTATTTGTACTGAATTTGCTAGAAAATTTACTGGTTAGTACACACGAAAATGGAGATGGATTGAACACAACTCTTCGGAGAGGGGAAAGAAATAACGCGATTGTTCTCGACTGGAAACCGCAGAATGCAAGCCGTGGCCCCGGGCGCCCTGTCCACTCATGGAAGCGGTCCGTCGAAAATGAGCTACGAGCGGCTGGTTTGAGCTGGAGCGAGGCCACGAGGGTCGCTGAAGATAGGAAGGCGTGGCGCGAGCTTGTGAAGGCCCTTCGCACCTCTTAGGACTAAACAACAACACACAAGTCGCGACAAACCCATGTAACATGGTCATCATATATCACGACGGCATTTACAAAACTGGCCATAACCATAACTTACCTTATATAAGAAAAGAAGTCGAATTTACCCTGTTTCAATTTCAGTAGGCAACCAGGTGCACCAACATTTTCCATTCAACATGGCAACAAAAATGGCAGCGCATTTTCATTCCAAATTGGAAAACCCGTGCAAGGAAGGAAAACATTACCTAGTTCCTGGTGTTATATATTCGCATGCTGTTGCTGAGTCAACTTGTCAGCATACCGTTTTAATATGACCTGATGATATTAATTAAATAGAATGGTTCGCTTTTAATCTTGCGTATGTATTTGCTTGTAGCTGAGCGTTTTCAGAAAAAAAATGAGTAGGTACCAGCTGCAAAAGTGCATGGAGAAATTATGAATGAATTCATTGATAAATTCGCCGTGCGCTTTTGCAGCTGATAGTACCTGCCGGCGTAGCCGATCGTCGACGCCAGACGCCGACAGAAATGCAGTCTGTCTCTGTCGCACGCATACGCAAGAGCGATAGAGATTATTAGAGATAGATAGCTACGAAAGAGATATCATGAGCGTTTGTGCATTCGGCTACGCACACTGATTCCGACAAATTGTGGTGTTTTTGGACTATTGCCATTTCACAGCCAGGCCAAAGAAAGTAGAATGCAAAAGCGGCAACATCGTAGAATGGAAACAACAATTCCTAAACCATTTTTGGGACATTTTTATCATAAAGATTTAATCTGCTAGTAACACGGAATAGTACAAGTACAGATACCCAAAAATATCAGAATTGGAGAATGCGACCTCTATTTAAAAAAAAAGCCCAGTATAGAGCCGACTCACCTGTCAGGAAGCAATTGAAATAACAAATCTGCATGTGCATACAGTGAGCAACAAAGATTTCAAAACGGAAAATGTAAAAGAACAAAAAATGCCTTATCACTCTTGATATAAGAGCCATTTTCGAACGGTGTAAAGAAATTGTCGCGTGTAATTGCTATATTTGCTACACCTACATCCAAACAATGGTTTTGCAACTATCACTGCCAGTTTCGGAGCTCTTTTATTATATGCCGAATTATTAGGTTCGGAACTGCACGTACATCGTTTCTGTTTTCCAAAACATTGCATGATATTATGTTTTTGGTGCAATATGGAATACACTGATTTTTAAACCTTAGCAAAAAATCCTTGCCCCGTAGCCAAATGGTATTTCTCAGCAGTTCTCAAAAAGTTTATACATCAGAAATTAAGGAAAAAGTTGAATTTGTTTTTTTTTTATTCCTATGAAATAAAACTATGGAAATTCATCGTAAACTAGAACTTTCCTTTGCTAATCCGCGAATAGATAACGTGCAAGTCAATCAGTGCTAACCTGTTATAATTACTTGCGTATTTTTTACATGCAATTAATTTTCTCACCCTCCCACCGCAAAAATAAAAATAAATACGCAAATAAATATAACAACCCACCACCAAAAATACAAAACTCGACACGTGTTTCGCCTCTCTACGATTCATTATACGCGCTCTAATCCGGTTCCATAGTTTTATTTCATGAGTAACTATCGCGGTAACCGAAGACAATATTTTTTATTCCTATTTTGTTACCAAGATTTTTTTGATGAATTGAGATTTTAGTACCTAAGTTTTATTTCGTTATCAAGGTTATCTAGTATCTGTATTTATAACAATTATCTTGTATATATCTTACGAAAGTCGACTGATATTACTAAATATTGGTAACAAAATAGGATCAATTAAAATTTGCTGACGTAGCTATGTACAAACTTTTTGAGAACTTTACTGCTGTTTTACGAGGCGTAACGACAACGAAACGCCGCGAAAGGTAGTCTGGCTCTGTCGCGCCAGTACGCAAGAGCGATAGAGATAGATATCTACGAGTGTTTCGTTTCATGAGCGTTTGTGCATTCGGCTACGCACGCTGGGAATTTTTAGTAGGTACAGTCAACCAATTGGAACCCTAGGCCACTGTAGAACTATGTCATAATAACGTTATAGATCAGATTGTCAGAAATCTCTTACTGCTTGTCATTAATATTACTGAGAGTTACAGAGACAAAGGGTTTCGATATGTATCGAAGCACAAGCGATTGCTCCTTTGTCGTAATGATTGAGGTAGCTGTAAGTAGATAGATATATGTCTGCAAAGTAATTCTAATATTTTTCTTCCATCTACTGTGGGACAGCCTGGAAACTAAATACCTACAGTCGAATAAACTTTCGTACATGTGAGAAGAACGAGAGCTCCATGACAAGTAGGAAGTAGGTATACAATATTTTTTTTCTACTTGTCGACTGTAATATGTCAATTAGGCCACCACAGACTAAACTATAAGTGCTAACTTTTCAGTGTTGGATACTCTATGGCAGTTCCGACTCAATTATAATAAGCTCATTATAGTTGACTTTAGTTAACTGTAATAATTTCAAAAATAGAACTTCATACTATTTCTATACTAATTTGCGATACCTGGCAAATTTTCCTGCATCTGAAACACATTTTTTTTTATCTGTCGCGTTATCCGCCAATCAGAGACGGTTATTACAAACAATTGGTTGCCAGGTACATAATTCGATGTTGATACAACGGTGAACGACTCTATTAACATTAATTTTAACTTGCATGAATGATGATATTTCCGTCCATTGATGATGAAGATGATGACTCGCAGAAAAAGTATTATATACAATAGTGATATAATTAAGCTTTTCACTCTCGTACCGCACTATTAGGCCACTCAGCAAGCTTCGTGGCCTAAACATGGTACTCGACTGAAAAGCTTTGTATTATATTATATATCACGATTGTATATAATACTATTTTAACTGTTTATTTCTTTAACAATACGAAACAGCTGTATTTGTGCATAGCAATCAAATTTATTTTCATAAAAACTATGAGGTTAAACCTACAACGACCGGATGTCCAGACCAAAAGACCTATTGTGTGTGTGTACCTAAAGTCCACTTGAAACAAACAATGCATAGTCCATATTTTATAATAAGCTACCTATAAACATAAAAATCTACATCAGTTCAAAACTGATCTGTATAACTCGTTAGGCGATCACAATATTTGTTCAATTAATGAATTTTTACATCTTTAATTTAATTATTAATAATATTTGATAATATGCATGTTTGGTTAAAACTTGTAAATAGTAGGTCATAGGTCATAGCCTTAGTGCGTTTTCACATTATCCGATCCGATATCGGATGTAGGACCGATATCCCATACATTACAGGCGCCATCTAAGATTTTTTTCCATTGAAATTCTTCCGACATCCGATATCGGATCGGATAATGTGAAAACGGCCTTACAGTCATAGCCTAATAATAATACAATATTACAAATTACTTACCTCTAATACATAGGTATATGTAAGGGTGTAACAAAAATGGTAGTGATCCGTTTAAAAAGTAGGATAAAAATTTTTTTTCGCAAAAAATTTTTTTATCTTTGTATGGAGATTCGACCGATTCGCGCGGCCCGGCTCATACAAAAGTGAAAATTTTTTAGCGAAAAAAAATTTTCTTCTACTTTTTCCTGATAAGAATACGATACTGAGTCGTACGCCATTAAATGGATCACCACCATTTTTGTTACACTCTGTATGTGTATTAAATCCCATCATAATTTTTTTTACACCTTGCTTTTGCTGCAATAATGTACCTACCATGTATTTTATTTTATTGTATAAAATAACAATAAAATTCTGGTTTCTAATTCAAAAACATTTTGTTCCCTAAAGTCGTTTGCCACCGTCGCTAAAACGTCCCTATTCTGAAGCATTGTGGTTACCAAAAGCGAAAACTCTTTCAATATTCTAATGTTGGCAATAAAAGAATCGTATTAGCATTGGAAACGGTCGGTCAGAGCGGCTCGAGACTGCATCACATATATAAATGCTAAGTAACCAGCGATCTTATTCCCGATACTTACGGAACTAACTTGAGGGGTCAAACTGTCAGATTTATAACTATATTTTGATCAGTAATCTAATATTTAGTATCTCATATTTAATGCTGTTATTCTGTTTCATCAGTCAGGCGACATTTATTGCGCCAAATTATATTTATTATTATTTATTTATTTCAAATAACATAGATTCATATCAATGGATAGTAACATATAAATGATATGAAGCAATAACAATATTTTTGAATGGAATCTACAAAAAAAAACATTTTATAGCGTTTTCATAAATATGAAAACCATCTCGCTACGCTCGCGGTTCAATATTGGAATCTTTCGCTTGCTCGGGTATCAATATTGGCACGTGCGGTTAAACAACTACTTTGCCACCGTGTGAAACACAAAATCTTTCATCACACTAACACGAACAAAAACTGACTATATAAAACATCAAATATATCAATTCTTTCAATATTTATGATTCAAAATCCTAATTTACAGGTAAAATCTACCAGTTAGCTTAAGACATCAAGTTAAAATTTGTATGAAATTACTTTGCACTCATGTGGATAAAATGCAATTTTGCTATGTGTTTTCGAATAGCAAAGAGAGCCTTTACCAGTTGGTGTGGTGAAAAATATTTTGTTCAAGTGGTCACTCAGATCTTTACTCGCCCGTTCTCGTTCGCAATTAGAACACAGAGCCGGTACCGAGACTCGTCATGAATACCTTATTTGCCTGAAAAAACGTGTAAAGTGAACGCCGTTATCTTTTGTGGGTTCCGTTAATATCGCCGATAGGAAATAATAAGGTACCTACTTAAAATAAATGTGGAGAGGAAGGCAATTGGGACAAACAGTTGGGATTATGCGTACTTTTTTTTAATTTCAATTGTTTACCTAATAAGATACAAATCGAGCGTGTGCTTTCTGATAAAATCGTGGTTTTTTTACTACGCGAAAGCTCGTGCTATAAGCATTGAACTTCTTTATTACTAATCAGGGCCCGTAACTTTCATGCCGATGACATAAATTTGACGTCACGCTGCATATAGGATGATTCAGAGTTTTATTTAATAATTAATAATTATTCATAAATCATTCAATTTTAATCAAGACTTCAAAACTAATCTATTCATACGTGAAATAATTAATACCTACTAGATACTTGAAAAGTAAATTAAATTATTTGTTTATTTTTTATACATACATTTTATTAAATAGTTTTGTATCATGTTTCAATAAACTATGAAAACAAAACAAATTGTTTCCTTTTCGTTTCACGTATCGGGTAGGTATTAATTTTATTATTCCACGTGTGAATAGCTTACTTTCAAGTCATTTCCAAACGATTAAATTGATTAATGAATAATTATTAATTATTACTATAGAACTATTTGAATAATCCTATATGTTGCTTGACATCAAATTGATGTCAACGGGCCCTGTTTATTATCAAATGTAGGTATTTGGAGATCCTTTTAATTTACCGAAGATTTTTTTGTCGAATTTCATTTCCCAAACGAATTTTGCCAACTACACGTTTGTCAACTCAATCTATCCCATAATAACATTTGACAACGTCAAAATCCGTCAAATGATAATTTCCCAAACTGTTGTAATGCAACTTTTATAACCCCAACAGTTAATTTCGCAAATGTTTCACTTTGACTAGAAAAGTTTGCTCAACTTTACTTTCGTCAAATTAATTACTGGACAGAATTATTTAGTCAAATAATTTGTTTAGTAAAAAAATTTTTCCTTAAAAACACACCATGCAAAACCACTTTTTGTCAAGTGTTTTAATAACATGATTGTTTTCATTTACCGAATTTCATTTCCCAAACAGATTTTAACAACTACTTACACGTTTGCTTCCCACAAACACTTTTGACGAAAATACCATAATTATGACGAGTCAAATAATCTTTAAAAACCTAAACATAGCCTAAAAACCTAAAAGTAGGTTTAGGTTAGGTTGGAACTGCGACCCCCACACAAAATGTTGCCAAAAAAGTAGGTTTAGGTTAGGTTGGAACTGCGACCCCCACACAAAATGTTGCTAAAAAAGTAGGTTTAGGTTAGGTTGGAACTGCGACCCCCACACAAAATGTTGCTAAAAAAGTAGGTTCAGGTTAGGTTGGAAGTGCGACCCCCACACAAAATGTTGCTAAATAAGTAGGTTTAGGTTAGATTAGAACTGCGACCCCCACACAAAACTTTGCTAAGAAAGTAGGTTTATGTTAGGTTGGAACTGCGACCCCCACACAAAACTGTTGCTAAGAAAGTAGGTTTAGGTTAGGTTAGAACTGCGACCCTCACACAAAACTGTTGAGAAGAAAGTAGGTTTAGGTTAGGTTAGAACTGCGACCCCCACACAAAACTGTTGCTAAGAAAGTAGGTTTAGGTTGGATTAGAACTGCGACCCCCACGCAAAACTTTGCTAAGAATGTAGGTTTAGGTTAGGTTCGAACTGCGACCCCCACACAAAACTGTTGCTAAGAAAGTAGGTTTAGGTTAGGTTAGAACTGCGACCCCAAAGCAAAACTTTGCTAAGAATGTAGGTTTAGGTTAGGTTAGAACTGCGACCCCCACACAAAACTGTTGCTAAGAAAGTAGGTTTAGGTTAGGTTAGAACTGCGACCCCCATACAAAATGTTGCTAAAAAAGTAGGTTTAGGTTAGGTTAGAACTGCGACCCCCACACAAAACTGTAGCGAAGAAAGTAGGTTTAGGTTAGGTTAGGTTAGGTTAGGTTAGGTTAGGTTAGGTTAGGTTAGGTTAGGTTAGGTTAGGTTAGGTTAGGTTAGAACCCCCCCTATTAGCGGTGTGTAGCTCAGTTGTAAGAGCCTCTGCTTATTGGCTCGAATTGTCACAGGTGTCGTGAGTTCGAATCCCGGTCGTGTAAAAAGATTGTGTTTAATATTTTTAAATTTTATTTTTCACTCCCTCTGACTAGCAGAGGGGGGATATGGGAGGAGGGAGTCCCACATACCACCCCCCAATGGGCCTCCTCAGCCCGGGGGTGAGATGCGTAAATGCATTCCCCTGCGTCAAAAAAAAAAAAAAAAAAAAAAAAAAAAAAAAAAAAAAAAAAGGTTAGAACCCCCCCTAGGGTGCCCACCTTGCCGTGGTGGGGGGGCTTAGTAACCGTGGACTGGTCACCCACGGTGAAGCTAAGAGGTACCCAGGGCCGGCCAGTTTGGGGACCTGGCTGGCCCGAGGTGGTCGCTCTAAGTGGGCTTGTAAAGCCCACTTAAGACGCGTCTGGGAGGACTGCGGTGGGAGGGAAGATCCGGCAGTATGGGATGCCGCTCTGTGCCCTCCCACGGTAGCCGAGGTGGGATCGCAGGGGAGAGGCGTGATGGTATAACGGTGCGCCACTCTCCCTACCCCCTGCGACCTTGGCGGGGCCGCTCCGCTGTAGCGGCATTGGTGGGGCCGCAAGGGAAGAGGAGTGCCGGTATTACGGTGCGCCGTTCTCCCTATCCTTTGCGGCCGACTTGGTTAGCGGTGGAACCAAAGACCATTTCCACCGCTGGGCGCCGGAACATTCTGGCGCCCATGGCCTCTTTGTGGCGGACTCGAGGGGGTCCGTCACTGTACCTATAAGCGGCCGAGGAGGAAGGTGCGCCCTGTCATCCGGCGCACTCACTGTGGAGGGCCTTTGGGCATCCACGGAGAAGCTGCACGTGGGCGGCTGCCGCCGGCGGGGTCGCCGTTGTGAGCGCAAGTGTTCCGGTAACCCCGCCAACAAAGCGGCGAGGTGGCATGTGGGGGGGTTTTAGTGGGTATACCGTGGCCTCATTAGCTAATACGGGAGTCCCACATAACCACTAGGGTCCCCCCTCGCACCCTAGTGGTATGCGGAACGCATTTTCCCCCCCTAAACAAAAAAAAAAAAAAAAAGGTTAGGTTAGAAGAATCTGGAATTTGCTTAAATTTGCCTACTTGTCTTGATTGTGTAACTTTGTGCATTGAGTTTGAATAACTGGTGAGCATGCATTTTTATGATACTTAGTTTAATATTTGAAGATAGTACGTACTACTCCATTTTTAACCCCCGACGCAAAAACGACTCTGTCTGTCTGTGGCATCATAGCTCCGGAACGGATGAACCAATTTAGATTTTTTTTTTAAACTGAGTGAGTCGGGAATAACTATTCTTAACCATATTTCATGAAAATCAGTCCACTATGTCTTGGTTTTTTTTAATTTTAATTTTGTGGTTAACTGTTTGTTTATAGACACACGAATTCATTCTCACCCTACAATACTCACACTCGAGTGGAAATATTCTAATGCCCCAAGTTACACAAAATGTTTTTCATCACATATGCAATAAAAAAAGTTGCACATTTACGATGCGAGTGTGTCGAAAAATACATGCTCGCATAGCAGTAAAATATTGGAATATAAGCTACATATTTCAACCCGCTTCTCAATTTTCCATATTTGTTACAGATATAATTCACAACGAAAAAACAACCGTGATTATATAACTCTGGCCAACGTGGGACTCGAATCCACATGTTTCGGTTGCAAGTCCAATGCGTTGCCAATTCCGCAAATTGACCATCCGTCCATAAGTGCTAATCCAAGTCATGCCGTTACAACCCTATCCAACTCTAAGGACATGCATCGGCGCATTACATGAACGCGCATGGCGTGCTAAGAACGCGCATACACTACACCACACATAGATGGCGCCACAAAAAAATGTCTTGTAGCTTCCGATTTACTTGTAGATAGCGTTAAGTGTCACTTTTGACATAGATTTATGGCTCGAAAGTGACACTTAACGCCAATCTACAAATAATCGATGGCAACTGGGCATTTTTTGTGGCGCCATCTATATGTGGCGTAGTGTATGCGCGTTCTTAGGTGGTCGCATTTTAATATATGGGATGGTATGATCGTCTTATATTTAATCTCTGATATTATGTAGAATTAGGTCAAATAGCTTTCAAAATAGCCACACTATCTTAACACGGATCACCTGACAACCTGTCGACCCATGAACAGGGTCGACATATGGATGGTGATAAGCAATAATGTGTCAACCCACAAAAATTAAAAAAATGAGATTTTAATGCCATGTTATAGCTGGATTTTTAAACTTCTATTTGCAAAATTGACCTTTTCATTTTGAAAATTTTTACTATCCCAAAAGTAAAAAAAAAGGTTAACACAAATCCTTTATCGTGTGTTGCCTGTTTTGCATTAATGTGTCAAGAACCTTAACTTATTATAGTAATTGGCAGAAGACATATTAAAATTACAATAATGTGTTATGAGGGTTGACTCAACGATTTTTTTACACTTGACTCATTCTTGCAAAACGCAAAAAATGACATAGTTACCCACTATGAGACTTGAATGATTATTGCAAAATGATATTTTATTCGTTGTTTTATGCTACGACCCGTGATATAAAACATAAGCCATTATTGTTAAATTATATTCGGGTCATAAATTGTTCGATTTTGGTGTAAGTACCATGAGACTATATTGTAAAATATAACTGTTCATATTAATTTATGTTTGAATAAGTTATGATATAGTATATTTTAGTATATTTTTGCACATGAATGGTAAATTCAGTACGAAATTGAACATTTTAAGTCATGAATATACATATTCGTTATTATAATTTGCAAACATTTTTTACAAGTACGTGTTTATATAAAAAAAATCTAATATAAGCTACTATTTTTTTTATAATTACTAATTACATTAAGACGTGTTAATGTATGCATAAAAATATTGTTTGATTTTTGAATACTTACTGAATGGTAGTTTATTATTTTATTAAAGATATTTTATGTTTTGTTCTTGTACAAGTCATGAGTTATTAATTTCAATGACTTAGTCTATTTCTTAGCGTAAAAAAATATTTTGTTGTATTTTTTAGATAAGTAGTTTATTTTTTTTAAAGATGATTATTTGGTTTTTGTAACGATTATTTGTTGAAAAAGCACAGATAATTTAAATATGTGTCTAGAAATGATCATTACTCTAATAGTTAATTTATAGTATTTTATTCAACAGGCGTTTAAAGGAGGTCAAGAAATATGAGTGGCGTACTTTCCACGAGTATTTTGGAGTCAGTTAAACACCATTGCATTGCATACAATACTTTTATAAAGACCATGCACTTAGTTTTTAATAGGTAGTTTTTTTTTTTAATAATTCTCGCGAAATTCACACTGTTTCCTGTATTGCAAAGGTTTGCACTGTCAGCTCAGCTGCCCAAAGCCTTCCCGCGCACGCACGCAGTATCGTTAATGCAATGCGTTGCCATGATTACAGAACCAAACAATGCGTTTTCAGTTTTTTCGATACGCACAATCCTGTAAATGACGAATAACAGTTCGGGAGTAGAAAAATCATTAAAAGGTTTGATTAATAAATAATGTATTGATTCCTACATGACGACCGGTCTGGCGCAGTCGGTAGTGACCCTGCCTGCTACGCCGCGGTCCCGGGTTCGAATCCCGGTAAGGGCATTTATTTGTGTGATGAGCACAGATATTTGTTCCTGAGTCATGGATGTTTTCTATGTATATAAGTATTTATGTATTATATATGTCGTTGCCTAAGTACCTACAACACAAGCCTTCTTGAGCTTACCGTGGGTCTCAGTCAATCTGTGTAAGAATGTCCTATAATATTTATTATTATTTTATTATTTATACCTAATAACATAAGTGACCATGACTGATATGTTACTTGACACTTATAAAGTTAAAAATATGCATAGGTAGAGTATTTTACAATAACAATTTATGTGCTTTAACATGTTTATTTAAGGCTCATAGATATTTTTAAACAATTAGCAAAAGTGGGTTAAGTATCATAACACAGTCTTGAAAAAGTTTGACGTCGTCGAACAATTCGCAATAAAAGAAAAGGGCATTATTTCGTCAAATTGAAGTTTGTTTTGAAATTAAGCTACAATAATCACTACTACTGAACGTATTATAGCTGAAAATCACAACAATCTATATAAAAAACAATTTATTTTAAGAGAAACACAAAAAAATGAGAAAAAATCTTTAGACGCCATTTTCTCAAAATGGTTGGTGTGTGGGTTGACACATTGTTGCTTATCAGCATCCATATGCACAAACGCTCACGATAATCTGTTTCGTAGCTATCTATCTCAATCGCTCTTGCGTATTGGCGCGACAGAGCCAGACTGAATTACGCCGGCAGAACATACATAGCAGCTGTGAACAGAAATGCTCAATCACTATGGAACCCCAGATATGTTTCCGTAGGTGAATGAACTGCGGCTTACCAAGTTACCAGGCCTACCCTTATAGGGCTCCATCAAAGATCGATTCAGGATATTTATTACCTACCCTTTGAGGTGAGTAAGTAATCATGATACGATTTTTCATTCGACTGCCCTAAAGTGAATACAAATTTATTTCAATTCAATGAATTGGATTCTTTTTTCAAGTTTTGGGCACATCTTTTTTTGTTGGACGCGATTACATTTACTTCATATAAACATGGCTTAGAACACTTCCGACTAATTCATAAAAAAAAAACTAAATCTTAATCGGTTCATCCGTTCGGGAGCTATGATGCGACAGACACACACACAGAGACAGATAGACAGACAGACAGACACGTCAAACTTATAACCGACACCGTCGTTTGTCATCATTGCGTCGGGGGTCGGGGGTTTATAAATGGTTCTTATGAAATTCCGCAACGCGTAGTCATATATTTCTGGTGCCGTAGCCGAATGGCATTTCTGCGACGCGAAACGAAAACGAAACGCCGCGAAAGGTAGTCTAGCTCGTGGCGCCAATACGCAAGAGCGATAGAGATAGATATCTACGAGCGTTTCGTGAGCGTTTGTGCCATTCGGCTATGTACCCCCCTGGTCAGGCTTTAACATGCCCGTTGCCAACTCTTCAAAAGTAAGAAAATCAAGAATATTATATTTATAAGCAGATGAAATAATTTACAGATCCCATAAGTGAACAGTATCAACTTTCCCGACGTCTCATGTCTCACGGTTCTCCCTACCAGTGTGTGTACAGTCAGTCAATTCAGTCATCAAAAGTAGCGGATGAAATAACGCTTCAGAAGCACAACTACTATCCCGTAACCGTTCACCAAATGTGTGTGTAAATACATTGAAAAAAAAAAAAAGTTGCATGGAGTCCCTCCGCGCGGAAGAAGTGAAACTTCGCAACATAACCTTAAAAACATTCTGTCAAGTGACTGTTGCATTTAGTTACTTCCATCTTTTTACTGTTTTAAATATTTTACATTGCTAATTGCCCAAATTATAAAAACGGACAAGTTGAAGTGTTGCACTTCTAAAATTGCCATATTTTTGGCACACCTATTCCTGGCATCAGTCTAGCATTTTTTACCAAAATTCGAGTTAGTTGGCAACACTTAGCGTTAAACTTTTAACGCTGTCAGTGTGAAGTGGCAACACTGAGCGTTAAACGTTTAACGCTGTCATTGTCAATAGGAAGTCGCAATAAAAGTTTCACTTCAAAAATAAAAAAAATGACATTCCTGAGCGCGAAACTGTACAAATTATGATGCTACAGGAGCGAAAATGCTAAAATGGAAAGGAACCCCCTTTTGATTTGGGAATTCAAGTTTAAAATACTAGTGTTATTAACTAGATTTGTCGAAAAAAAATGTCCATTATGAACTACTCAGTTAAAAGATATTGCTAAAAAAATCTTTGGAATCGCTCCTTCAAAACTTAATCAATCGTAACGAAATTTGAGAATATGAATAACAATTAAATAATCTGTGTCGGACCGTTTAGTTTTTTTTTTTTTGCTTATTGTCACCAATTTTGAATAGCACACCTTTTTTATGCCATAATCAATAACGCCGTTTTTGGAAATTTTTCATGCGGCACTAGCGTCTTTAAAAATAAGAATATCAAAAAAAGCAAAACGGTCCGACAATTCCGACATAGATAAAAATAATATTAATCTGTGTTGAAAAAATCATTGCTCTATCTTCAAAAACCAGGGGGAGGTAATAGTCGAGAGCGTTTGTATGAATAATTGACCCGTTAATCAAGTTATCAAGATGTCAGATACTTTTGGTGGTTTCATCCGCTACTATTGCTGACTGTACTACAAACCAAACGATGACGTCACAATTCATCCGTGTCGCGGCAATATGGAGCCAGGTGCACTGTTCCACCGCTTTAATTTCCACGTTTGTCGAAAACATTTTTACGTACTTGAGTTATGTATTCGCGAAACGGTATTTTTTAACAGGAAGTAAGCTACTATTTTATTCGATTGCAAAAACGAAACGCTGTATTGAAAACTGTACGGTGTTTCTCTTTAAATTTTGTTTATATTCCACTAGCTTTTGCCCGCGGCTTCGCTCGCGTTAAATTCGAAAATTTCGGAATGCTCCATACAAATGTCCACCCCCATTAAGGGAAGCGGGGGGTCAGAAAGACAAAAAACGTAGCCTATGTCACTCTCCATCCATTCAACTATCTCCACTTAAAAAATCACTTCAATTCATCGCTCCGTTTTGCCGTGAAAGACGGACAAACAAGCAGATATACACTTTTCCAATTATAATATTAGTAAGTACATATAAGATGGAAGTATGGATTTAATAGGCGCTTGGAATATTCTTTGTTTCCTGATTTTAATACATAAATGTAAATGAAACTATTTAACTTTATTTACAAACATATATTAAATATTGATTGTGATACCTTAAGGCACTGGTCCCACCGCGAACTAGTAAGCTATGAGCTATCGGCTATAAAAACGAACAAAAGAGACACGGCGATGTTTAGAGTTACTAGCCCAGCGGTGAGCTATCAATATCGCCGTGTCTCTTTTATTTGCACGGGGGGCTTATCTTTTGTTTATTTTTATAGCCGAGCTCATAGCTTACTAGCTCGCGGTGGGACCAGTGTCTCATAGTTTCCTAATCATTTTTCGGTTTCAGTAAATAATCAAGAGCTATTACAGCCATTATTTTTTTTATTTAAAGTTTTCAAACAATACTTGTATTTAAAATTACATATTTAATTAAGTAGGTATCTAGTGGATTTTCTACAGCAAATTTTTGATTGAAATAGTAACTTTTGACACTAACAGACGTAAGTAAAGAAGTAAAGGCAACTTGGATACTACGATTCCGGCTCCGTTCGGCTCAAATTGCTACGTAAGCAATTATTAGGGTCAGTAGAACATCCCGTTGCGTTGGTAATATAACCAACTTGACTTTTAATAACCTGTGACATTGCACATTTTTAGTACAACGACGTTTTTAGGTTTGTCTCAAACATAAGTTTTTGCGCATGGCAAGGACTTTAATTGATCTAGCAACTGAATCGGTATGGATGACAGGTCTGTATCCAATGAGAATCATCTGTCAACAAGGGTTGTTGCCAATATAGAAATATATATGATTTTCATGATATTAATTAATTTAGAATTTACAATAAATATCTGATTTAATAAGCTAGGAAGTTGCTAGAACATGGTTAGAAAATTAGGTGGAATTTTACACACTAGATATTTTAGTCATTTGAAATTTATTACAGCAAACGATTGCTGAGGTAGTCGTTCTATTTGGTATCCCCAAGCCTCCCAAGGTCGTTAGGATTTTGAGATCATTTCCTCCACACTTGTTAGCTGGCTCCGGTACAGGTCGTAGGCCTCCAGTGGCTACTTTATGATATCGCGGATCATCTATGATGTGAAGCAGGAATCCAAATTATGGAGCAGCAAGAGTCCTTTTCTGCAGGGCCTCAAGGGTCCTCAGAATTGTATTTTCACCATGAACTGTGAGTAGAGTTCAGTTGAATAATATTGTGTTAACTTCTTTGTGTGATCTTGGCTTTGTCAAGTTTTGACCATGTGTCTCTGTTTCCAGTCTCCTGATGGTTTATGTGGCGGGAAGGGTTTGTCAGAGCTGCGAATGATGAGGCTTCTCAAGTTCCAGCTGGTAAGCAATCCAGAATATTAATTATTCATATGATAAGGTTAGGCCACATTTCCATTGTCTAATGAAGGTTTCTTTTCTATTTCAGCTGACTGGGATTTATCAATTTGTCGACTTATCAGATTTAATTTATTTTAGATTTTGAATTTTAAATTTATTTGTGGTTAAATTTCGAGCTCTTCAAAATTGTTCTCAAGATCTCAAGATTTGAGCTTCATTTAGTTTCTTCAAATTGAATGTTTCACCCGAAGGGGGTTTCGGTGAAGAGGATGCTTGCCGCAGGCTGAAGCTTTGGTTGCGGAGGTGCTCTTTTGAATGACTGCGCCTGGGGCGACCACTTCGGCTCACTGAAGGATGGCTTGCATGTGCAGCGGTAACTTCTGGCTTGAAGGTTGGTGGCATTTCTCTTACCTGGAAGCAAATGCTAAGTTTAGGTAAATTTGGTTTCTATCATGTATGTTGGCACTGATACTTAGGGACTAACCAGTTTTAGGCAATGCTTGTAAATCACTCAGAACCATATTTGCACGGCCCAGCTCTATCGTCTGGCAATGTTAATTTAGGATAAGGTGCTAAGCTTAAGCTTTTATTGCTGATTTACAAGCTGTACTTTGCATTGTGTCCGTTTAGAGAAATAAAACTGTGTGTCACAACTAACCGTTTTATTCCAATTCCATTTAGAACCTGAATCCTTGAGGAGAATCACCAGTAGCACCTTGTTTCGTTTCTTTATTAAGTTTTTTTGGCAGAATGAGTCTGCATGTATTAAGTTTTGATTTATTTTGATGATCGAGGCTTTCCCACCAGTTTTCCCGAGCCGGGTGTGGGAAGGCCCCGTTTCAAACCCTAAATAGTCAAAAGGAATATCAGCATTTATTAGGAATGAACTACACGATTCGACCCTGCGTGCATAGCCGAATGCACTAATGCTCACGAAACGAAACGCTCGTAGATATCTATCTCTATCGCTCTTGCATATTGGCGCGACAGAGCCAGACTTTCTTTCACGGCGTTTCGTTTTCATTTCGCGTCGGAGAAAATCCATTCGGCTACGGGGCCTGTACTACTTCGGTGTATCCTGTCTGCACCTTACTTAGTACTATTTATTCTGTGGTCCGACTTAAGTAACTTAACTAGTTATGTTATCTGTGACATAAGTACCATTATCCGGTCACTGATGTCACCAATTAAAGGGACTTCCACAATCTGACCGCTCTTAGGTCAGCCAGATAAGCGTTACGACTTGTGGCCACTAAACTGACTGCCTAGCCGACATTACAATCGTTGACGATAGACCCGATCGAAACACGGTCTGGCTCTGTCGCGCCAATACGGAAGAGCGATAGAGATATCTAGATATTATCGTTTGCGTTTGTGGATTAGACTACGTACAGTCAACCAATTTGAGTCCTAGGCCACTGTAGAACTTTTTCATAGTCAACATCAAAGTGACTTCTACGGCTAATAAAGCACGGTGTCAACAAGACAGGGACAGTGGTCTAGGATTCCAATTGGTTTGACTGTTTGACCACATCGTCCGTTTTAGTTGGTGTTTATTTCATGAGTATAAAGTTTCTTACGTAGAATACTAGGCGCGAGAGATTCGAGCGTTAACGCACAAGTGAAAATGGTTTTACTACCATGATATGAGACATACTGAGTTTCACCATACATCAAACATACGAAGATCATACCATCCCATACATTAAACTGCGAGCGCCTAAGAACGCGCATACAACACACCACACATAGATGGTACCTGCTCAATTTGGAATCTAGGACCAGCGGGCCGATTTTTGAGTCTCACGCGTTCGAATTCAGAAATTTGTCACTGAAAATAATAAGCAAGTCACCGTTTTCAACCGGTATTTTAGTGACAAAATCCCGTATGCGAGATTCAAAAATCGCCCCCTGTGGTTTCGGCTGTGCGGTGATATGTCAGTCAATTTCTTCGTTATAAATATATTTAGACTAGCTTTTGCCGGCAGCTTCTCTCGCGTTAGAAAGAGACAAAAAGTAGCCTATGTCACTCTCCATCCCTTCAAGTATCTCCACTTAAAAAATCACGTCAATTCGTCGCTCCGTTTTGCCGTGAAAGACGGACAAACAAACAGACACACACACTTTCCCATTTATAATATTAAGTATGGATTAGTATTCTTGTGATGCTAACAATCTTGTTGACGTCGTAAAGCAACTTTTGTTATTAAGTTATTATTAAACTCGATATTTAAATCGTTCTCAATAAGAGAGTTGCAATTGTTTGGTTTCGATCAATTTTCATCAGAATCCACTATTTTATTATTTTCTAAAATTAATACTCCAAACTTTGATTACAATACCGAAGTTCAATTTAAGTTTTTCAATTATTATTATAGTGTTGTTGCGTTAAATATAAAATAAACTAAACTGATTTAAAGTATATGGTTTACTTTAAATGATTACTATTCTATTGTTAGACTTAAAACGCACCTGTGATATATTTTTATTATATTATAATAATAAATAAATGACGTGTGGGATGTTGATTCGATGATCATTGTTCCGATAGTCGTTTCAACGAACGGTCTCATAGCGAAGAGTCTCGACCAACATCTTAAGAGACTCTCAATAGGTGGCTGGATCAAGGGCCAGATGCAGAAGGCGGTGATCTTGGACACGGCGCGGATAGTCCTCTTCCGGTCAGTCGTTCCTCTCTCTGCAGCCCTAACCACCGGCAGCTTGGGCCCTGCCTGGCGGCACTCTAGGTTAGTCTTTTAAAATAATTATGTTTAAATGTTCTTATATAGGCTACTAGACTCTTATCGAATTTGGCACTAGAAATGATTGTTTCCTGTAGTATTTGACACACTGAGAGAAAATACAACCAGTTTTCATGTTCGTTCAACAAGTTTTTTGGTTAAAATAGCGCCTACGTGGTCTTTGGTTCAAACAACAAGCTACTTGTCATTTGAATCGGCAATATATTTGAATCAACAAGTCGATTTTATAAAAACAACATTCAAACGGATAAACCGCAACAAGTCGAACTTGTTAAATTCACAATGCAAATTTCTCTCAGTGCATAAAAAAAAACAATTTTTATAGATTTTGGGTATTAAAAGTGTATGGTGGCTACGTATTTTCGATTAAAAATGTGTGTAATATTTATTTTAACTTTGGCCACCGAAAACGCTGTCAGACGTGTAGTGACGTCATAGAATCTAACTTAACTTAATGCCGAGTCAATCAACTGACAGACGTGTCAAGAGAAAAAAATTATCAAAATATTTACTTTCTTACCCATTTTAGTGCAAATACCTAAATTTAATAATAGTGAAGTTTCCTTTTCAGCCCTTAAATATTGTGAGTTTTCATTTTAAACCGAGCTCTGCCTTGCAGCGCTCAAAATACATCTCAGTATGAGAGATTCCTGTCAGACGGAGTTTTATTCTATCAATTGTAAACAATACCACCAAAAATAGATATGCTTACGAGATTGCGTAGTAAAGCTGGGATAAATATACGACCTTCACCTCGGCCCGTTGCGCCCAACACTCTCCGTGGGAATTCTTCTTCCAACGATGAATTTGCATCAGCAACCGACACAGATGATTCTTGCGATGAACGCGGATCGCCGCTGCTGTTCCTGCCCCTTTCCTTGCTACCGCGGACCCCGTCACCGTCGCTGCCATCGGTGCTGCCACCATCCCCGCAGCCACAGCCGCTGTCCCCGCCGCCGCCGCCTCCGCCACCCCAACCGCCGCCTCCGCCACCATTATCATCATCGCGACAAGTTTTGCCACCACAGCCCGTATGCCCTGGGCCTACGGGTCGGCCCGCTCCGCCCAGCCAGGATAATTCAACGCTTTGTCCCCTTTGCCCTCAGAGTCGCATGTTTAAGGGACAGAGAGGACTCAACGCCCATTTAAGACTCATACACGGCACCAACCACAGCATTTCTGATACCAATACCAATTCTATCCAAGCCGGAAACTTGAGCAACACACCGCAGGCAAGATACCGGCTGAGTGACCTGCCGCGGCTCAAATCCAGTGTTCCAGTGCTGAGACACATCCCCAAAGGAGCCCGCTGCCTCGCTGCTGAGAAGCTTTGCTCGATTATCGACAATTGTTTACACACGAATAGCGTTGACGACTGGATTGACCTACTGTCGTTCTCATACACAGCCTTAAAGTTGCCAGATGCCACTGATCGCCGCTCTCTTACATATAAAGTAAAAAGTAACATTAATACAATTAATCAGTACTTTCCACCCACGCAAACCACAACCAAACCTACCTCTTTATATCGCACCATCGAGACTAAAGTGCATGACGGCGATTTCAGGGGAGCTGTTCGACTGCTTCTGTCAGACTCCGCCCTTGCTCCTTCTAATGAGAATAGAGTAGTGACTTGCTTTGAAACAGAAGCACCCGCCTCCATCTAGGTTAGTAGTTTTGCCACCTGAGCCTTGCATTGCAAGCCCGTTTCTGACCGTAACGCCTTCAAACGTAGCCGCGGCAATCGCATCTATCTATAATGGGTCTGCCTCTGGTCTCGATGGGTTGCGACCCCAGCACCTCAAAGAACTGATTTCACCTGCCGCAGGTAACAACGGCCCCCGTTTGTTGGATTCCCTAGCCAAATTATGCAATTTCTTACTGAAAGGTATGCTAAACCTGGAAGTAAGACCATTTCTTTATGGGGCCTCCCTTTGTGCCCTATCTAAAAAAGACGGCGGAATCAGGCCAATTGCGGTTGGTAGTATTTTTCGACGCCTCACGGCTAAACTGTGTTGTCGAGCAGTCAGAGAAAGCATGGCTTGCTTCTTGCAGCCCCGACAGTTGGGGTTCGGCACAATTCTGGGTTGCGAAGCGGCAATACATGCCACGCGCCACTTCGCAACAGAACATAATAGTTCTCATGACATCATCATCAAGATAGATATAAAAAACGCCTTTAACAGTGTAGAGAGAGACACAATTCTGAATGAAGTCCTAGATCAAATTCCACTCCTTTATCCCTTTATCTACCAATGCTACGCCTTGCCGAGTAATCTCTTCTACTCGGGTAACCTCATCCAGTCACAAGTCGGCGCTCAACAAGGTGACCCCTTAGGACCTCTTTTATTCTGTTTGGCCATACACAAAATTATTTCCGCAGTAAGCGCGCCATTGAACGTATGGTACCTTGATGATGGTGTCATCGGGGGCAGCCCAGAAGTTGTAATTGAAAACTTAAAAACTCTATTACCGGCCTTAAAAACAATAGGATTAGAAATAAATTCTACAAAATGTGAATTGTTCGCCTGCGGTAATGTAACTCCCGAAACACTCACCAATCTGGAAACAGTTCTGCCGGGATTGAGACAGATTGATAAATCCTCTTTCCAACTCTTAGGTGCTCCCATATTTTCCGAGGGTGTCAGCTCTGTATTACAAAGTAAAAGGCAGGCACTCGCGGGGGCACGTGAGCATCTGAATCACCTGTCGAGACACGTCTCTCTCATTCTTCTGCGGAACTGTTTCTCAGTACCTCGCACTACCTACACCCTTCGAACATCCCCAACCTGGCTATATATACAAGACCTACAAGCCTACGACGACACTCTAAAACTCATCCTGGAATCAGTGCTGAACGTAAGCTTGAGCGAAGATCAGTGGCTTCAGGCAAGTTTACCCGTGCGTTACGGTGGTCTAGGTGTCCGTCGAGTCCAGGATATCGGCCTGGTGGCCTTTTTGGCCTCAGCATTCGGTTCAGCTAATCTCGTCTCACGTATACTAGCTATAGATAGCACCGATACCTGTATACCATTCGCATCCGATGCTTTAGCCAAATGGGCCACATTATGCCCTTCCAACGACCGGCCGGAAAACCCGGCTGTTCAGAGGGGCTGGGACGATATCCTGTGCAGGCTCCGTCAAACTAACCTACAGGCTGGTGCCTCGGGATACGATCTAGCGCGACTCAAGGCGGTTTCCAAGCCTGAGTCGGGTGCGTGGCTGCATGCCTTGCCTTCTCCTCAACTGGGGACACTGCTGGACAACGATTCCCTAAGAATCGCAGTGGCCTTAAGGCTAGGGAGCAAGGTGTGCAATGTTCACCGATGCATTTGTGGGGCGTCAGTTGAGGAGAACGGCCACCACGGACTCAGCTGCCTACGTTGCGCCGGTCGTTTCCCCAGGCACCACTCGATAAACGAAATAATTCGTCGTGCGATGCTCTCGGTAAGTGTTCCGTGCCTCCTGGAACCGCCAGGTTTGTCTCGAACCGATGGCAAACGTCCCGACGGGCTGACGCTGGTTCCTTGGCAGAGAGGGCGGTGTCTTATATGGGATGCAACGTGTGTGAGTACATTTGCTGCATCCCATATCAGACACACAGTTAAGACGGCAGGCTCAGCAGCAGAGACTGCCGCCAAAAACAAACGCCTGAAGTACTCTACCTTGGAAGCCACTTATGACTTCGTGCCCTTCGCGGTTGAGACAGCCGGGCCCTGGGGAAGGGAGGCGCGTGAACTCTTCCGAGAGATCGGAAAGCGCCTCAGGGAGAAAAAAAAAGATCCCCGTTCTGAGTCATGGCTTGTCCAACAGGTCTCCATCGCCATACAGCGGGGTAACGCTGCTAGCGTGATGGGGACCTTTGGACCCGGCATGGCCCAGAACGGGTTCCTTTAGGTATCCTTCCTACCTTTTTTTTATATATATATATGTAGTAATAAAAAAAAATTGCTTTGTAAATCTATATGTATAACACTATATTTAAATAAAACCTACTCATTAAGTATAATGCATGAGAATGTGTGAGATTTCGCCAAATATATTCCATCATCAACTGACATGATGAACTTTATGCCTCATAACTTAAATGTCAGAAAATTTTGTGCTCAATTCGATTTACGTCATGCGCAGACAATCTATAGATTAACATGGCTAATGATGTTTTTGCCTAATTAAGTTAAAGTAAACTTTATAAATGTTTTTTTGTGGTTTTCAAGTCGTAATAAAATATGGTAGTATTTTTTTCGGTTAATTGGACAGTAATAAATAATATAAAATAGACTTTAAAAAAGGGTCAAGTAGCCTATTGTTTTGTAAGTGGTTTTATATTTTATTTTTATATACATATTGTAAAATACCTATCCTGAGAATGAAAATAAATACAGAGAATAAATGACGTAGGAAAATATAAAAATCCGTTGGAAGCAATAGGTGAATCCACGTAAGAGTAACGGAGTAACGTGAGTCACGACTTCATTGAGTGTTTATTTGAACTACAGCTGCATATGAAAGGATCTATGCATATATCAATTTCTCTGTTTTGCCCGAAGGTTGACTGGTAGAGAAATGCCTTATAGCATTAAGTCCGCCTTGTGTACAGTTCTATTTTCTTTGTGCAATAAAAATAAATAAATAATTTCTGCAAAGTAACACTTACTCAGAGATAGACTATCACTTGAACTTGCATCGTTAATAATTTTTTTTTTTTTCTATTTTTAACCCCCGACGTAAAAATCAAGGAGTGTTATAAGTTTGACGTGTCTGTCTGTCTGTCTGTCTGTCTGTCCGTCTGTCTGTCTGTCTGTCTGTCTGTTTGTCTGTCTGTCTGTGTGTGTGTCTGTCTGTGGCATCGTATAAACCGATTTAGATTTCGTTTTTTTTGTCTGAAAGCTGAGTTAGTCGGGAGTGTTCTTAGCCATGTTTCATGAAAATCGGTATACTATCTCGCAGTCGGGGGTTTTTTCAAAATTTTAATTTTGTGGTTAGGTTGTAGTCATTGTTGAAAGTCAATCGGTCCTTGCTAGAGATACGGGCTACCGCTGGTTGCTCTTTGCTTGGTTGGCTGGTTTTGTTGTGGTGTTTCGATAAAATCGTGACTCATGTTACTCTTGCTGTGCTCTTGCCGCAGATTAACCCAATGTAGACACGTTTCAAGGTGATTATTAGGTCTATATTTTTCTGGAAATTGTAGATTTGTAGAAGCTTTAGAAGGAGGACTAGAACACACAGCCTCTGGGTCTATATCCCAGCCTACTGAGATAGAAAATGTTAGATATTTAAATACCTTCTATTGACGGAAAACCTGCAACGGTATTTTTACTACTTTTAGTGTTGTCTATACGAAAATTATCTGTATCTGTATTAAAATTTTGAAAAAAACCACGTCATGGTGGACCAATTTTCATAAAACATGGCTAGGAACACTCCCGACTAATTCAGCAATCTAACAAAAAAAAACTAAATATAAATCGGTTCATCCGTTCGGGAGCTACGATGCCATAGACAGACACACATACAAACAGACAGACAGAGAGACATGTCAAACTTATAATACCCCGTCGTTTTTGCGTCAGGGGTTGAAAATAGATTGACATGACCACTGTTAAGGGAACGTTAACAGTAAATATAATATGCGCAAAATATTCCAGTCAGTTACCAATATGCCACCTGCACATTTTACATACTTCGCATAACTCCAAACTCTCATTCGACCGCTCCTTAATTAAAGACGTCACAGTATAGTTGCAAAAGTTAGGTATTCTGTGTGTTTCCCCTCAAGCCCGAATTATTCGTGAATATTCATAACTTTCCTTGTGGAATGCTAACTAAGGGCCCTTCTTACCCAACTTCACCTTAATTGCATCCTAAGTGAGAAGATAAACGGGTCTCACATAAATGCCTTTCTATTAATAATTTAATTGCCTTATTCAGTTACGGTAACGTCTTTAAGTCTGCGTCAGGTTAATGCTACTGAAATTATTAATATTAAGCTGAAAAGTTATTGTTATTGTGTCAAAATGGTGTGCGTTGCCATTTAAGCTGTGCGGTGTGCTGTCTCGATAAAATTTGATGCGTTGAAGCCAAAAGCGGTGACATTGCCTTTTTCCTTTTAAGAGGAGCGTTATTTCATTTCCTTCAACCCTTTATTTGCAAAAAGTGGCATTGGCATTAAAACTAGAGATGACTCTCTTCCCTCTCTAACCCTCTCTGTCTAAACCCTTCAGAATACACGTACGTTCATTTAATTACCTACGCGCGCATCGATTCCGCTTAGCTCAGTCGTACGAGGTCGGTCTAATGTACGCAGATAGATCGTACGTAGGTGTCAGGGTTTCGAATCCCGGCCAGAAATTAAGTTTTTGTTTTTTGTCTTTTTTTTTATAACACCCGGTCGTTTTTGCGTCGGGGGTTAAAAATAGGGAATGCAATTACCGGTCGTTTTTCAAAACCGGTAATTTACCGTTTTTTCCCGGTTTTGTATTTATAAGTTTTTTTTTTTTTAGTATCTAAAGACGTGATATATTATAACCACAAAATTAAAATTTTGAAAAAAGGGCAAAGGTGCAAACCCCCGACCGCGACCTAGTGGACCGATTTTCATGAAACATGGCTAAGAACACTCCCGACTAACACAGCTTTCAAATAAAAAAATCTTATTAAAGCTAAATCGAAATCGGTTCATCCGTTCAAGAGCTACGATGCCACAGACAGACACACACACAGACAGACAAACAGACAGACAGACAGACAGACAGACAGACGGACAGACAGACAGACAGTCGTCCCGTCGTTTTTGCGTCGGGGGTTAAAAATAGAACCGAGTGAAGCTAGGTCGCCCAGATATTATTATTTTCTAAAAAAACTGCAAATGTTCAAATGCCTCCAAAATATTGCAGAGGCAGTTGGTATGTGTGTAGAACCGTATACTTAACACAGACTAAAATATAAGCAAAACGAGCGAAAATGTCAAAGCTCCCACTGAAATGTATTCAATCGTACCTAATTTATGATAATAATGTTGAAATGCAAGAAAAATAAATCACAAGCTTTGTGCATATTTCTGATTCGCGGCTACGGGAGGTCGGTCAATAAGAGAATGAATACAATTTCCAATACAAGGAAAAATATTCAATGATACAATCATGTCTTAAGTAGGTACAGTTTGAAATAATTTTCTGTAACTTCACAAAATGAATTGTAAAGTTTTTCTTAAGAGTAAGTCCGTTTTCACATTATCCGATCCGATATCGGATGTCGGAAGGATTCTATCGAAAAAATCCATCAAGAAGGCGCCTGTGATGTATGGGATATCGGTCTTACATCCGATATCGGAAGCGCTGGTAGCCTAGCGGTAAGTACGTGCGACTTTCGTTCCGGAGGTCGCGGGTTTTAACCCCGGCTCGTACCAATGAGTTTTTCGGAATTTATGTGCGAAATGTCATTTGATATTTGCCAGTCGCTTTTCGGTGAAGGCAAACATCGTGAGGAAACCGGACTAATTCCAATAAGGTCTAGTTTACCCTTTGGATTGGAAGGTCAGCTTTTGTAAAAACTAGTACCTACGCTAAATCTTGGGATTAATTGTCAAAGCGGACCCCAGGCTCCCTTGAGCCGGGGCAAATGCCGGGATAACACAAGGAGGATGATGATGATCCGATATCGGATCGGATAATGTGAAAACGCACTAAAGGTGTAAGGGCAAACACTATTAAGATACTACACTGTGCCAAACTTTATTTTTGTTACTGACTGTAGCTACAGTCGAATAAATATAGAATTACGAGTATGAAGATGTTTTGATAAATTTAGCTTGAAAGCAAACATTATTGAAAAGATCCGATAGCAATATCGAGTTGTTGAGGGCGTATAGGGAATTATTTGTACTGTATTCATTACTTGAAGGACTCGAAAACGTTTTATACGATATTTATTAACCTTTTTTGATATAAAGGTCGTTCACACATTCACTCGTCATCTTAATCTTTGTTGTCTTTTGTATACTCTCTTTTTTGCTATTTATTTTAATTGTGTCGCTTAACTTCAAAACTGGGTAAATCCATTCTGTTATTTCAGATCATATTATATTTTTTATATTTTCAACCTTAAAGCAGAATGGATTTACCCAGGTTTGAAGTTAAGCAACACAATTATTGTACATATTAGTATTGTATCTTGCGCTCCAAAACCAAAGTAGCCGACGTAGCCCTGACAGCCGCTAAGCTTAAATGGGACTGGTCCGGACACATCTGCCGCATGCCAAACGACCTGTGGGCCAAGAAAAGTACCGAATGGACACCAAACATAGTGCGGCGACTGCGGCGTGACGGCAGACCGCTAAGGAGGTGGCAGCACAACTGCACATCTTGACGTCTTTCGAAAAGATTGGCCAAACATTGCCTTAAACCGAGGCGCGTGGAAGAAAGAGAGGGAGGCCTTTGCCCAGCAGTGGGACACAACAGGCTAACAAATAATACTTATATAATAATAATATTGTATTTTTAAATTGTTGATGAGACCATTTCGTGGCACTTTTCTCTGTTAGTCTTTTGTGTGGATGTAAGATTACTTGTTTGTGTGTCGTTAATTTTTGTCGATAACATATTGTTATCGTTGTTTTTCAAGTGCTTACGAAAACCCTTGTACAGTCGCCATCGATATATCTGCAGGGTTAGCACATGATTGCAGCGAAAGTATGTCGCCGCGAGATAGACTACCCGTCTGTATGTCATTAATACAGTTAGAAGAAGACGTGTGACTACAAATATCTAACGGTGACATACTCTGTGACATACTACCTAAGCGGCTGGGGCGCCAAAAATGGGCTTAACTTTTGGCCAGTTGGCCACAGACTAGCCAAAGGCAAAGACGTGGCCTACGATGGAGTGAGCTCACCCAGAGGATGCCTGTTCTGTTCACCCTAGATTTTAAGGTTGCCAGGTTATATGAGCCTTGACAATATGAGTAGGGTCGTGTTCAGATATTTGTGAACACCCAGATCACTCCGATATATCTGATGGCGATCATAGAGCATTTTAATTTTAATTTAGATTACAGCAATTCCCGTCAACTTTGTACAATGCCACGTCAGCAAATTTTAATTGATCCTATTTTGTTACCAACATTTAGTAATATAATTCGACTTTCGTAAGATATATACAGGATAATTGTTATAATTAAGATATTAGATACTAGAGAACCTTAATGACGAAATAAAACTTAATAAAATCTCAATTAATCAACAAAATCTTGGTAACAAAATAGGAATTAATAAAAACAAATTTAACTTTTCCCTTAATTTTTGTACAAAGTTGACGGGAATTGCTGATTAATACCTTTATTAAATAAAATAGGTACCCACAATGTAAACGAGAGACAACTGTGGCAGATAATGATGTGCAACATGCGGAAACTTTCAAAAGTGTAGGAAAATTTCCATCGAAACTTTCGACTTTCGAGAACATTTCAAAACCCGGAAATATAAAAATTATTTTAAAACAGAGAATAACAAAGACACGCTTCATGGAAATTTATATTTTCAACTAGCAAATACCTACATACATAATGTACATGTACAATCTAAAGTTGTATGTCCTTCAGTAGAGAACATTTTCAATAAATTTCTTAAATTTCCGTAATTTTCATAGATAATTTCTAGGGAAATTCATATGTCCAGTTATTGCAGGAGTATTGCGAGTAACTTTAATTCATGGAGTAATCGTAGAAAGTATGTTATAACCGGTTTTCGCTCGCTGTTCCGATGTAAAAAAATAGTATCATAAGTGTTTTTAGATAAATAAATTTAAAAAAAAAGGTTCACAACTTGGGTCTTCAAAGTTCAAAACACAAAAGGCAGTCCAGTGACACAGCTGGGCACTTAATTTACCTTCAGATTAAGCGAGCAATTGTGGAACTCCGAGATTTGAATCAAGTTCGAATGCGATATGAAGCAAATGGTAAATCTAAATACTTCATATATTATAAACATGTAAGACAATTTTAAGTTCTAGGAATAAAAGATGAAAGACCCAAATCGAACTCAATACTAAGCACTAGATACATTAGACATCATCGTCATACCACATCATCGTCTTATTAACCACTAGACCACCCACCCGCCTGCCGGTGGTCTAGTGCTAAAGACGTTAGCAACGTAAGCTGAAAACCCGGGTTCGATTCCCGGCTCGGCCAGTGGGCCATGTCGTTTTTTCTTTCGCTTATGATATCTGTAGGTGATCGGGCCGCCGACGGTAAATAAAACATTAAAAACCTTATATGTACAGTTTATATATACCACATTATTTATATACAAGGAAAAAGCACAGGAACATATACATTCCGCAGGGTGTTCCGCAGGGATCTTGCCTATCCAACACGTTGTTCAGCTTGCTTCTAAATGACCTACCAGGGGCAATAAATGGAGCAAGTATATACATGTACGCGGATGATGTCACAGCCGTAGTGAGCACGTCATCTGCACGAGAAATAGAAGGAGCTCTTAACAGCGTCTTGGGGCAGCTGCAGGACTGGTTCATGTCGAATGGGTTAGCACTCAATAAAGAAAAAACCTGCTTTATAAGTTTCAAACTCAATGGACATCCGTCACAGAGCTTGAAGGTAAGTGCGGGAGATGTCCAGATACAGAATGTGGCACACACACGCCTTCTCGGTTTCCACTTGGACAGCGCCTTGGTGTGGGACACTCACATAGACGAGCTGTGCGGCCGGCTCGGGCGCGCCTGTTTTGCGCTGGGGCGGCTGGCGCGCACGGCCGGACGGACTGCAGTCCGCGACTGCTACTTCGCAACGGTCCACTCGCTGCTAACGTACGGCATCGAACTATGGGGCAGAGCCTCTGAGTGGCTACGAGTATTCTCGATGCAAAAGCGTGCAATTAGAGCGATGGCCGGAGTGTCTGCGGACGCCTCAGCACGAGAGCTGTTTAAAGAATTCCATATCCTGCCCCTTCCATGCTTGTATCTTTATCAAGTAGCCGTGTTCACGTACGGACACATTCACGAATTCAAGCGCAGGGGGACGAATCAGAAATACAGCTTACGTAGTAATAAGTATGAAGACAGGCTAAGTTCAATCTCGCACAAACTTGCGAAGACGGAAAGATCCGTATATTACATAGGGCCTTCCGTGTACAATCGATTGCCAGGCACTGTGAGAAATGCGGCATCCGCCCAAATTTTTAAATATAGGCTAAAGTCGTGGCTCGAAGAAAATAACTTTTATAATTATCAAGATTTTTTCAATTTACCGCTAATATGATATTAAAATATATAAATTAGCTAATTCAATACAAATTGTAACAAATATAAATAATTAACATATTTACTGACTTATAACTGTATGTTACGAATAAAAAATTTCATTTCATTTCAAAACAACACTATTTACACATATTATTTACAGAAGACGTGTAAAATAAAACATTCGTAGCCCATTGACATGACAGAACAGAACAGAAAATATGTACAAAAAAACAAAAGACTCGCGCTGGCAGCGGCATCCGTACCGGCCAGGCTGCCAGCACGCGCGCAGCACGGAGGTTGGTAGTTCCGTCGCCTACAATATCTATTTCAGTTTATAATGTAAATACTCGAGCATAGGTTATTTAATTTTTTTATCTCGTGTTTTTCCAATTTAATTGGTTTGTAAACAACTTGTAATAGCAAAGTTTACAGCACAAAAGGTTCGAAGCAAGCTGTTCTGACACAGCTCGGTATTGCACTTAATTTATCTCCGGATTAAGTGATCAAGCTGTTGTGGAACTACAAGATTTGAATAAAGTTGCTCTGCGGTAGCGGATGGTAAGAAGTTCGTGGGATGAGGAATTGTGTAAGACAATTGGGTCAGCCGGCGTATTATGCTTTTAATTTTATCACTTATCTATGTGGATAAAGTACCCGTCACGCTTTGGCAAGTATGTCAGTGTGAGAGTGACAGATGTCTTGTCCACATGGATAAGTGATAATGATAAAATTGGAAGCATAATACGTCAGCTGGTAAAGTTTTTTGAAGATGGGCAAATAATAATATAATATTTTTAAATGACCGAAATGACGTTTGTGAAATTTAATGGCAGATGAGGTGACAATGCCTTTACGCGTGCTGAGTGTATGAAATTAAAAAAAAGCGATGTCAACCTGTCAGTAGAAACTCTAGGTTCATGGGGTCCCAGCGCGAGCAAGTTGTTCACGGAAATTGCGAAGCGTCTGGTTGAAGTAACTGGTGACCGAAGAGCTGGTGACTTCCACGCACAACGTATCAGCAGTGCGATACAGCGAGGAAATATCGCCAGTATCCTTGGTACAATGTCTCAAGGGCCTATTTTAGACATTAGCTAGCTTTTAAGTTTAGTCTTAGATTCTTACATAATTATGTAAATATGTTGATGTAAATAAAGAGTTTTATTACTGTCAGTGTCAGTTAGCTGTCACTGGTGTTTTTTTTAATCTCTTAAAATTCAGCACGCGCAAAGGCATTGTCACGTCATTTCGGTCACTAAAAAAATGATAATAAATAAAAATAAAAGAGCCACCTCTTCGTGATCGTTATAATTAACGATCGTTCTAGTATTAGAAAAATACTATTTTCAGTACAGATGGTGTTTTTTTTACGCACTAGTGCGAGAAGTGGTTCATTATACAGGGTGTAAACCTAATACGGGCGAACCTCTTAACGGTGGTGAGTATAGGACATAAAAAATGGAATTAGATAACTTTTACTTAAAATTGAAATAATTTTTTTATCCATACAAAATAATTCGACCCGCAACGTAATGCAAACACACTCGCGTTAAACGCTCGTTGACAGTTGTCATTGATTGTCATCGCCACGGAAGTATAACTAAAGCATGGAAGCCATACTAAAATAAGAGCATGGTGACATGAATCTTACTCACAACACACTATTACGTTTTGTTTATGAGCGAATGCGACAAAAATCCGGAACTTCTTTCGTTTTCCCGAAGGTGGTCACTAAACGATTGTCAAGTGGTTGCCAAAAGGTTGCCTTTTAGTAGTTACAATACGGCTAAATTAAATATGTGTTTATCTTTCACAGTCGGTGTCCACCTTTGACAACTGTACATAGTCGTATTATATTAAGTCAAATATCTCGGCGGTCATCTGGCCGATTTTTAATTATATTGTGTTTATTCCTAATAGATAGTTGATTAACCTGCTATGTTACTATTTGTGATGTGTTCAAGTTCCTTATGTGACTGTGGCCTGTGTGATTAAGGACTGTAATTCACGTACATGGTGAAAAGAAAACTGCCAAGAACATGTAACCTTTCATTAGTGAATTTCGTTCAATTATTGATAATATTATTTGTAGGATCTGTACGAAACATAAAAAAACGATATTGATAGTTTATATATAACTAATGCCATATTAAATTCTGCATAGTTTTATTCATGTTTTTTCGATATTTCTTCAAACTATTTTTAGGTTATGTTTATATTATAGTGATGTGTAAATTGTGTAATTTTTATCGACGTCAGGGATAATAACCCTATCAACATTCATTCAATAAAAAGGACATGAATGTTTATTGGTAGGCATCACGGACCTGGTAATGTAACAGGTCTAGCGAACTCAACCATTAATATTTTTTAGTTTTTCCAGATATTCTCATAGATGATTAAAAGAAACTAAAAATAGTTGAAACTATTGAAATAATAAATTATGTCACTGCCGTTTGTTTTATTTTCCATTTGGTAGAGAAGATATTATTGAGGTAAGTAGATTCTGAGTGGTGGACTTCACATGAGATAGATGCTAAAAAAAAGTAAAAAAAGTATTTTACTAAAAAAAGTATTTTACTTAGGTATTTGCGTAAAGAGAAGAGAAGAATGTATTGATTTCTCATATATTCGTATTTTTTACACATACTATTTAGGCCGATATTGCACTATCATAAAAATCACATGATCACAGACAACATGCCGTCCTTTTTCTTCGCGTTAAAGAAGAAGGGAGACATACACATCTATGATGAAATTTATATGATAATGTGATATGGGCCTTAGTAAGAGAAGAATTTAAGTATTATACTGTAACCTAGTTTTAAGTTTGAAACTGTTTTTGCAATACCCTACTAGGGTCCATGTTACCATAATAATTGTTATTCTGTGTACTTGGAAGCAAAATAAATATCTCTATCTCTCTAGAATAATGAGCGGTTATGTATGTATTAAGTACATAAACAAACCATTTATTTGCAATCCGTAGGTATGGTTAGATTGGTTAGCCAAGAATACAGTATGAATATGTGACTTTCATGGTCAAAAAGCCATAATAATCCTAATGAAATATTTATATAATAGATATTGTATGTTTTCGTTACTTTTATATGTATCAAGTTTATATTATTTTTAAGGTGAGAACATAAGTAAGTGTGTATTTTATCGATAATCGAATCGACAAAGTAACATCCCTAGCAAAAATTTATCGCCACTCGTTTCGAACTTCCTTTTTTACGCACTTGTATCGTAATGTACCTACTATTTCCTATGTTCAAAAAACTTTACCTACCCAATTGTAAAATCTATGAATAAAAGATAAACAGCGCGATTCGAACTCAAAGAGTCGTCAAAAAGCTGGAACTTTAATGTCGCTTGAAAGAACAGACTGTTTCGTTGAGACGACGCTATTGGAGCGTTTTTGTGCAATATCTAAATTGCCAACTGACGTAACTCGGGAAGGCCAAGACTCATTTTGTGTCGTTGCGCCATTATGCATATTTCACTACTGTATTTAAAAAAAATGCCTAACACTATTTTTAGTACCTATTATAAATGGGCTTACTCATGGCGACAGACTAGCCGAGGCGAAGACGTGGCCTACGATGGAGCGAGCTCGCCCAGTAGGCCTAGCACATGATGGCCGCGGGAGTACCTATGTCGCCGCGAGATAGATGACACGTCTTTGTCTAATTGTATTAATGACATAAGGACAGGTAGTCTATCTCGCGGCGACATACTCCCGCGGCCATCATGTGCTAGGCCTGCTGAACGAACAATAGTGATATCACCATCATCATCATTATCATCATAGTGATATCAGTGATATAGTGGGTTTGTGTTAATTGACTGTATGTCCACTCTGTATACAGGCCAGTGATAATCATAATTTTACACAGGGTATCCGTTTTAGTCAACAAATCATAAATTATCATGCGTTGCATTTGCCGGCGAAATGCAAAATTGTGTTATAGCTTTTCATTAAGTTACATTTAGGATTTCGCTGAACTAATATCAGTTTGATTGCATCCAATTACACAGTTTGATTAGTATTAGCGGCACAAAATCGGCAAAAGCGGCATTTATGCTGAGGCGGGACCATTTCGTGGTAAACCAGAAATACTTTTTTTTTTTTTCTTCTCTTTTGTAATGATGAAATTACTTATGTAAATAATTGTGGTTACCATGAATAAAACTATTGAATCTGAATCTGAATCAAAATGTAATATTGATTGTACAGTACCTCAAATATTGCACCAACTGAGAACTTTAAAGTTTTATTTAACATTAAATGTTGGTGTACTGTTGCATATATATTATTTAAATAGTTAAACAAAACTAACTGGATGAATGTAAATACAATTAACTGTATCATTTAATTGGTCCCCACCTGGTGGGCCCCACGGAAGACCAGCGCTGTGGCACCATCTGTACCAGAGCATATGCTGAGTGGTGTCCTTTTGCGACCACTATATCAAACATTATGTATTTACATGTTGTGTTTATGAACTCTAGTATATAAGTACCTTCTGGTCGTAATAAATGTATTTTCTTTCGTCTTCTTCTTTCTTCTAATTTATCCCGTATTTTGCATTTCACCCTTTTTAAGTTAATTTATCCAGGAATCGGTTGAGAATTGCAACATGCAGTTGTACAATATGGCCACACTCGCTCCCCGCTGAAAGTGCCGCCAAACCCCTCTCGGTTACCCTTATCTCACAGTTACCGCCTGTCAAAAACGCGAACAGTCGACCTGTTATACTTCACTCGTACAAGCATAGTACGCGTTCACCTACACGAGCTAAGACTGTGTGCTAAGGACGCGCTTTCATATATCTGATCGCCAGTGTCCGAGGTGTGCCTGCAGTGTGACGAGACATGCAGTATCTTGCCTTGACATACCTTGTATCATAATTTTACATAATCCCATTTTATGATAATACATATTCTCACAGACAGAGCCTAAGGTCCTAGCTACTGCAGCCCGCTGCCTCGAGCAATAATATTTTAGTCATATTTTATCACAGGAATGATTAAAGCCTGAAAAGCGAAATATGTGACTGCACTAACAAACGATGCACTAACTCAAATCATCGACGTTCTATTTATTAATCCCATTGAAAACCTGTTTTGAAATAATCCTCTAAATTTTGACAAGCTTAACTTAGTTAACAGCATAATCTGCGCAAATAAGTGCTACGTACAAAGCGAAATCCTGTCCATTTCGTATGTTTACGATGACTACAGTCCAATTGCCTATGTGCATTTAAGTGTATTTACTAACCAATTCTATACTTTATTGCAAGTAAAAAAGGTCGATGTATTGCCAGAAAATTGTGTTGCTATTGGTATGCCCAAGCGAACCGCTAATCGCGCGATGCATATAATATAATTTACTCCAATTTAGATTCTATAGACTTCAGAATAATACTCAAAATTGTATGCATTTAGTTTCGATGCGTTCTGTACAGTTTATTTTGTGGATGCATTAGGCGCTTTGTGTTTCTAAAAGGGTGTATTTAAATTAGAAGTACTGTAACTTATGTCGTTAAGTGTGTGGAAGACAATGTCTGCAGCACAAAACATTAATCCACTAGATTGAGCAATCGGCATATTCATGGCTGAGTGACTCACAGCTCACAGCATAAGACCTGTAATAATAATAACCCTTCTGACAATCGTACTAATAGAAGATATGGAAAACACACTGTTTTACAATCAATATTTATTGAACAAAAGTAGATATAATATAGGTTTAACAATATTTAAACAACAAAATCTCTATAACACAACCGGCGTTTTTGTTTCCAAAGCAAAACCTGTCACGTCAACAACTGTCAGTGTCACGCCTCTTCAAAAACCGCGGCAAAATCTATGACTCACTTGTCATTATTAAAAAAAAACCAAACTAAATGTGCGTTCGAAAATTCATATTACATTACTATTGGCTAAAATAACGTTTATAATCCGTAATATCTAATATTCGGCCAACCTGACAAATCTAGGAGTTTGTCCCCAAACTCAGTCTGGTACAGCAGTTTACCCTACTTTATTTTGTCAAATATATCACAAGTCATCATCATTATACATATTAAAAAAAAATATTACAAATTACTCAGAACCAATATGAACGAATTTGCTTCACCAAACTAAATTACATCATACATTCTCGCCCTTCACTACACTTATCTCTAATGTAGTTATATAACTTAGTCCTTTTCAATCAGTCTATGTATCATCTACAGTCTATAACATCAACATGAATGACATTTCACTCCGTACAACACCAGTCACCAGCGTGTCCGTGTGAACCTCCCCATTCAGTATATAACATCACATATTCACCTGAATGACATTTCACTCCGAACATCACTAGTCACTAGCGTGTCCGTGCGAACCTCCCCATTCAGTACATAACATCACATATTCACCTGAATGACATTTCACTCCGAACATCACTAGTCACTAGTGTGTCCGTGCGAACCTCCCCATTCAGTACATAACATCACATATTCACCTGAATGACATTTCACTCCGAACATCACTAGTCACTAGCGTGTCCGTGCGAACCTCCCCATTCAGTACATAACATCACATATTCACCTGAATGACATTTCACTCCGAACATCACTAGTCACTAGTGTGTCCGTGCGAACCTCCCCATTCAGTACATAACCTCACATATTCACCTGAATGACATTTCACTCCGAACATCACTAGTCACTAGTGTGTCCGTGTGAACCTCCCCATTCAGTATATAACATCACATATTCACCTGAATGACATTTCACTCCGAACATCACTAGTCACTAGTGTGTCCGTGCGAACCTCCCCATTCAGTACATAACATCACATATTCACCTGAATGACATTTCACTCCGAACATCACTAGTCACTAGTGTGTCCGTGCGAACCTCCCCATTCAGTACATAACATCACATATTCACCTGAATGACATTTCACTCTGAACATCACTAGTCACTAGTGTGTCCGTGTGAACCTCCCCATTCAGTACATAACATCACATATTCCCCTGAATGACATTTCACTCCGAACATCACTAGTCACTAGCGTGTCCGTGTGAACCTCCCCATTCAGTACATAACATCACATATTCACCTGAATGACATTTCACTCCGAACATCACTAGTCACTAGCGTGTCCGTGTGAACCTCCCCATTCAGTACATAACATCACATATTCACCTGAATGACATTTCACTCCGAACATCACTAGTCACCAGCGTGTCCGTGCGAACCTCCCCATTCAGTATATAACATCACATATTCACCTGAATGACATTTCACTCCGAACATCACTAGTCACTAGTGTGTCCGTGTGAACCTCCCCATTCAGTACATAACATCACATATTCACCTGAATGACATTTCACTCCGAACATCACTAGTCACTAGTGTGTCCGTGTGAACCTCCCCATTCAGTACATAACATCACATATTCACCTGAATGACATTTCACTCCGAACATCACTAGTCACTAGCGTGTCCGTGTGAACCTCCCCATTCAGTACATAACATCACATATTCACCTGAATGACATTTCACTCCGAACATCACTAGTCACTAGTGTGTCCGTGTGAACCTCCCCATTCAGTATATAACATCACATATTCACCTGAATGACATTTCACTCCGAACATCACTAGTCACTAGTGTGTCCGTGCCTCCCCATTCAGAACTTCCCCATTCAGTGCATAACATCACATATTCACCTGAATGACATTTCACTCCGAACATCACTAGTCACTAGTGTGTCCGTGTGAACCTCCCCATTCAGTATATAACATCACATATAATATCTATTACGGATTCAATAATATAGACAATACTGTTTCAAGATAAACTAGTAACACAAAAACTTTTCATTGCAAAAATATAATTATTAATACATTGTATACTATTAACTATTAACTTTCCCTTTTTTTTATAAAATAACATTTATCATATAATAACTATAATAAGCCATACAATATTATTCACTTATTGACCGAAACTGACCCATTACCACTGCAATCATAGCATAAATTGTCAAAATGCATTTTGTCAAAACACAGCCATTGTTCTGATGTGATTTAAATTCAAAGCAGCTTGTTTTAATTTCTGAACAAAACAAATTGGATGTCCAATTTTGTTGATACATTCTTCAAAACAAATAAAATATTTCTATTTCTAATAAATAAATACTATTTAAAAGTTACTGGTTACATGTTGTGAGTCAGTTTGAATTAACCTTACATCTTGAATCTGACATATTGTAGGTTGTAGGTATCTTGAGATGGAGTGTCATGACCTATTCCATATGTATATATTACTGTTAAGTATATCTTTACTGTAACAATCTAAAATACCTATTTTCACTCTCTTTTTTTTTTTAATTTCACATACAATAAAATTGTTATCATATTTTATATATTTTTGATTTTCAAACAGTTTGGGTTCAATTTGAGATAATTCAGAGTCAACGAATCGAAACAGGACATTTAATGCACTACCAGTTTTAATATTTACTATTTGTGGTCATTCAGTGTAATTTTGTCATACATACATACATACCTTTTTATTTTATTTTATTTATTATATTATACCTATTCTCAACAACATAAGCTCAATGTTGCCTTCTACTGAATCACTTTTTACAATTTGCACTTATCAATTTCAAGTACTTGTTTTTCATTGTTGTCTTTCTTCTTAAATGTACACTTTTCATCAGTATGACCATATAGTTTACAAATGGTACATTTAATAATGGGTTTAGTACATTCTAGAACTCTGTGCCCCTTTTCTTTACAGTTGAAACAAAAGAAATTGTTTTCTGCACCTTTAGTTCCTGGTGTTGGTGTTTGTCCCAATCCATTTACTTTATTAAACATATAGGCACCCCTAGTTTTAAACATATCAACATTTTCTGTGCAAACATCTTTAAGATATTTTAAGAGGTCTTCAGGTTGAGAAAATCGGGCAGATGAAGCACCTGCTCGAATCGTGCGATCATCTATTCCTAAAATTATACAGTCTACTGCTTTCTTACCAGAAATGTCACAAGCATTAAGCAGCATTAATTTTTCCATAAAATAACTGTCAAATTTTCGCCATGTTTTAACCGCTTTTGTAACATTTCTGTCAAGAGCACCCCATAATTAGTTTATGTGGGAAAAGCCTTTTTTAAAAGTGTTTGCCATTCTGCCCAAGTGTGTAAGATGGAAGCCTGACCTTGATACCAAACCTTTGCACTTCCAACTAGCTTTGGAAGTGCGTAATGGATAATATGAGCTTCATCCCAACTATAGATCTTCGCACACTCATCAACTTTCAATATCCATTGATCAATGCGATTGTTTTTTAATGCTGGATCAAATTCTGGTATTATTGTCATATTGCTATTGAAAGTTGATGGTATGTTGGGTTTTACAATTGTTTGTAACAACTGGGATATATCTTTTAAGTTTAACAGCACATTTGGAGGTAACATACTACTCTGACCTTCTGTTTGAGGTTTCTGTTGTCCATTAAAAATTCCCATAGGCACATCATTGGAGTTAGCACCGCAATTAACACTATTACCACTGATCACCACTCGACTAACATCACTAATTTCACCAAGTATCGGCGCCGTGTTCTGCGCATACACTATGTTGGACAACGGTGGTTGCAGTAGAGGTGTGGACTAAGTATGCGGCTGTGGCAATGCTGAAATTGCTGGCAACGATTCCAACATTGGTGTTTGTTGTTCCACTGACGCCGTTGATCTTTGATGAACTGACGGCGTTCTCGTTCGTGTCCTACGACTCGATGACCTGTGCCGGCGACTACGACGTTTATATTTTCGAGTCTTGCTCCCTGTATTTCTGTGTTTGTGAGCGTGTTGATCTTCCAAACAAGTCGAAGTTGTAGACGTCTCTGAACTTGACCAATGTCGAATTCGCTTTTTAGTTCTCTTGCTATTACGGGCCATTTTACGACTTGTCACTTCTGATAATAGAAGATATGGAAAACACACTGTTTTACAATCAATATTTATTGAACAAAAGTAGATATAATATAGGTTTAACAATATTTAAACAACAAAATCTCTATAACACAACCGGCGTTTTTGTTTCCAAAGCAAAACCTGTCACGTCAACAACTGTCAGTGTCACGCCTCTTCAAAAACCGCGGCAAAATCTATGACTCACTTGTCATTATTAAAAAAAAACCAAACTAAATGTGCGTTCGAAAATTCATATTACATTACTATTGGCTAAAATAACGTTTATAATCCGTAATATCTAATAGTACGTAGCGCGGTATCTTTGTATGTACTCGTACATACAGAACACCGACTGACTGACTGACTGACTGACTGACTGACTGACTGACTGACTGACATATCAACGCACAGCCGAAACCGCTGGTCCTAGAGATTTCAAATTTGGCACGTAGGTTTCTTATATAGTGTAGAGGAGCACTAAGAAAGGATTTCCCAAAATTCACCTCCTAAGGGGGTCAAATGGGGGTTCAAAGTTTGTATGGGGAAACAAGATTAGTTTGACTATTTTATTCGAAACTTCACAGGAAGATTCCTTACGACATATGACTGAATACGTGTTTCAGGTTTTTTGAAAATTTAACCCCTAAAAGGGTGAAAAGGGGGTGATAAAGTAAAAAAATCAATATGGGTATCGTTTTTATAGTTTATCGGGTCGCTGATCACGATAAATACAACGTTTTTAAAATCTAACGAGGCGGAAGTGAAATACCTTCTCCCCTGTTGTAGTGCAATGGGGTTTAAATATCAAAAAATATATAAATAAAAGAAGATATTGACTGACTGACTGACATATCAACGCACAGCCGAAACCGCTGGTCCTAGAGATGTCGAATTTGGCACGTAGGTTCCTTATATAGTGTAGAGGAGCACTAAGAAAGGATTTTTCAAAATTCGTTCCTAAGGGGGTTAAATGGGGGTTCAAAGTTTGTATGGGGAAACAATGTTAGTTTCACTGTTTTATTCGAAACTTCACAAGAGGGATCCTAAAAACATATGACTAAAGACGTGTTTCAGGTTTTTTGAAATCTAACCCCTGAAAGGGTGAAAAGGGGGTGATAAAGTCCAAAAACTAATATGGGTATCGTTTTTACGGTTTATTGGGTCGCTGATCACGATAAATACAACGTTTTTAAAATCTAACGAAGCGGAAGTGAAATACCTTCTCCCCTGTTGTAGTGCAATGGGGTTTAAATATCAAAAAATATATAAAAGAAGAAACTGACTGCCTGACTAACTGACATAATATATCAACACACAGCCGAAACATAGGTTCCTTATATGGCGTAGAGAAGCACTAAGAAAGGATTTTTCAAAATTCTCCTCTTAAAAGGGTGAAATGGGGGTTCAAAGTTTGTATGGGGAAACAAGATTAGTTTGACTATTTTATTCGAAACTTCATAGGAGGATTCCTAAAGACATATGACTAAATACATTTTTCAGGTTTTTTGAAAATTTTACCCCTAAAGGGGTGAAAAGGGGGTAAAGTCAAAAACACAATATGGGTATCGTTTTTATGGTTTATCGGGTCGCTGAACACGATAAATAGGTACAACGATTTTAAAATCTAATGAGGTGGAAAAGAAATTTTCTCCCCTGTTGTTGTGCAATGGGGTTAAAATATCCAAAATAGCCATTAGTTGCATATATGTATATTATGTATATATCTTTATAATTATTAAGTTGACTTAGTTTAATTTAGATTAGTTTTTAATTTAATTGTATTTTATTTGTCTTAAGTTAACTACTAATATGTACTTTTTATGTTAATTTTGTTAATAAGTTATAGAATAAAATAAAATATGGTACTTACTTAAATAAAATATAACATAATCCAAAATAGCCATAAGTATAGGTTTAGTTTTTATCTTTACTTCTGGTTCAAGAGATTTCAACAATTTGAAATACACGGAAGTTCCTTAGAGGACCACTAAGAAAGGATTTTTCAAAGTTCACCTCCTAGCATGATAATTTGACAGGGACAGGGACAGGGACAGGTACAGGGACAGGAACGGGATAGGGTTAGGGTTAGGGTTAGGGTTAGGGTTAGGGATAGGGATAGGGATAGGGATAGGGATAGGGATAGGGATAGGGATAGGGATAGGGATAGGGATAGGGATAGGGATAGGGATAGGGATAGGATAGGGATAGGGATAGGGATAGGGATAGGGATAGGGATAGGGATAGGGATAGGGATAGGGATAGGGATAGGGATAGGGATAGGGATAGGGATAGGGATAGGGATAGGGATAGGGATAGGGATAGGGATAGGGATAGGGATAGGGATAGGGATAGGGATAGGGATAGGGATAGGGATAGGGATAGGGATAGGGATAGGGATAGGGATAGGGATAGGGATAGGGATAGGGATAGGGATAGGGATAGGGATAGGGATAGGGATAGGGATAGGGATAGGGATAGGGATAGGGATAGGGATAGGGATAGGGATAGGGATAGGGATTGGGATTGGGATTGGGATTGGGATTGGGATTGGGATTGGGATTGGGATTGGGATTGGGATTGGGATTGGGATTGGGATTGGGATTGGGATTGGGATTGGGATTGGGATTGGGATTGGGACTTGGGATTGGGACTTGGGATTGGGATTGGGATTGGGATAATGGGATTGGGATTGGGACTGGGATTGGGATTGGGATTGGGATTGGGATTGGGATTGGGATTGGGATAGGGATAGGGATAGGGATAGGGATAGGGATAGGGATAGGGATAGGGATAGGGATAGGGATAGGGATAGGGATAGGGATAGGGATAGGGATAGGGATAGGGATAGGGATAGGGATAGGGATAGGGATAGGGATAGGGATAGGGATAGGGATAGGGATAGGGATAGGATAGGGATAGGGATAGGGATAGGGATTGGGATTGGGATTGGGATTGGGATTGGGATTGGGATTGGGATTGGGATTGGGATTGGGATTGGGATTGGGATTGGGATTGGGATTGGGATTGGGATTGGGATTGGGATTGGGATTGGGATTGGGATTGGGATTGGGATTGGGATTGGGATAGGGATAGGATAGGGATAGGGATAGGGATAGGGATTGGGATTGGGATTGGGATTGGGATTGGGATTGGGATTGGGATTGGGATTGGGATTGGGATTTGGATTGGGATTGGGATTGGGATTGGGATTGGGATTGGGATTGGGATTGGGATTGGGATTGGGATTGGGATTGGGATTGGGATTGGGATTGGGATTGGGATAGGGATAGGGATAGGGATAGGGATAGGGATAGGGATAGGGATAGGGATAGGGATAGGGATAGGGATAGGGATAGGGATAGGGATAGGGATAGGGATAGGGATAGGGATAGGGATAGGGATAGGGATTGGGATTGGGATTGGGATTGGGATTGGGATTGGGATTGGGATTGGGATTGGGATTGGGATTGGGATTGGGATTGGGATTGGGATTGGGATTGGGATTGGGATTGGGATTGGGATTGGGATAGGGATAGGGATAGGGATAGGGATAGGGATAGGGATAGGGATAGGGATAGGGATAGGGATAGGGATAGGGATAGGGATAGGGATAGGGATAGGGATAGGGATAGGGATAGGGATAGGGATAGGGATAGGGATAGGGATAGGGATAGGGATAGGGGGATAGGGATAGGGATAGGGATAGGGATAGGGATAGGGATAGGGATAGGGATAGGGATAGGGATAGGGATAGGGATAGGGATAGGGATAGGGATAGGGATAGGGATAGGGATAGGGATAGGGATAGGGATAGGGATAGGGATAGGGATAGGGATAGGGATAGGGATAGGGATAGGGATAGGGATAGGGATAGGGATAGGGATAGGGATAGGGATAGGGATAGGGATAGGGATAGGGATAGGGATAGGGATAGGGATAGGGATAGGGATAGGGATAGGGATAGGGATAGGGATAGGGATAGGGATAGGGATAGGGATAGGGATAGGGATAGGGATAGGGATAGGGATAGGGATAGGGATAGGGATAGGGATAGGAATAGGAATAGGGGACGGGGACGGGGACGGGGATAGGGATAGGGGAGGGACAGGGACGGGACGGGGACGGGGACAAGGATAGAGATAGGGACGAGGATAAGAATAGGGATTGGGGTCGGACTAATCGGTGGGTAATCGATATCTAGGCAGTGTAAAATGCAGGTGGCTCAGTGCGAAGGGATTAGTAAGTAGGCATCGGCGAGTATCCTGCATCCGTAATAACTATTACATTCAATGTGCTGTAAGAAGATCGTTGTTTGCTTGCCTTTTTAACCGACTTCAAAAAAGGAGGAGGTTCTCAATTCGATTGAATGTTTTTTTTTTTTGTATGTATGTTACTCGATATCTCCGAGGATTGTGGAGCGATTTTCAAATATTTTTTTTTGATCGAACGGGTATAACTCAGAGATGGTCCCATTGGCACCAAGTCGGGGTCTGATGATGGGATCTTGGAGAAATCGAGGGAACTCTTCAAATGTTATAGGCACATGTAATGTTCTTAGTATATTTTTTAAAGGTACACCAGTATTTACGCCTCATCATCATCATTCCCTTGCCCTTTTCCCATTATTTGGGGTCGGCGCAGCAGATCATCTTCCTCCACTTCGGACTTAAGTCCGATAGTCATACTGCAAAAGGTTTTGGCATTTAGTTTTTACAACCGGCCGCCCGCCTGACGTCAACCCTCCAGTAACCAGTATTTACGCCTGATGGTAATAATTTTATGTGGCTGAGCTGATGATGGAAGGTCAACTCCTCAACGGTTAGGAGTTAAAGGATAATTCTTTCACTACTGTACATATATATTCGGACTGATACATATAATATCACTAGGAACCACTAAAAATCAACAAATAAATTAACTTTTTAACAAAAAATAAAACCGCCTTCAAAAAAAGCGTGTTACAAAACACGGAGAAACTAAAAAGCCAAAAATAATAAACCTTCGAATTCAGATTTCTTATCGGATTGCAATAATCTAAACATCCAAATTATAAACAAATCAATTATTTTTGGAGTCGGGGCCAGCCTGCGTATGGTTGGGTGGGGCAAACAGGAAATAGCAAGGCGACGAACAGGTCTGGTACCGACTACAAAAATAATTGATTTTTTTATAATTTGGATGTTTAGATTATTGCAATCCGATAAGAAATCTGAATTCGAAGGTTTATTATTTTTGGCTTTTTAGTTTCTCCGTGTTTTGTAACACGCTTTTTTTGAAGGCGGTTTTATTTTTTATATGTTTACGTTTGCAATAAGTACCTATAAGCAAAATGGAAAAAATTGTAAGCGATAATGCAAGGAAGTACTTTTTACCCTACCGACCATAGCGTCGAGATACTGGTTATGTGGGTTGTATGAAGTTTCCCCAGTATAAATATTTATATAGGTAAAATACAAACATATTCGTACCTACTACCTACGCTGTGGTCGCTGTGTAACAATTCTACAATAATTGCAAGAATTTCTTTTAAAACAATAGTAATATGTGTAAGGTACAGTCAGCCAAAAAAGTGGTTTACCACTTTTCGATCAATAGAGTCGAAAAGTGGTAAACCACTTTCTTGGCTGACCGTACAGCAAATAGATCAGTTACAATGGCCCCCCAGTCGAGAATTGCCCCGCTTACCTACAAAGAAACCTACGGATCCAAATGAAAATCTTATTTTTTGTAAACGTTTCAATAAGAATACTTTTATTAAGCGGGCGAAGCCGCGGGTAAAAGCTAGTAAAAACATAATTGTACAGTGATTGTTCTTAAAGGCTAAGAATTGTTATACATATAAGAGATGTTTTATACAAATGCCTGAGCTAGGATAGTTCCTGTGTTTCAGGCAGAGGAAGGACTAAATTATTGATTTATTTTTAATTATTCATTTAAATTAAACTTATAAGAAAATAAACACAAGACTTATTTTCGTAGGTTAGGTAGGTAGGTTTAGGTAGGGTAGATAAGAACACATGTGTTGCGTACGAACACGGCGCGCTTGATCTATTGTGACTTAACCCCTTATGGTTGTGTTCGTCCTTAGCACTCAAACATGTACTTATACATACCTAATTTCCAGTTGATATGCGATACGAGATTGACCGCGATATAAGACGCATTCGACTGAATGGATGATCTTAATCAAGATTCTGAAAACCAACGAAATCGAGTCAATTTGTGGTTGCTTCGTCCTTCCCGGAACCAGGAATGAGTGATTTCTGTGTTGAATATTATGACGATACCTACGTCGAACATGCCAATACAGCCGTTTAATGATTTCTCGGTAGATGATAATCCTGGAAGCCAGAGACTAACAACTATAACATTCATAATTTAACTAAGTACCTTTAGGAATATAAATTTAGTCACTAAATCAAAATGAAACCATGAAATAATTATTACCTACTAATAATTATTTCATGGGATATCACTTATAGTGTAGGGTACATTAAATTTTTGTGTGATATTATAATGATGTGAGTTAGTTAGTCTGTAGCATGACTTTAAAAACCAAGTAAGTCTCTTATAGTCCCAATTTATAATAAATTGATAAAAAAGGCTCCAAATTAATTACTGCAAAAATATCTGACAATAATGTAGTATCGCTAGCAGACGTTTTAACTTGAGAAAAAAAATCCACTACTCATCTACTATGTAAATAAGTAAATGCCAGCCAGCCGACAAACTTAAGCCACAAGAAATTTAATTCCTGCTGATCTCAGCTTCCGATTGATTGCCGAGCACTTTACCCACTTATCGGCAATCAGCAAACTTTAGTCGCCGACCAAACATTGTTATCGTGTTGGATCTATAGGAGGTAATCTACATCGTACACTGACCGCAGCTCCCGACGGTTTGCCGAGCACTATACCCGCTTTGTCGGCAGTCGACAAACTTTAGATGCCGACCAAACAGATTGGATCGTCGGTCCGCTATAGTAGGAACACTCGGAACTACGATTCGTTTGTTTTTTGTTGTGTCCGATATCTAATGGAGAACAGATTAGTTGAGTCCCAATCTAAACAAACACCTTTACTATGTCAATTTACCCGTGCTCTAGCTCACGACTGCAATGCCGCAGTTTCGTTTTTTTTTAACCCCTTATTTGCCAAGAGTTGCCCTGAAGCTTTAGTAGTTTCATGTGCTCTGCCTACACCTTTATGGGATACAGGCGTGATTGTATGTATGTAGTATATAATTATGTACTATGAGCTGCAAAAGTGCATGGAGAAATTATGAATGAATACATTGATTTTGCTATGTAGGTACTTTTGCAGCTGATAGTACACGAACATGAAAAGCAGAATGAACTAAAACACGTTATTTTTAATGTTCTATTGAAGGCATGAGTAGACTTAAACAATCGTTAGTATTAAGTAATGGAGCCCTGGAAAATGCAGGAATAATGCAAGGAAAAAATAATTTCAATTTCAGTCGGAAGCGAATTATTTAACATTGAAAAAAATCGTTCCTACTCTATCCCCATTGACAATATTTCTTTCTCTGCTGCTTCGAGAGACAGAAAACCTGTTTAAATGATTAATATGAGCCTTACCTTCAAGTGTTCCCGAGAAAGGGTCTTGACAGACAGACAGATGAGCAAAGTGATCCCTTAAAGGGTACGTTTTTCGTTTTGGGTAAGGTATCCTAATATAGAGGACTCTTTATCTATTATTTTGTTGCGTTACGGAAGTAAAAGGGATCATGAATATCTCTTAACTTTTTTTTTGTTCATGTAAACACATTTTTTTACATATTTACATAATTTATTCATTACATAATGATTGTACTAGCAAAATACACTTCAAGTCATTAATTACTTTTTTAAAATATCGAATTGGATCTGTTATGATCAAGCATAGGCACAGTATAATAAAGAGTACTATCGTACAGTATGGCCACTTCCGCTCCCCGCTGAAAGCGCCGCCCACCCCCTCTCGGTTACCTCACAGTTACCGCCTGTCAAAAACGCGAACAGTCAACCTGTCATATCTCACTCATACAAGCATGGTACGCGTTCACCTACACGAGCTTAGAATGTGTGATCGCCAGTGTCCGAGATGTGGCATAGGCTAGTTCTAGTTGCCGGCCTATTGTCAAATCGTTGGCGTTACGATGCTACGTGGCGTTCGAAGTGCGGTCTGGTTTTGTCGCGCCACTTACAGACGAGCAATAGGCTAGTTTCCTATACTTAAAATAAAATATTTTATGCAGTGCACGAAATAAAGCACCACATAATTAGAAGAGAAAAATGGACAGTAGTTATTTTTAAACATAATTTCTATTTAATAAGTCAAAGAGAAATATATAAAGTAAATGAATTGACCGTGACGTCACTCCTCAGTATTTCATAGTAATTCTATATTAACAAATCGTTTTGACAGTTCATAAAAAGAAGCTGATTTGACTAGCAGGAAACTAGCCTATTGGGAGAGTTAAGTAGCTGCGAAACGCTTACGAGGCTTAAGACGATACAGGAGTAAAATTGCTAGAATGGAAAGGAGCCCTCCTTTTAATTAGGGAATTGTAGTTTAATATACTAGTGTTATTAACTACATTTATCGAAAAAAAATTGTCCACTAAGAACAACTCAGTTAAAAGATATCGCGAAAACATGTTTAAAATCGAGGTTCCGCTCTCGACTGTTTCCTCCTTCAAAACTTAATCAATCGTAACGAAATTGGCGAATCTGAATAACAATGAAATAATCTGTGTCGGACCGTTTAGTTTTTTTGGCTAATTGTCACTAATTTTGAATACCACACCTTTTTTGCGCCATAATCAATAAAGCCATTTTTGGGAATTTGGGAATTGATTGGCTCTAGAGTCTTTAAAAATAAGAATATCAAAAAAATCAAAACGGTCCGACACAGATAAAAATAATATTAATATGGGTTGAAAAAGTCATTGCTCTATCTTCAAAAACCAGGGAGGAAATAGTCGAGAGCGTTTGTATAGAGAATTGACCCCTCCTGTATCGTCTTAAGCGATTGTCACGTTTACTAGGTACTCAGAAAGCAATGCGAGTCCACCTCTAAATTATTATAGATTTTTTCTTTGTATCTGTTTGCTTTCTTTATGTATTAAGTATAATTAGTACTGATATAACATTTAGAGTCTTTATACATCTCTAACTAATAATATCAGTGTATACCTACTTCGCATAGAACTAATATTTTCAGTTGATAATATTGGGTTGGTAAGAAAGTAATGAGCGATCGATTGAATTCCACATAAAATTTTTGAGAGAGTTTTAGAATCTTCTATGGTCGAAAGTATATAAAGGGCGAGTCGCACAGTTTCTCGTCAGTCATTCACTAGCTGTCGCCGAGCTAATATAAGGAAGAAAATGGACGAATTAAAAGTGCATGTAAGGCATTGCTTACTATATGAATTTCAGTCTGGCCATTCAGCCGCCGAAGCAGTGCGTAATATATGTCAGCGTGTTGCTCCTGAAGTTGTGTCTGAGGCCACGGCGAAACGATGGTTCCAGCGGTTTCGTAGTGGCGACTTTTCATTATCAGATCAACCTAAGTCTGGTCGACCGGTGAAGATTGATGTAGCCAAATTAAAAACCTTAATTGAAGGAGATCCGAGGCTAACGAGTCGTACTCTTGCTACCGAGTTAGGCTGCTCTCATGTCACCATAGAAACACATTTACACGAGTTGGGAAAAAACTACAAATACAGTGTTTGGATACCGCACGAACTTGATAGAGATCAACTAAACCGCCGTGCCGATATCTGCATACAACTTCTGTCTTTTCGCCGCACATTCAACTGGTTGGACCATCTTATCACTGGAGATGGAAAATGGGTCTTATATATAAATCACACACGCAAACGTCAGTGGCTAGCTCCAAACGAAAAAGGAATAGAGGCACCAAAAACAGAGCCTCACCCGAAAAAAGTTATGCTGTCCGTTTGGTGGGATATTCATGGTATTATTCACTGGGAACTCCTACCAAGTGGAATGACTGTTACCGCATCAGTATACTGTAATCAGCTTGAAAATTTAAACCAAAAAATGTGTCAGAATCGTCCACAGCATGCTAAAGTTTTTTTCTTACACGACAATGCTCGCCCACACATTGCAAAAGTGACTCGGCTAAAGCTATTGGAGCTAGGTTGGAAAGTGATACCTCATCCACCGTACTCTCCAGACTTGGCACCTACGGATTACGCATTGTTCAGATCGCTAAGCAATGCCTTAAATGAAAAAAAAGTTCGATGATCAAGCCCATCTACGACAGTACATAGCTGAGTTTTTTGAATCTAAACCTAAGAACTTCTTCGCCGATGCTATTCATTCTTTACCAGAACGATGGAGACAAGTAGTAGATAACGAAGGCCGTTATATTTTTGATAAATGATTAAAATAATAAATTAAATAAAAATTACAATATTGGTTATGATTCGCTCATTACTTTCTTACCAACCCAATATTTCTATTAATTATTTTATTGAATTTTAATGAATACTCTGTAATGTTGACATGTAAAAGTGCCCCTGTGCCTATATGTTGAATAAATGATTTTGCATTTGTATTTAGTCCGCAACAACTTCGGTAGGTATGTGCTACGTATCGAGTCAAGATACTGTCAGTTTTAGGAAAAATGTTCAAACTTCAAACTTTTTTATTTTACAAGAATACACGTAAATACGGTCTTAAAACTAGGGAAGTGTCAGTGTATTCGACCAACAGGCATGCAAAAAATCAAGAATCTTATATACCTACCATGGATATTGCGTGCCGAACATTACGTTGAAGCCAGAAAATTTGACCTTGAATTACGTCACGCCGGTCTTGCATCTCTTTCTTTAGGGTGTCCATGATTAAGCATACATTAGGGATATCCCGCGGAATTTGACGTATTAAGCTAGGAACACACTACGCGGACGTCCGTCTTGAATCGACCGCGGACGGGAATCTGGACAATGGAAATACATATAACCGTGCAAACTATCGGTCGACGGACGCGGACGTGGCCTTGAGCGCACGGACGTCCGATCGAAATCTGGCTCTCTGGATGTTTTGTTCCGTGCACACTGATAGGTCGCGGTCGCGGTCGTTTTACGACGGACGTCCGCGTAGTATGTTCCTAGCTTTACGTTTATACGACTGATTAATTTTGTAACTTATTAAATTCAAACCCGATCAATCGTTTTATCACGAAAGTGAACATCCATCCTCACAAACTCAAAAAGTAAGGTACATTAGGGCAATTCCGAAAGTCGTCTAATTAGGAAAGTCGCATAGAAATCACCATTATTTCCGTCATATCAAGATTCCCCTTTCGGAATTATCTGAACATTTCTGTCATTCGGAATTACTCTAATGCACCTTACTAATTTGTCAACCGCCAATAAGGTCCATTTCTACACCACTCTGCAGTTACTTTGCCTTACGCCACAAAATACGGTACAGTTTTTACCAGTGGTAAACTACTGGGATTTTTTTTTCAGAACCGTTCCAGAATAAGAGCGTGGTGAGTGTTGCAATACGAGGCTTAAAATATAACTTTTCTTTTACTAACTGACACCTGTATTTATTAAAAAATGTTTCAGTCACTTTAAACCATCACAACAATATTTTGGTAGAACTACTGGGAAAACTAATTTAACTAGTCAACTACCAAACCAGGTGGTTTGGTAGTTAACAATGTGGGAAAAATCCCCGTAGTTAGGGCTGGTAAAACTTGGTGGTAACTAGTGGGAATAGTCCCAGAAATATAAGGGAAGTATTTCGTCACTACTTTACAAAAATCTCGTATCTCATGCTTCTCCTCAAAGTTAAAACACAGTAAGTCTATATGCATTCCATACATACTACTACATTTTCTTTTAATTGACAGAAGAAGATACAAGTTTTTTTCAAAGTAATAATTTTTTCATTGGGGAAATAATGAAATACTAGGACGTTTTACAACAGTATCTTTATTTTTAAGCGCCGCCCGTGTTTTGTATGTTTATTCCACGATATCTCCGTCGTCACTGGACCGATTTTAAAAATTTCTTTCTTCCTTTCAGTGCCATAATCTTCAGGCTTAAAGTGCAAAGCTGCAAATTGTCGAACGCTCTGAAATCTTTCCCTTTATCGGCAAAATTGACAGCCAAAGCTGTCTCCTTGCTTCATCTTTTGGAACACTGAAATGTTTAATATTATTCATGTTAATTTGTAAAGACACGAACAATAAATTTGGTATTATATACTGTGATATGAATTATGAACATAGAAACCGTACCAAGTTGATAGATTTAGCTCCATGCATGAAAAAGGATTGGTCACCCTAGTCGTAAAACCACACATAGCATTATTTTTCTTTAAAGGTCATATTTATCGTTCTAAACCTATTCGCGGGAATTTTGATATCATTTGAGTCAATGAAAACAATATAATGATTAGAACTAACCAAGATTACAAGCAAAATAGAAGAAAATTGATTACCAGTGAGGTTTATGAACATTTTGGTAAAATAAGTACTTACTTGTGAAATCTTATGTCGGATTTCGGTTTCCATTTACTTCCACAATGCTGCACTATGCAATACATTGCGCATAACTTAAGGAAACCGACGAAAAATGTTTATTTTTTATTTTTTTTAATTGATGGCCTTCCCCTCTTTTTACAGGAGGGATTTTGCCAACGACGACGTTAAAGACATACAACGCACGATAAGAATGTTCGGTGAAAATTTTTGGTGGGAAAGGAGCTGGAAACCTAAAACAAAAAAACATTTATTGTTAAGGACATCACAGACAGCACAGGACGAATGTACAGTTTATTAGAGAAAAGAGCGGGAAAGGGCGATAGTTTTGACATTTAGTAAGCATGCCAACATAAGGAGAAATAAGAGATTGACAATAAAATTGACAGTGTAATATTAATAATTTAGTAGATGAAGGAATATAAAAGAATTTAAAGTTTAATGTTATTTTCCTGTATGTGTTTGAGAAGCAATGCGGTAATGGGAGGGTCCATGAGGACCAGAAGCGTTTGAAGATTGATAGGACGCGGGATGTTTTTTGGTAAGAAGTCGTACATCGAGTGTTTAAGCTTGCTGCACGAAAAGAAAATGTGATCAGGAGTTCCTTCGTCAAGCCCGCATTCGCACAGGGAGCTATCCCGAACCCTAATTTTGGCAAGGAACACCGGAGTACAGACGTGACCTAATCGGAGACGGCAGAGTGTAGACGTGGCCCATTTAGTAGCGGAACGGAAGCGGAAAAACCATGGTTTATATGGAATAATTGGTTGTATGTTTCCATAATGTTTTCCAATATGGCGTCTGGAATTGTCCCATAGTTTCTGCCAGTCATCTCTCAAATCACGGTGAGCTTTAATCATTAAATCGGATGCGAGAACCATGCTGTGTGACTCTGAACCATTGAGGATTGCTTGTTTTGCCCACATATCGGCATCCTCATTACCTTCTATCCCGCAGTGGCCCGGAATCCAGACTAATGTTATCTGAAGGCCTTTTTCATGACATCTGTGTAATAATTGTTTCAGATTGAGGATGAATGGGGATAACATTTTCATTTTGAAATGGTTGCCTACTAAAGCCTGTAGGCAGCTTTTAGCATCAGAGAAGATAATAACTTTTGGAATGTTGTGGGACTCCACATATGCCACAGCCTCCATCAACGCTATTGATTCCCCGGTAAAGACAGAGGACTGTGAGGGGCATTTGTATGATAGGAGGACACGGTATCTGGGGATCCAAATTGCTGCTCCGACACAGCTATCATTGTTCAGTTTTGAAGCATCAGTGTATATTGGTAAGAAATCTTCCCACTTTTCCAGTTCTTTGTTTAATTTTGCATTTGCTCCTGGGTCACTTTTATTAATGTTAAAATTTAAAATTACTTTGGGGGAGTAGATTAAACATTTATATTCTGTTTCGAATATTGCATTTTTGCCTGTGCTATAAAGTGAGGGAGAGAGGTCTTGGATTTTCCTATAACTAGAAATAAATCTGGGTGTTTCTTTATGAGACCAATATGCATTTTCAGGAATCAAGGAGGAGAGAGCTTGGAGTCGAGGGATGAGCAAGTGATTTGATATGGAACAAGCTCTCAATACATATCGGTCTGCAAGGAGTTGTCTACGGAGAGATAGGGGTGGATCTACACACTCCACCTGCATGCAATTCTTTGGCGAAGATTTCATAGCACCCAGGATTATTCGTAGGCATTTTGCTTGAATGGCATCCAACTTTCTGAGTGCTTCTTTATTGCAAGGTTCTAGGACAAAGGAGCCATAGTCCATTTGGCTGCGGATTAAGGCATTATATACAAGTTTTTGGCAGTATGGATGAGCACCCCACCAAACCCCAGAGAGAGATCGAAGTACATTAATACCTCTTTCGCATTTGCCAACAATGTGGTTCAAATGTGGAACACCTGACATTTTGGAATCAAAAAGCACTCCCAGAAATTTTACCATATTGCTGGTGGGGATAATTTGGTCTTCATAGCGAAGAAATACATTTGGGATGGAATGACGGCGTGTGAAAGTAACAGTGCAGCTTTTTGAGGGAGAAAGGGATAAGCCATGCTCATCCAGCCATTCCTTAAGGTATACAAGAGCCTCATTGAGTCTAGCCGTTGCACTGTCCAAATTATGGTCCGCAGTATAAACTACCAAGTCATCCGCGTATTGGAGAATATTACAGAATGGGAGAACAGATTGGTCAATATCAAATGTGTAAAGATTATATAGAAGAGGGCTGAGGACAGAGCCTTGCGGGAGGCCTTGCCATACTATACGAGGAGGGAGGAAAGCTTTACCGGATCTAATTTTGATGGTTCTTCCCATGAAGAGTTTGGAGACAATATTAACAATTCTCACAGGAATGCTCAGCTGAAGCAGTTTTGCTCTGAGCAGAGGGAACTGCACATTGTCATAAGCTGCAGATATATCTAAGAAGCATGCGGTAAGTTGTTGTTTCTCAGAGAGGGCTAATCTTATGTCTGCAGTCAAGATGGTTAAGCTGTCCGAGGTACTTTTCCCCTTGCGAAATCCAAACTGGGTATCTGCTAAGAGTCCTTTGTTTTCAACAAACCATTCCAATCTACATTTCACTAGATGTTCAAATATTTTTCCCATGGTTGCAGATAGAGCTATGGGCCGGTAAGAAGAAGCTTGTTGAGGATCCGTGCCTGGCTTCAAGATTGGGATTACTACTTGGGTCTTCCAATCATCAGGGACCTCACCGGATGTAAAGAACAGATTGAAGAGGTTTAGAAGGTGTTGTTTGCAAAGCGGGCTAAGTTTTTGGATGAAGCAGTACGGAATACCATCCTCACCAGGTGAGCTGTTGCGGAGACCAGTCAAAACCATATCGAATTCCGAGATACAAAAGGGGTTGTCAAATGCAGATAACTGAAGATTAGAGGATGGATTAATGCAGCTTTCTTCCGGGACAGAAGGTGGGGCCAGTTTATTTGCAAAGTCTTCCAACCAGATAGAAGAATCGCAAGATGATGGAGGGTCGGGCTTGAATGACCCTCGAAACTTTTTTATGTTTCTCCAAACCAGTGATGATGGGGTTCTGGGATTAAGGCTTTCGCAGAATCCCTTCCAACCAATCTTTTTTGTTCTGCTTAAAAGTCGCTTGGTTTGGGCAGATACTTTTTTGTGAGTACTGAAATCTTCAGAGAGACCTGACTCATTATATCTCTGCTCTGCTGCATCTCGTTCCTTAACTGCTGCCGAACAGTCTGAATTCCACCACGGGGGAGATGGAATCTTAGAGCTGGCCGGATTTTTCTTGGGAATGTGGCAGTCAGCTGCTTCTAGGATTATAGATTTAAACAAGAAGTAATTTTCAAGAGGACTTAGAGTATTATTTACTCTAAGAAGTTGATTTAACTTCTCCTCTACTTGACATGAGAAATTGGGCCAATCAGCCTTTTCCAGCTTATACTTTAAAAGAGGTTCTGGTGATGAAAGACTCGATACTGCAGATGCTTTGGAAATTATTATAGGGAAATGATCACTACCGAAAGACTGGTTCAAAACCTGGTAGGAGAGCAGACAAGAAAGATTAGGAGAGCAAGCAGAAAGATCTAAGACTGACTTGGGGTTCTGGCCGGGATATACTCTGTGGGTTGGTGTGCCATCATTAATTATAGATACGTTGATATCATCAAAAAGATCAATGAGAAATGAGGAGAAAGTGTCACTATATGCTGAACCCCAGGAGGAGTTATGACAGTTGAAGTCACCTAAGATCAGAAGAGGATGAGGAACAGAAAAAAAGAGAGTAGATAGGTCAGGAATTAAATTTAGATTTGGATGGGGGATATAAATAGATACAATGTTTATTCCCATGACATTAGCGGCGACTGCGTTAATGTTATGGGAATGGGGGGGAAGCTGGATCTGAGTAAAGGGGAATTTTCTATTAATCAATAATGCACTACCTGCACGACCATCATTGCGGTCATCACGGAGGCATGAAAATCCTGGGATCCTAAAGCGGGATCCAGGCCTCAGCCATGTCTCCGAGACGGCCGCGGCCGTAACAGAGTGATCGTTGATTAATTTGATTAAATCAGTTTTGTTTTTAATAATACTACGGCTATTCCATTGAAGGATATTGGTGGCCGTAGGGGCCATAATAGGGGAGCTAACTGAGGCTAGTTCGGTTCTGATGGCTGCAAGGTGATGGGCAACGTTGTTCGGTACGCATTCGCTAATCATGGAGGTAAACTTTTCCATCAGAGTTATCATGAGTGATAGACTGTTGTCATTTGTGGACTCTGTGTAAGATTGGGGGAATGAGAGGGCATGTCCGTTTGGCAATTGAGAAGGAGGTGTAGAAATTATATTTTGGTGAGCATGGCGGTCATAACTGGGGAAAGTGGCGTCCTAGGTCGGACGGGGCGGTATATAGTCTGTCGGCGGGATTGAGATACACTTGGTCCATTATGTGGGTGTTGTGAATTAGAGGGAGTTGTGTCTATCGGGGGAGAGAGTCGAGGGGCATCTGTAACTATGGGGCTAAACATAGTGTTTGTTACGTCAGAGTAGGTTTTACGAACGGTTGGAGTACGGGCCGCAGCTTCCTGATAAGAGATGTTTTGCTCTGACATTACCAATTTAATAGATTTTTGCCTATTGAATTCTGGGCATTTTTTATCTGTGGCAAAATGACGAGCTGTGCAGAAAAGGCAAGTAATATGCTCTGGAGCAACGTTGCAGGAATCGCCTGGGTGTTTTTTGGCACATTTATAACACCGTGCATCTGATCTGCATTGAGTTTGGATATGTCCGAAGCGCAAACATTTCCTACATTGAATAGTGGGCAACACATATATTTCTACGTTTAGTGATGTGTAGCATGCAAAAATCTTGGAAGGAAGTTTCTGTCCCTCAAATGTAACAACCACAGATTGGGTCGGGACCCATGATGCCGGTGCACTGTCTTCTTTAAGAACCTTTCGTTGGAGACGGCGGGCTTTCAGAATTTTGCCAGTTCCCTCTTTTAAATCCGTAGCCGAGACGAACTCCTCCATTGACCAGTCTACAGGAACACCACGGACAAGGCCCATGCGGGATACATGGTAGGATGGGATCAATGCTGTTAGTTTATTGCGAGCTAAACAGGGGTTCTCCATTAATTTGTTGGCAGCATCTGCGGATTTGCACTCTACCGTAACGCGGTTGCGGCCCATGGATTTAATACCATCCTTTTTGATGTCGGGGACATTCTCCCTTGCAAAAATTTGTCCAACTCTAAGAGGCTGGAGAGACGAACTCATATTAGGAGAGTCTGATTCACGTGAGATGTGGACTATGAATGGGCCACAGTCTTTAGTGTCGTATTTGCGCGATTCTTTTTCAAGGTTCGGGTGTTTATATAGTGTAGAGACAGACGCATTGCTAATGTCTCCCTGTGTAGGACGTTTTTCTTGGGGTTCGCGGGCTTGGTCGGCTTGTGTCAATTCCAAGGATCTAGCGTTTCTCTTCCTAATCCCTATATCTACCTCCATTGTATTGTGATCATCCACTAGATCATTGCAATTGCCACCACCGGGGTCCGGCGGCTTCTCCTTCTCATTCCCTTCCATTACCTTTATTGCCTCTCAGCCGGAAGTTTTTTATGTGTAATTTGTGTATATAGAATAAGTTAGTTAATATACCGTCACCTTTTGTATGTAAATAAAGGAAGTTTTATTTATATAAGGATGATAACCTAAAAACCCAAACAGACTCACTCAATGCGCTTCTGTCAATCCCAAAAAAAAAAAATGTTTATATCACAAAAGAAAACTCTGAATTGGTGAATTACTTTTGACAATTCTGACATATCGGGCATATTTCTTTATTATTAGTGTTCCCATAGTACGCAGGAGGTAAATACCGGAGAAATAAGGTTTTTGCTTGAGTGCTTTTTTGTATAATACAAAGAAAACTAAGTCAATTTGATTGAAGAATGTTTTATACGTTTCTTTTTAGTAACTAATCTGGCAATACATCACAGTGTCGGAAAGAGATAGAACATAGGAGTAAAGGTGAATGAACCTGGCTTCAACTCATTGGTCGGCACGCAATATCCATGGTATATAAGATTCTTGCAAAAAATACTTAAACAAATTAAAAATTGAAGTTATAAAATGTCAACATGTAACTAACCTACCTTCGGAAATTACAAAACAATAAATTTTAAATCATGTCAAAAAATAGGGTAGGTTCACATTAAAGGTATTAATGGTTACAAAGCTAGGCAGAACGGAACGGTTATACATTCAATGTCAAAATAAAACTAACACAAAAACAATACAGGTAAATCAATACAATAAAAAAAAATGTTGCGTGGTCGGTTCGGTTTCCATTCGCTCCCAGATCGCCAGTATAATAGGGTCCTTATCGTTTCAAACAAGTATGGCTCTCGCATTATACACGACTAATATTAAATGTAATGTTGCACTTATAAGGGCGCCGGATGTTCTATCCATAGCGATAAACGATAAAATTCGAACCGTTATGTCGTTTCTAGCTTGGTTGGTTGCACCAAGATTGCTCGATATCCTTAAGAGGAAATGCTAGCCGTTATTTTCCATGCACGTCGTTGACTGCTTCATCTTATCTCACTAGAAATAGGTAAGTTAGTTCGATGTTGTCAAGACAAAGATCATATAATATATATGACTGTCACCATCAAAAAGTTCTCATGTAGATGAAACGTACCAATTTAAATCTACAAGCCTTAAAAAAAGAAATTAAACTCAAGGCCCCTGTATTGCTAATTAATCGAAATATTACACATACAATACATAACACGTTGAAACTATATTTTCTCGGGTAACACTAGAACACGGCCTCTAGATCGCTAGCTCAGAGCCTTTCCATTTCTCATTCTTATGTTTATATTTTGTGGGCCGCACTTTATCGGCAGAACATGCATTAACATCTATTCATTCCCGTCTTCTACAGTGTAATGGGCGAACCCACACTGTTTTAAAGCGATAAGCTATTGTACAATGGCATTGAGCGGACGCGATGACGTGTGAACGGGATAACGCGAATGGCTTCATACAATAGCTGGTCGGTTCAAGTGTTCAGTGGCTGGTTTTTTTATTTAAATTCACATTCACTTGTTTTAAAGTGCTTATCAATTTGTGCTAGACAACAAAATACCAACTCGCCGCTTTACTCAGTGGAGCGCAGAGCCAGGAGGATGATTGGCGACAAGAAGCTAGCGATTAAGCTGTCTTGGCCCATCAGCGGAAAGTCGCTAGTCTGTCGGTGTTTTACAGGTAGCACTTCGGGGGGTGTGCTCAAGAGCTACACGAGCTTTTTCCACCGTCCCCATTCCTCTTCCACGTCCCACGGACTCTTAGACGCACGGCCGGTTTCCATCCTTACTTGGTTGATATTCCGCTAATTCGAACATAGCGCTTTGCTAGTTCTTTTCTTATGCGCACTACCAAGGAGTGGAATTCCTCTACCGGTGGCTATATTTATATACCGTCTAAACCCGTCTTCCGAAAGGTCTGATTTTTTTAGCAAGCCCTCTATCTACATGTATCTAAAAGACAAAACTTGTTTAATATCAATACGGCTATTAGTTAAGGCGTGATGCCGCGTAACTTTGTCATTTTGAACAATTTCCAAAATCTGGGATGACAAAAAAAAATATTGAGTCATAATCTGGTCACAAACACGAGAATACGTTGAGAATTGCGACCTGTAGAGCGGGACATCCGGACACACAAAATAAATTGCTTGAGCTAAAACGTAGCCCTCGCTTCGCTTCGGTCAATGATCCGTGACAAATCAAATTCGTCAAATCATCCAAATCCCATATTAAATGTGTCACTGTGTCAGAACAATTCAGTCTGTAGACTCAATCTGATGAGCTAAGTAGGTATATGGCAGGTGGTCCTGATTGAGATGGCTGCCACAGCAAGCCGCAGAATGTAATCAAACCCCAAATCAGAACGATGTACCACACCATGAAAATGGTGTGGTACACATTTGAACGCAATCACAGTTGGTTCTTTTGTAAATAATTAACATAGATATTTAAACCTGTCTCAAAATACTCTTGAGTAGGAAATAAGTATAATTTACAAGAAGGTTTGGAATACCAAACAAATATTAACTTATTGACATATTTTATTCAAACAAGTTGACAACTATATACAAATAATATCCCTGGGTACAAGCAAGTACAATTTGTACATAATGTACTTACAAACTGACGCTAAAGTTGTAATTTCAAAATTTGATTACAAAAAGTAAGTATAGAAACCAAATCGTTACTTACATTTATTTAAACCTTGAATCACATTTTCTGTGTATTTATTTGTATAAGTGATTGCTTACGATTGGCTGTACCTATGCTTCCGTGCCATCGAAATAAACAATTACTTTGGAAATAAACAATTACTGCGGAGTTCAATAAGTAATACACATACATCACGATGTTCTGTGGGCCAGTGATCCGTTTTGACTAATCAATCCTCAACACCCACGAAAATAGAATACTCCGTCTACCTTCCAATTTGTATTTGAAATGCAGAATCTGCTGGGCGTATAAATTGGAGCTACAAGCTATAGATTATATTCAGGATTTCTGTAAACTGAAACTAGAAAACAACTAGGAAACAAATCAAATTATTTAATTGAATATTTTTTGATTTGTTCTTTTTCCAAGTAGTCACACTACTATATATAAATTATAAATCGAAATAAATATCATACACGAAAGAAAAAACGACAAGGCCCACTGGTGGCCGAGCCGGGAATCGAACCCGGGTCTTCAGCTTACGCGGCTAACGTCTTCACCACTACCCGCCCGCCGTGGTACCCGACGAAATTTCTCTAATGTATGTTATCTCTCTGATAAGGCTAGGCGCCTTTTGACCAACTCTAAGGGCGAGCAATTAGTGCTTGCACCTCCTATACGAATCCTTTGCAGGATAACGATATAGCGAGAGAGATGGTGGTCTAGTGGTGAACACGTTAGCCGCGTAAGCTGAAGACCCGGGTTCAATTCCCGGCTCGGCCACCAGTGGGCCTTGTCGTTTTTTCTTTCGTGTATGATATCTATTTCGATTTTTGAAACTAGAAAGCTATAGAGTATTTAAGCTGTAAACCAAGCCCTCTACCCAAGATTACCATCATCCTCCTTGCGTTATCCCGGCATTTGCCACGGCAAATCCGGGATAACGGGAGCCCCATGAGCCGTGGCTCATGGGAGCCTGGGGTCCGTTTTGACAACTAATCCCAAGATTTAGCGTAGGCACTAACTAGTTTTACAAAAGCGACTGCCATCTGACCTTCCAACCCGACGGGTAACTAGGCTTTATTGGAATTAGTCCGGTTTCCTCACGATGTTTTCCTTCACCGAAAAGCAAGTTAAACATTTTATCACAGGAACCTTGCTTGACTGTTTATTTTTTTTTAAATTATTAATACTTCAAAATTAGATTTATTCATTTGGCACTCAGAGATTTTTTTTCTTTTATCTTGTTTTTTTTTTTTTATGTTCGCCTGATGGTAAGCGATCACCGCCGCCCATGGACACCCGAAACACCAAACACTGATAAACACTTGTTAGTTATTTATCAGTTTTCTACACGCCTGACTTGTCGCATGGAAACTACTAAGCACGAGTAAATTCCACGAAATACGGTTTGTTTACGTTACCCTCAACTCTAATTAAGATAGTTATTAGTTTATTTCTGGGAAACAGTAAAACACCCAAATATAAACCTCTGCTGGAACTCCAAAGTGGCAATCTCGGGGTCTGAGGCGGTTAATTTTGCACTTTGGTTATAATTGCTTTCGTTCCACGTTCCACTGTGACTTGGGGCCTGATTCGAACAACTACTTTGATTACAGTTTGATTTGATTTATTTTTCACATCACATCACATTGAACTGTGAGGAACCAATCCAACAAACTAAACCCTAATGCAAGAAAACTAAACTATAATACTAAAAAAAATAGTATCCCAAAGGGACAATAAAAAGAAAAAAAAAACTATAACGAGGCTTCGAGATTTTATTTCATCAAAGGTTCTAAATAAAACTAACAAATTCAGATTCCTAAATTTCAAACAACTCTACCAATTCCACAAAAATCAAAACTAAATAAATCTCGAACCCACGTAACCAAAAATCGGCCAAGAGCGTGTCGGGCCACGCTCAGTGTAGGGTTCCGTAGTTTTCCGTATTTTTCTAAAAAACTACTGAACCTATCAAGTTCAAAACAATTTTCCTAGAAAGTCTTTATAAAGTTCTACTTTTGTGATTTTTTTATTTTTTAAACTTATGGTTCATTTTTTTCCTTTAGGAGCGATTTTTTAAACTTAGGTATGGTTCAAAAGTTAGAGGGGGCTTTCCGCGCATGCGCGCACTTTTTTTCCTTTAGGAGCGATTATTTCCGAAAATATTAATAATATCAAAAAACAATCTTAGTAAACCCTTATTCATTTTTAAATACCTATCCAACAATATATCACACGCTGGGATTGGAATGAAAATACCTATCCAACAATATCAGCCCCCCCACTTTACATGTAGGGGGGGTACCCTAATAAAACATTTTTTCCCATTTTTTATTTTTGCACTTTGTTGGCGTGATTGATATACATATTGGTACCAAATTTCAGCTTTCTAGTGCTAACGGTTACTGAGATTATCCGCGGACGGACGGACGGACGGACGGACGGACGGACGGACGGACAGACAGACATGGCGAAACTATAAAGGTTCCTAGTTGACTACGGAACCCTAAAAATGGCAGGTGAAAATACTATGAGGCAACACATAGAAAAAACCTCCGTAGGTAGTAACAACCAGTGAACGAACCGTTGGCTTTCTCAGTACAACGCGATGTGAAGCACCTTGTGCTAAGAAAGCCAATAACCAAAGCCAGGACCCCTGATCAGCGTTCCTCAAAAATTTTAATCTAAATTGGAGAGAGTGATCCGATATTGATGTAATGAACTTGCTAACAGTCACGTTCTCTGATAAATTTTCTTTAATTTCAAACTTTCAACATATTTTTTTCATATATTATATTGGTAAGAGTGAGACACTACGGAGGTAAGGATTATCTACTCATTAAATATCTTATAAGAGGCTTAGTTTCTCCTTTCTATAGCCTCGGCGGGCTAATTCGAATCAACACTGATAACCGTTTGAAATCGCAAGCATCTAAGTTACATCTACCCACCTACTTAATATTCAACAATGCCCCATTATTAACCCCCTGGTGACGGGTTAATAATTTCACCACCCCCTTTCTTCCCGTAGGTGTCGTAGTAGTCGACTGTGGGATATGGTTTAAATTGTGGCGTAGGCGAGAGGCTGGCAACCTGTCACTTCAATGTCACAATTTGGATTTCTTTCAACCCTTTTCTGCCAAGAGTGGCACTGAAACATGAGTAGGTAGTTCATGTGCTCTGCCTACCCCTTTATGGGATACCTAGGCGTGATTATATGTATGTATGTAATTCTGTAATTTTAAAATGACATTTGTCTACAATATTATTTATATTTAACAGTGCTGTTTCAGTAGTTACAACAAATGTCGATATAACACGAACCAATTTGACATTACTGTAACACATCACGTTTTGAATAAAAGCTTCATTTATAACAAAACGACGGTCACCACAACTCGACAAACAAGAGTAGATTATCAGTTTAAATCAGCACAGGATATACGCGAATTACGTCAATTGTTGTGTTATTTGATTTGCTTTCAATATGCATGTTTGCTCACCACCGCAGACTGTTTGGGCAATTGGTGCGGAGCCTGAATCTGTGTTTTCTAATTGCGAAGAACTTAATTTTGTTTTGACACGACATTTAAGTATTTATCTAGGACTTTTTTCTGTTTTAACACGACACTTAAAAGTTATTTAATAAAAAGTCTAGTTAAAACGCAAACCACGTACCTACTGAGCCAGTTTGTACCTTCTCTGCACCATGAGTGTTTGACGTTTTAGTATACGTACCAAGGATAATTTATATATAATTTACAGTCTCCATACTAAGAATCGTACCTCATTTTTTTAGTGCCACCTATTAAATACTATCATAACTGATGATGCCCACAATTTTTTTTTTTTTTCAAAATGTGTATTGACGCACTATGATGTTAAAATAAATAAGCATATCATTTGTTCTTATAAAAAATAAAAACACGCAAAAAGATTTCGGGAAAATCCAGGCTGCGAAACCCCTGAAATGTATGGGCCTTTTAGGCTTAAAACTATAGCCTAAGAGTAAAAGGCCCATACATTTCAGGGGTACGTTTTTTTGTATGGACTTTGTCGTGTCTCGTCTGTACGTTACTTTTATTTTTGGCTCTAGTAAGTAACCACTTGTTGTTATTTTTTACCTTTTCCATACTAATGATTAAGTTAATGATTAAGTCTAAATAAGTAATACTGTAAGTTAGTACCGTACAAAACCGAAACAGCCTATACTCGGTATGTTACTCGTATTAATGTCATAACGTACTTTCCCGTATCAATAAATCCGAGTGGTACGAGTCTCACTGCATTTCATAAACATCTCCAAACATATCCAAGGTCCTATTAAAACAAAATGAATATATTACCAAATTATGAAATGAAAATCAGTCCATACAGTAAATAATTCTGCCTGCCTGTAACAGCCGCAATATCCATTGGACAACCAAGCAATCATTCCAAAATGATTCTAAAATACAGCAAATCAACATAGACAACCTCAAGACTTGAACTATCCATACAAAAATAACTCATATTTAAAATTGCAAACGGGACTTAATCGCGTATTTACTATGTTTTAAACACTATGTTTTAAACACTAACCTCCGACGTTTCAAGAACGGCATTGTCCCCGTGGTCTCGGAGCAGACTGGCTGAAGTTGACATCAACATCTTCTAGCTGTACGAGTTTTTCGAACTACGGTGCACCTGGTCCTGACTACCCACTTGAACAGTTTGTGCACTAGGGATGTCACCTTGTCGACACACAACACTCACGATATTCGGTTTTTCAACCCGCGATATTTGTTTCTCCTTGCATTTACTAATGACCGGGTTCCATGTGGATAAGATATTAAAACCTTCGTCTCGATTGCCCCGTTAAGTCCCGTTTGCAATTTTAAATATGTGTAAAAATCGTGAAAGATTGAATCAGTGTTTCAAAAATAACTCGTTAAAAAAGTCAAAATAAATGACATATTAAACATGTAAAATCGGGTCACTCACGTAAAATTGTGGAAGATCGCTCGACAAGTTTTGCTCCGTAACGACGATACCATCGGCATTGCGCGAGCTCAATGAAAATGCTCCTCGTTACGGAGCGAAACATGTCGAGCTATCTTCGACAATTTTAGGTGAGTGTCCCATTTTACATGTTTAATATGTCAGTGTCTCACGGTCGTTTTGTTATCAAAGTAAATGACTTCACTTCCACGAGCAGTCACTTGGCTTCACTAAGGCCAAGGAAATCTAAGAATAACTTAGGTAATTAATGGTTAATTCAAGGCTGAGACCTTAATCTAGGTAGGTATATACAAAATTCTAAGAGCCATTTCATCATATTTCCGACATCAATCATAATTAGTTAGATCAAAGTATCAAAGTAAAGAGTAGCACATCTTGGCGTCTTCGTGGCGTACACGAAGGGAGGCCTATGCTCAGCAGTGGGCGATTAATGGCTGAAATGATGATGATGATGATGAGCACATCTTGAAACAGTCAGTCTAACCTATCTTTTTACAAAGTGAAGAGCAGTCATATTTTCTAAATGACATATTTTCACACAAATAACTTTTTTTTTTTTGTATACTTTGGTGTACTATTACTGTTATATATGTATGTGTATTAGAAATAAAAGTTTTTTTATGTGAAGATCAGGCCGATTCTTGAATTTCGAACACATGTTTGAGGTCAAACCGTTTAATTTGAACTTTAGAAGATTATAGTGAGCTTTGCATTGAAGAAGGAGTGATAAAATTACAATTTAAAATAAACATGAATAGGAGTAGGGTAGGTAGCTACTTAGGTATTTATTTATTTATTTATTTAAACTTTATTGCACAACCAAAGAAACATGTACAAATAGCGGACTTAATGCCAAAAGGCATTCTCTACCAGTCAACCATTGGGATAAACAGAGACATATAAATGTTGGTATTGTTGGTGCAGGAGAAATAATAGTAACTACCAGAGACACATATAATCGTAACATCAAACATAAATTTATAAAACTAAGGTTGAATACTAATACTTATATAAATTTAAATATATATAATTACATATTATAATCGTCCCATTAATGCAAATACCGACTAAGTGACTTTTTGACGAAATCGAGTTTTTAGCACCTATAGAATAAGGTTTTCAAGGGCTACAATATGTTAAAACCCATGTATTGATACGACGCTGCATTCAAAAGATAGCTTCCGCATAAAGTTATTTAATGGTCAATTTGTTGCATTATAAACTGCCAGAATGTAATATGAATATTTAATATAAACTTTTATGCTTTATCCGCCAAGTAGAACCTTTTAATGGTGTATAGTGTTTTTTTGCATTTAAACATTTTGTTAAAGTAGCCATCTTATGTTCTACAAAAAAGTTTAATGTGTACATATTTGATTTTTGCAAATAAAACTATCAACAAAATTCTTTATTTTAAGCCAGGCTAAATACACCAAATGTCTTTAAGATGTTTTTCCAGAAGATGTTTGTTTACAAACATCAGCAATTTCATTCTACCAAAAAGTTGTATAGGGACTATAATTGGTTTTGCATGTGGTGTGACGAAGGAAAGGATAACGGTCTATTACTGCAAATACCGACTATGTGTAAATAGGCGATTTTGAGATAATGCGGTTTGAAAGTTTGAAGGCACGTTTTATATGAAAACATGAAGAAATTTACGTTATGTGTATGGCATTTTAAACCCTATATTTTTTTGTTTACTACTTTGTCGTATATATATTCAGAATGTATTTAGTTGACGATCAAATACAATTTAATGAAACAGTCGAATACCTACTTAGTTGGTTTTTCCTGTAGAAATAAATGTTTGCATATTTCTCTTCTTTATACATAATTATAACCCATTGTTTGTCTTAAATAAAGCTTCGTTTTTCATACGATGTTCTACAACCTAAATGAGTTTTTTCTGAAATATACCGGGTAATAATTATAAGTTAGCCAGTAAGCTAATATAGTCAGTAGTTTTTAAGAATATTGTACGCTCGAAATGGGCACTGTTGATACTGTATTTCCTGTATATCATACCATCTTATGTACACAGTTAACAATGAATAAACTTTACTTTACTTACTAGCATACCTACGGTACGAGTAGACTTCAGATGTCACAACTGTGTACCACTTCACCAACTGCAGTATTAAGTGGTTGAAACCACTCATGGTACCCTTTAGGTATTAAATCTCTGCCACAAAGGCTGAATAAAGTCTTGAGGACACTTAGGTGGAGTCGAGGCACGTCGAATCGAGCCCTGCATACATTTACAATGAACGATGAATCCGATTCGACGCGTCGCTAATGGACGTAGTTTCATAAGAAATGCAGAAGGCGAATTAATGAGATTCGACTCGGCGAGCTTAGTGGGCACTAGGCTTAAGTTCATGTCGAGATCTGGACGTAGCACAAGGCAAGAAAATCAACGCCACAAATTAAACTCCAGTTCAGTAGAACCACCTCAAACCTCTTAATGTATCATATCATATTTCTATCTCGGTCTAAAGCTCGATAAACAACTAGCTATCTCTGCGTTCAAGAAAATGGACTTACGCAGACTTTTTGACAAAGGTATCGTAACTAAATAGTACCATGAGTGCTTACAATCACTTAATACCTAGTTAGTCTAGCATTGTCAGCCGTGTTACGGACGTGTTTGTATCCAATTCCACCAGCGATGAAGATGTTGTTTAATAACTTTTTATCACTCTTGCGCAGTAAGTGTGCAATCCCAAAAGAGTGTTTAAATTTGTATTTTGGACTACCATAAACACTTTTTTATCTTTTTATTGCAAGTGTGATGAAAAACACTGCGTGTAACTGGGGGCGTAAGAATATTGCAAACATGATTGCTTTAAATCGCCCCAGAAACCTATGTAATTACCGTTACACATTACTTTTTCTTACTTATTACCTCATCTACGCCTACATTTTAGTGACTTTGGCGAATACTACAAAACTTTAAATAAACTATTACTTCAGGTTATTGAGCGTACAAAAACTATTTACCTATACTAAATGTAACAGTGTAGATAGTGAAATTTCGAACATAAATTATGGCGGACTTCGGATTGCTGAGACAGTGAACTAGTATGTAGTAAGTACCTATGCATATTATGCTATTACCCAAAAACGCATTAACCGATTTGTAAAATTCTTTTTGTGATTTCAAGGGAATGCTATTGCGTTACTTCTTGTTAAATTTTACTGAAATCGGTTAAAGTATTTTGTGAAAAATCTCCTAAAACCGGTTGAAGAGGATTTTTTTCAAAATTTTTTTTTTGAGAATAACTCTTCAAAACCATAAATAAAGTATTATTAATCGTTAGTAATGTTAAAAAACTTTTAATTACAAATGTACCAGTTAAATTAACAATGATAAGTGAAGTTTTGTAACATAAAATTAGAGCAGCTATATTTCCTGCAACTAAAACCGCCTATGTCATTGAGAATATTTAATATATTTTGAAATAAGTTCAAAACTTTTGTATATTTTTCTTTTTTTTGCAAATCATAAGTAAAGTGTATTAAAAGCAAAGCTTAATCAAAGGGAAACACTGCTTTATATGTATTAATAAGAGAAATATACAAATTTTTATTTCTACAGGAAAAACCAACTAAGTTTGCTACTATTTTTTTTAAATCGTAGTTTTATCGGCCATCAAATCAAGCCTGGATATTGTTTATGATTAAGTATTAAACAACACAATACGGGCTGTAGAATGCTGTATACAAATAGTAATTTTTTTCATGTTTTCATATGAAATCGTACCTTCAAACATTAAAATCGCATTATCTCAAAATCACTTTTTTGCACATAGTCGGTATTTGCAGTAAGGGGACGAATTATATTGATGGTGAACATTATTTGAATTCTTCTATCAGAAGAGGTATGTAGTTAGGTAAAAATTATGTTAAAGATAAACTACTGTAGCTATGTCATAAAACCATTACTTCTGTTCTCCAGTGCCACGAATAAAATTTGATGATATATTAGATGAGATTTCAGTACCTACCGAAATCCAATAATATCACTCCATAGCACGCGCGGGAAGTAATTTTGACTTATGTTTCTTTTATACAGGTAAGATTGGTTGATTGAGTGATTGATTGATGGAATAATATATCGTAAGATTAGTAAGTATTTGTATTTCGAATGGAGTTTCATTTGTTCGAAAATCTTTACTGTTCACACCATGTCCAATTGTCCACTAAAACTAACGTAGGTCAGCAGTTCTTAAAAATTTTGTACAAAGCCACGTCAGCAAAATTTTAATTGATCTTATTTTGTTACCAACATTTAGTAATGTAAGTCGATATATACAGGATAATTGTTATAATAAGAAATAGGTTCTCTAGTACCTAACTAGAGAACCTTAATGACGAAATAAAACTTGCTAAAATCTCAATTCCTCAATAAAATCTTGGTAACAAAATAGGAATAAAAAAAAACATTAACTTCTTCTTTTATTTTTGGACAAACTTTTTGAGAGCTGCTGAGGTAGGTGTTTATTTTAGGAATGCATTGCCATCAGAACGTTCTAACCTAATGGTAAGGGCAGGAAAAAATCCTTATAAGAATTTGACCCGTGCTTAGGATATTTTTCAGTACTGATAACGTGTCAAATCAAAGCATTCTTTTTATGTAAAACTTCCATCAATGATCCAGAATTAGAACACCTCCAGTATTATAAGAGACACGAAAGCCTGAAAATATTACATTCAAGAAGGTATTTGAATGACACTGAACACTTGCATAAACTTACAAGCGACAGCGCTTTCGACGTCTAACTAAAATAAATATGTGAACTTAACGTGAGAGTTCAAACTTTAAGTCTTTTTGCTACTCCGAAGTTACAAAAGAAGGATAAAACTGCTATTCGTAATACACTGAGCTGTCAAAAAATAATGCGAAAATTCGCATTTTTATACACACCATTATCGTCGCGTCACTGGAAAAATACAGGCGCGGACAGAGTGACGTATGACGTGACAAATCCATCTGCCGAAATTCACAAATTGAATAGACCTTGAGTGGCATTTCAATAGCTTACCGAGCGGGGGCTTATTCGATTCGAAATTTCGTTATTTGCTTGTTTTTTGTCATTTTTAGGGTTCCGTAGTCAACTACCTTTATAGTTTCGCCATGTCTGTCTGTCCGTCCGTCCGTCCGTCCGTCCGCGGATAATCTCAGTAACCGTTAGCACTAGAAAGCTGAAATTTGGTACCAATATGTATATCAATCACGCCAACAAAGTTCAAAAATAGAAAATGGAAAAAAATGTTTTATTAGGGTACCCCCCTACATGTAAAGTGGGGGCTGATATTTTTTTTCATTCCAACCCCAACATGTGATATATTGTTGGATAGATATTTAGAAATGAATAAGGGTTTACTTAGATCGTTTTTTGATAATATTAATATTTTCGGAAATAATCGCTCCTAAAGGAAAAAAGTGCGTCCCCCCCCCTCTAATTTTTGAACCATATGTTTAAAAAATATGAAAAAAATCACAAAAGTAGAACTTTATAAAGACTTTCTAGGAAAATTGTTTTGAACTTGATAGGTTCTGTAATTTTTGAGAAAAATACGGAAAACTACGGAACCCTACACTGAGCGTGGCCCGAGTCGGCCCGACACACTCTTGGCCGGTTTTTTATATTCCGTGAGAATCGTGAGATACAGTATATTAAATAGCGAATTTAGTCTTCAATCGCCATCGTTATCCGAGCGGAGCGTTCAGCGGGGCGGGCAGCGGACACTTGTATGAGCTTCAATTTTTTGACGCACGCCACACGCCCCGGCCCGCTGTACACCCAATATGAGCATGCACTCAGGGGGGCGATTTTTGAGTCTCATTGTCACTAAAATACCGGTTGAAAACGGTGAATTGCCTATTATTTTCAGTGACAATTTCTGAATTCGAACGCCGCCGTGAGACTCAAAAATCGGCCCCCAGGTCTTAAACTAAGAAGCGTCTGACATCCATTTAGCTCGTTGGATGAACAAAGTTTGGAAAATTGTGAGTCACTTGTGGATGAGGACCGGGGCAAGTGACGTACTCAGCCTACCAGTGGCGGCTGGTGAAGATTTCTGCTAGGCAACACTGAGCAAAAATAAATCTAGCTTAACATTAGGTTCTTTACTAGTAATCGGTTTTTGACAAGCCGGTGGGAATCGGCTTGTATGGGACCAGCCGCTGCTATAGCATATTACGGTTTAGTCATGAAAGATATTTTTAAGTCCATTTATAATTGGATAATATTCATAAACTTCAATAGCTGTCTCAACAATGTAGGTTACCTGCAGAGACTCAAATACGAGGCTGTCATTTAATTTTATTTTTCCTGAGATGTGGAACTTGGGGAAATTGTTAAAACCTCCCACTCCATAGGTCTCCCTAATTTTCTCATATTTTTCTCCCACTCGTTTACTTTGTAGCTTTTAAGTAATTTTTTAACAAATTCGAGGTTAAATCAATGTAATTAAAATTCTTACAATAAACGCCATTTAAAAAAATGTACCTTAACACGCCGTTGAACATGTGAGCATTTTCAGAATTTTGGACCCAAAATCTGTTTGGTTGTCTGGTAGAGATCGCTCTTTAGCGATAAGACCACCTGTTGTCTGCCTCTATTTATAATCATTTGTTTTGTCTCCACTGTATCTTTTGCTGAGGTGTGCCAATAAAGAGTATTCTATCATCTATCTATCTAAATCGTTAACAAAAATTAACTCTCTGTCAGATCTGTGACGACAATTAAGCATAAAATCTGTCTAAAAAATTAACTTTTTTCGCGTTCTGCAAGTAGAATATAGCTTAAAGTTTATGTAATTAACACAGCGAGTATTTTTGCTCACGATTTAGGCTAATTTTGGGTCCCAGATTCAGAAAATGCCCATGTAAGTAAAGTGGTATCTCAATGTTTGACTTTATCAAGTAAATGACAGTGAAAAGACTTAAAAATCTTAAGTCCACAATAGTCTGGTTTCCTCTCAAACTCAATCCTATTACACTGACGCAACTGATGGGCTTTTTTGTGGGAGGGGATATTTTATTCTTTATGGGTTCGTATTTTTGTGTGAAGGGTGTTTGTAATGGCCACTTTACACGTAACGAACGCATCCCATAGCTACTCGTATCTTGGTCTGCGATTTTGCTAAAAGAGAGATATCAATTGGGAAAATTTAATTTCAATTCTTAAAGGTGTCAATTTGAAAACAAGGTTTAGAGAAAAATACGTAGTAAAAACGTAGGTAATACGTATCTACAATTAATTCTTCTTCTTGTCGCGTGAAGGAATCATACTTAAACTTGATAATATTTTGCTAATATCCTGATACCTTCGAACGAACCCTATAATGAATGTACACACCTGCCTACATTTTTTTTTTTCAAACTTTGAGATGAAAATATTTAGCCGAACACGTGAATGAACCTATGCTGAACACGTAAAAGTTCTTTCAAAGACATCGGTATTTTTTCAAGTCACTTACGGGTTGGACGCGTTCCATAACTTTAAATGTGTCGTCGTTTGTGTAACATTCATACATTTTATTCAAATATGTATCTAAATGCTGAAATTCATTTTAAAACCACGTTTTACGATTCTTTCTCGCTGAGTTGTAAAAGTTGAAATGCGGGCGAACTAGGCCAAATGAAACTGCGGAGATCCGAAACTAAGTGAGTTCCTAGTTCAGGGGCCCACCATAAGGTGCTAAAGCCGTTCAATATAGGTTGAGAGAGAGGGACGGAGCTATGGAACTTCTATAGCTGTGTCCCTTTTTCTCGACCTAGACTGAAAGACTAGCACTTCATGGTAACGCCAGCACGCCGGTCGGACAAGCCGAAGTGACAATCTTTGACGGGGTGGCGTTCGAAAAGCAGTCTGACTCTGCCGCGCCACCACAGAGCGACAGTGAAAGCTAGCTACGAAACGCTTATTATATGAATTGTAAGCAATTGTGATGTTGACTAGGTGCTCTGGAGTTCAAACAACGCATGTTTGCTGGAAGAGACCGTAACTCCATAAGTCTACAGCCTTTGTAGGGCAAAGCAAATAACTAGCAGCAAAGCGTTTACGATCTATATACAATAAAGAGGTACATAAGGTACATAACATCAAATTAACTCGGTGAAAAAGATTACAAGTCCGAAGTGGGACTTGTGCCCTTTTTCACCGAGTCAATTTGAGTTATACCCTTTTTCACTAGACCCACAGCGTTATATTCATATTTGCCGGTTATGTGCATTCTGCGATTCTTCAGATTCTGCGATGCCGCACATAGCGTTTCTGTGATCAGAATGTATTGATTTATGATTTGGGATTATACGAATAGGTCAGCATTTTATTCTTATCCGTTTTCGTTTACTTGTTTGCTTTTAATAACTTAATATGTTTGTTATCGTTAGTTAGCAACCCAGTAAGGAAGAGCGATGTCTCTTGACACAGGTATCTTGTATACTTGAAAAGAGACACCATCATGAATATTGTTAAGTTCTGAAGTTAATGAATAAACCTTTTTTTTTTTTCGTTACAAGTACCTATTAGTCCTATTAGCGTTACAAGTACCTATTAGTCCTATTATTAGCGCTTCTTATGGTTATGCTGCTATGTTATGGAAATATTGCAACTTTTCGACAAAGAAACTAAAAATCGTACCTACATACCCAGCCTGGTTATATTGCAAAGAGTAAAGAATATTGTTCTAACAGCAATAATGAGCAGTTCTATTATTAATATCTAATGAATAATCAATACATCAATTATTTCCTAATAACGTACATTAGCTGGCGTCGATTTCTATCAGAGCGCGCAGACTGGAATCCATTACTGATAATGTAATCTCAATGTAATGGGTCACTTAGGTATTCTGTATTGAATTACCAGTTATGCCTAATAATATATCTACTAAGCCATGTTAATGACCAGGACATAGAAATCTGTAGGGCAAATTTTTTGACAGGTAAGGGCATTTTCACGAAAAAGATTCAAAATATGTATGTATATTTAATATTTTTCCTACTCAAAATCACGATTCCTTTCGATCCTACTAGGTAAAAAAAGCGTCCGAAATTTAATTTTTCCACTTCGTTATCATTTTGTACAGCGGTTACAAAGTGGAAAGTATACAAAATAATAGAAAATTTTGGGACCATTTTTTTGTCTCTTAGTTTTTGTCCTGGATCGAAAGAGCTCGTGATTTTGAGTAGGAAAAACATAAAATTTACCTACTTTAACGAAAAAAATCTATTTTTTTGTAGTGAATTCTACCAGCCAGCTTAAGACAACAAGTTAAAATTTTTTTTTTATTATAAATAGGCTTACTCTTACTGTTCTCGCGAAAATGCCCGTAAGAATTAGGGACGCGGCGCGGACGCCCTATTAAAAAAGTTATCGATGTTCTTTCTATATGTATACCTACATCTAAATTCATATAATAACTTTAGTTTGTGAGCGTTTGCTAACTGAAAATAAACCACAATGATGTGTCCTCGTGAATGAAACGCACACTGAACAGTGGCAACTAATCATTTAGTACATATTTGGGTCAATCCGCGGCAAGAGTAACATGAGTCACGATTTTATGGCATGTTCCATTTATTCACGACGCAAGTTCAAATAATAATCTGGCTCTAAATAAGTGTTACTTTCCCGATATATGCATAGAATCCTTTAATTTGCTGCAGTTCATAGCACGCCCAGCGAACACTTTTAACTGCCTGTCGGGGGAAATAATTCGTGTATACTTAAGCGAATTTTGGCATAGTTGTAGAGAATGGTGTCTTAATTCACATACTCAAAGTACTCGGGGGTGGGGGTGGAGATAACGGGTGGAGGGGGGTGTAAAGGTCCCTTTTTTAGTTTTTCGTGAATACCTCTTAAACTGTGTCACGTAGCAAAAAATGTTCTAAGACACAAGTTACCTTCATAAAATTCTCTACAAAAAACCGGCCAAGAGCGTGTCGGGCCACGCTCAGTGTAGGGTTCCGTAGTTTTTCGTATATTTCTCAAAAACTACTGAACCTATCAAGTTCAAAACAATTTTCCTAGAAAGTCTTTATAAAGTTCTACTTTTGTGATTTTTTTCATATTTTTTAAACATATGGTTCAAAAGTTAGAGGCACTTTTTTTACCTTTAGGAGCGATTATTTCCGAAAATATTAATATTATCAAAAAACGATCTTAGTAAACCCTTATTCATTTTTAAATACCTATCCAACAATATATCACATGTTGGGGTTGGAATGAAAAAAAGAATATCAGCCCCCACTTTACATGTAGGGGGGGTACCCTAATAAAACATTTTTTTCATTTTTTATTTTTGCACTTTGTTGGCGTGATTGATATACATATTGGTACCAAATTTCAGCATTCTAGTGCTAACGGTTACTGAGATTATCCGCGGACGGACGGACGGACAGACAGACAGACAGACAGACAGACATGGCGAAACTATAAGGGTTCCTAGTTGACTACAGAACCCTAAAAAAGATGAAATTAATACAATTTAAATATATGTTATTGAACCATAGAATGCCGTTCGCTAGTTTGCAGGTGGTACAGCGACATCTAACGAAAAATGTGGACATCAAAAAATACTTATACATTTTACGAAAACAAGTCATTGCCCAGTTTGCGGGGGTAACAGTGACATCTAGCGAACGACAGCGAACAACTCTATCGTTGAGTTTCCTAAACATATCCTAAGTACATTGGGTTTCTCAACAATAAATAAATAAATAAAATTTACTTTTTCTTTTGACTGAAAACACCGTGTTGATAACCTCTCTCTCCCTCCCTTTCTTCCCTTGGCTTCTGGCTGGCTTCCTAAACTTTGACGAGCCATAACATAATATTAAAAATGTAGGGGCTAAGTTTTGATTCCCATAGAAAAATTGAATTACGAGCCATTTCCAGTGCCAAGTTTCGTTTGATTGTCATAGTTGACAGACGTCAAAAATACAACGTTACCTCTTTAGTTTTCTAACAGATGGCGTTAGTTATACAAAATAGTAAACGATGTTTTCTTACTCCTTAGAGTCCTAACAGATGGCGTTAGTAGTACAATATTGAACACAAAACTGAGATTTGATTTTTTTTTAAATGACAATAAAATAATATTTTTTTACAGATATGAAATCTAGATATGAATATAAATTACTATGTTTAAGCACAACTTCATAGGCGTGATAGTTTTTTCAAAAAATGTACCACAAGGTTCGGAACTTTGTCGACTATAGGAGGGCTTCGCTACCGCTCGCCCTGATAAGTAGGATACTGAAATCTTCTTTCTTCGTTGAGCCATCACAGCTAACTTTAACTTACAAACGGTCTTAAGCACCTACACTTCTGAAGGCGCTTAAGTCATTTTCGCTAATAAAAAAAAACCACAACGTTCTATGAACATTGGTCAAGTGCGAGTCGGTTTTCGACTTTTCCATACAAAGAACTCATGAGCGCCTGAACGACTATGATGGCAAAGTTAACGTTTCGAACTTTCAAGACTTTACGTATATATCTCGGAAACGATAAGAGATAGAGCAAAATGGACTTCAGATTTGGGCTTTCGGTGGCACAAATTCTATGTTTTCGTCAACCGACACCTTTTTTTGGACCGATTTGAATAAAATTTTGCTCAGTCAATTTATAAACGGTCTTAAGCGCCTCCTTTTTAGTAGGAACTTAAGTCATTTTGTACAAATGAAAAAAAAATTGAACAAGTTCTAAAAAGAAAAAGACAGAAATGAATTTCTTTATACCTGTCCAACTCGATTACACAATTTAAGACGTTTAGTAACTACTTGCAGCGGCAGTGAGTGAAATTCGTAATCTGAGTTTTTTTCTCTTAAGTCCGACTTACGCTTGACTGTAGATTTCTAATAGGTTTTCCTGTAATCTACATGGAGAGGGCTATCTCGTGTATTTTTTTGAAAATTTTACGCTAAGTAGTTTCGGAGATAAGGGGGGGGGGGGGGGGAATGGTCATTTTTTGCTTATTTTCTTAAATTACTTCTAAATTACCAAAACAAAAAATATAAAAAAAATATATTTCAGATGCTGATAAAATGCTCTTTCATTTGATATGTAACACAATATAGTTTTAATAACTTTGATTTTTAATTTTCAATTTTACCCCCCAAAAGTGACCCCTGTGATTAAATTTCATTTAATTAAATTACATGTCCGTCTTTGGGCCACAGGTTTACATACGTGTGCCAAATTTCAAGTAAATCGGTTCAGTAGTTTCGGAGAAATCGGCTGTGACAGAGGGACAGACAGACACGCGAGTGATCCTATAAGGGTTCCGTTTTTCCTCTTTGAGGTACGGAACCCTAAAAAAGTATGTACACTTTTTATCTGGGATCAATAGTTCATGAAATATGGAGGGGAAAAGATGAACAATAATAGTAAATTGCAACAAGGGGAGGAAGTTGAATAATACTAACGAGAGTAAGTTGGCTTGCCGGAGCAATTTAAAGACTCGAGTGAGTAATATTCATACTTCCCGAATTACACACAATGTTTTTCATCACGCTTGCATTATAAAAAAAAAATCTTTTCTGTCCATTCCTCTCCATATTTCATGAACTATTTATTGATCCCAGATAAAAAGTGTACATACTTTTTTTGTAGAGAATTTTCTGAAGATTTACTTGTGTCTTAGAACATTTTTTGCTACGTGGCACAGTTTAAGAGGTATTCACGAAAAACTAAAAAAAGGGACCTTTACACCCTCCTCCACCCGTTATCTCCACCCCCACCCCCGAGTACCTTGAATATGATTGTGGATTAAGACACCATTTCCTACAATTATACCAAAATTCGCTTATACACGAATTATTTCCGATGAGGTAGGCTTCGTTGAGTGTGCTATCTAATAAACACGCAATGAAGTCGTGACTCACGTTACTTTTAGGTGCTTTTAGATGGATTCGTCCATTTAAGTATCAGTTAAATAGTAGGCTTCTTATAAAGGACTATCATAACTTTTAAAAATATAATGTCCATCCTCTCAACCTCAAAACACTAAAATTGGCTAACTTATATTGAAGTATTATACTTTTATAATTAGTTTTGTTAACTTGAAAGTTGTTTAACGAGCGAAGAAGATTCTAACCAAACAATGTAAATAGATTTTTTATGTTAAGTAAGTACTTTATTCAGGTACTAGTGACCTGAAAACACAACACAAACACTTTAATAGTACTTACCTACATTAAGATATTTCGATACAAATTAGAAAAGATATTAAAGTTCGAGACGATTGTCGATAAACTAATAACTCAACCGAATTGACGGAACCGTGTTTATAAATCGACACGAGTTACGAATTTCCTCCTCGCACGTACGAGGTTTTTCAGTACATGTTGTACATTAGTACAGTAATTGCTTCACTTTTTTTTATGGGATAGGAGGCAAACGAGCAGACAGGTCGCCTGGTGGTAAGCGATCACCACCGCCCATGGACACCCGGAATACCAGAGGTGTTGGAGGTGCGTTGCCGGCCTTAAGATGGGTGTACGCTCTTTTCTTGAAGATTTGAAGGTCTTATCGGTCCGGAAATACCGCAGGCGACAATTCATTCCACAGTTTAACTGTGCGGGGCAGGAAGTTTCTGGAGAAACGCGCAGTTGAGGACTGCCAGCCATCTAAATGATGGCGATGGAAATGTTGTCGCGTAGGGCGATGGCGGAAAGAAGCGCTAGGGATTAATTGTACTGTAGGGATTACTTTTAATAATTGTATCATTCTACGATAACATTTTATTCAACAAATTTGCAAAACTTCATAATTTTCAGTCTTATTCTTAAACTTAAAATATTACATGACCCGGAGCTACTCGAGTGTCCTGAACTATAAATAAAGTGTTGCCAGTGTCGTCGTTCTACATTTTTTGCTCGTTATTCATCCCTTTCTGTCACCGCTCTTATTTATGGCCAATGATTCTCCGCTAGCAACACCGTTTAAAATATTTTATTCACGAATTCTGAACTTATTCGGACTTCATAAACAAGTTATTATTATAAATTCTTAATAAAATCCTGTGGTGGGACAGTCAGGATCAAACGATTCCGGCAACACGTTTGGCTCTCATTGCTACATAGCATTTTATTAGGGTTGGTAAAACTTGACGGCCCTTGTGCGTGCACTTCTACAGATTAGATAATGGTTTACGTAATTTTCGACAACCCTAAATAGGCGAACGAAAAAGTGAATTAATTATACACGATTCGACCTCGAACTACTCTCAAACTTCGGTTTTATAGGAACTGCCCTTTCTGTACGTAAGTGCATATTATTTTTATTAATTGAATAGTGTAATATTAAGAGGAAAGGATTTGAAGACATGTACGTGGAAGTTTTTATGCAAAGGTGCTAAGTGAGTAGTATTGCTGAGTGTAGGTTTTGTAAGTTTTCCTTGTCGATTTTTGTCTGTCGTATTCTTAACAATTCTCATATAATATTCAATTAATATTTGATGAAGATGTCATTCCGATCTGTTACCAATCTAGCAGTGTCAATTAATTTTAGATACCTACTGACATATTCGATCCATAATTATTGTTTTTAAACAATAGTTATATAATACCTAAATAATAATATAATTATTAAACTAGATTTTACTACTGTGTTTTAGATTAGTACTGCGTTTTATTTCCGAACAAAGCGTTTAAGGTAATTTATTTTATGGAGTAACTTATTTGGACAGGCGAGACTGTTTAGCGGCTAGTACGGATTTCAGAAGTGGGATTTTACTTTGTTTTATGACAACTGAAATCGTAATTGGAAACCGTGGTGAAATACCCAATGAAGTATGTTTAAAAATTTACCTGTTGAAATAAAATATTGTGTAAAGTCCTGGTATTTCCTTCGCATTATTTATTGGTTTTATTTATTGAAGCGGAAGAGAGAATATTATACTTAACGGTGGTTACGTTGAAAGTTAACGTCTGAACGTTTTTTGTTAATGAAATAAAATTTCCAGAATACAAACACGATTTTATTTTTCCTGTAATATTTTGTATAAAACCAATGTTTCATAAAATGTTCATAATTTTTCGTTGGTAAACTTCGGAGATACAATACAATAGTTTATTGATAACGCCAAGTTACATGTCAGTATTAATAAAGGGGGATGCGGTATTTTTTTTACATTTTCCTTCAAAAATCTTTTTTTTACAATGAAAAAATTAAAAAAAATAGTTTCAAAATGTACAATTTGAGCTCATTCTAACGATACCCCACTTGATCTAGTAAGTTAACATTCACAGTTTGCCCCCCTTTAATTTTGGCCATTTTCTGATATTAACATCATCATCCTCCTTGCGTTATCCCGTCATTTGTCACGGCTCATAGGAGCCACCTAATCCCAATATTTGGCGTCTGTGCGTTTCTCCAGAAACTTCCTGCCCCGCACAGCTAAACTGTGGAATGAATTGTCGCCTCCCGGACTTTCAGACACCTAATCCCAATATTTGGCGTAGGCACTAGTTTTTACGAAAGCGACTGCCATCTGACATTAACAAATTAAAAGAAAAAACTTTCAATTTGTACAGATTAGCAATGTTCATAACTATTCCAAATTTCAAATCGATAGCATACAAAGTCGTTCTCAGGATATTTAGTAATGTGACAGACAGACAGACATACCTACTTGGGCCATTTTTATCAAAGTTGTCCACCCCACTTTTTTTTTTAATTGGGAATTTTTATGTGTATTCCACTCAGAATCGCAAGCTCTTTCAATCCTAATAGGAGAAAAGAAGTGTCCTAAGGTTTTTTCCCATTCCGTTACCATTTTTTCATACATTTTGTAAGGCGGTAACGGAATGGAAGGTTTGAAAAAATGTATGGAAATCTTGGGACATTTTTTTTCTCCTATCAGAATCGAAAGAGCTCTCGATTCTGAGTATGAATAGCGTAATAAATAATAGGGGTGGACAACTTTGAAAAAAATGGCCCTATTATCACGCGACCGAGTTTGCTCCCCTGGACAATCAAATGAGTGGCATTAAAAGTGGCATTAAAATGAAGGAGACGAAAGGTTACGTCGCAATAAATACTTAGTTACAACTTGAAAAGAATTCAACACAGTGGAGTCCTTTCTTTCATTCACGCGTTTTAATTTGTTTCGTGCTTTGTTCAACACGCTTTAAAAAAATACTCGTGTAACAGATTTTGGTCATGTCTGACAGTTTTTCTGATTATGACTTATGATTTTTCCTCTTTGGACAAAACAGTTTTAATTATAATCAAATTTTTTTTCCTCCTTAACTTTATGAATCCTTGCTTTTTATTTCGTATGATTTTATTCAAGCTGTTTTTAAATGATTTTCAAGAAAAACGTGTACACTCATAGACTCGTAGACGTCATTTTGTCTTATTCAATAATAGCGTATGTACAGAGGTACAGTACAAAGGCGAACGTATCCCTTTAAGGGATTTCTTCAAGCTAACCGTTGAGCAGGTGAAAAGTGGTGAAGTATGGTAGACAAATACAAATACATATACAAATACTTACCCCCTAATTCACGAAAAAGTTACTGAACTGATTAGTTAAAAAGTGTTTTATCCCTTTCTCACACATACATAAGGCAACATGACAGATAATTACAAGCGATTATTAGCTAATTCAGGGTTTATGTTTTGCGCACTGTTCCCGCTACCACTGAACTACCAAATAAAACAAAACTATATAGCCGCGAAATAAGCCTATCCCATTTAGTTGTTTCAACAACATCATCTGTTTCGCCAGTCGGGGCACGTATCTGTATGCAATCCATTTTTATGATGTCGGCCCCTCCGGGCCCAGATATACATGCCGGGAATATCGTACGGTTTGTTGCCTCCGTGAATCTGTTAAATACTAGATAGAGCATTAGGGTGAGTGATACTCGTATGTGCGAGGTCCGGGACGAAGCAGTCTACAGTCAGGGCATCAAATTTAGATGCAGACGAAGTGTCAAGAATATGTATCCACAACCTTACCGCTGCTGCCGAATGAGAAATAAATTCGTATATACATTTTGGCATTTTTCCGCAATGTTGGCGTGTTGTTTACCCTTAGTTCTGAAGACCATGAGCGGTCTTATCCAAATTGTAGCTGTGAAAGCTGGCCCCGTAGCCGAATGGCATTTCTGCGACGCAAAACGCGACCTAAACGCCACAGAAATGTAGTCTGGCTCTGTCGCGCCAATATGAAAGAGCGATAGAGATAGATAGCTACGAAAGAGATATTATCGTGAGCGTTTCGTAAGCGTTTGTGCATTCGGCTATGCACACTAGATCGCCTTGTGTATACACGAGTAATTATGACTAACTTTTTTAGTCACAATGAACACAAATATGCTTAATAAATACAATAATTTATGACAATATTTATTAACCGTATTTAAGAAGTTCATTAATCACAGACTTTTTTATGATATTTAGCCCACATAGGTAAATACATGCCATATAATAAAGCACACTGTTGTCGGACTCTAGTTACGTGTTACATGTAATATGTGTTACGAAAGTGATCTGGATTTTTGTGCTGCGATTGTCCTTAATTTTCTCCAGCTGGCGTATTATACTTCCAATTTTAGCACTTATCTATAATGATAAAGTATCTGTCACGCTTTGGCAATGTCAGTATGAGAATGACAGATTAAGAAGTGATCCACGGTGGATAAAGATAAAATTGAAAGCATAATACTCCGGCAGGATACTTTCTTTCCAAACAGACCAAACAGTTCCATCGCTCTACTGCTCATAGAACTAACTCCAAGGGCAAAATAGTCTACAGGAGGTGATCTGTCTACCCACCATTTAGTACGCATGCAGCGGATACCGGTTGATTAATGGTTTCGGACTGTACAAAGAATTTTGTTTAGCTACAGTAATTTGAAACCTTTTCAAGTGAGCCCGCCTGTGGTAATTGATAGGTTTTTACATTTTGCCGGCTTTGTTTTGAAACACTACAGTGTGAAAATGAAACACGATCGGATGTTTGAGTACTTATATAGGTTTTGAAGTGAATACTTGGGACTAAATTTGTGGATCGAGTTTACGCAGTCGCTTTCGTAAAATTCAAAGTTCAAATGTCAACTTATAGCCTAGTTACAGCATCCAAAATCTAAGAAATAAATAAGCCTATATAGGTACGTCCCAGTGCTTGGTACAGGCCTCCTTTCACGCGTGAGAAGGCTCGGGACATAGACCCACACTAGTCCAATACGGATTCCGGACTTCAAATCCACCTTTGAATTTTGCAGATGAATGTGCAGTTTTCCTTACAATGTTTTCCTTCACCAAATTTACAATTTGAATTTACAATTTCATTCACAATTTACGTACGCTCTAATAATTTCCTCGGTTAAGTTTGCTGCTATAATGTTTCTATATTGCCGTGCTTACAACTTTTTGTCCCACTTCTGCGCTCTCAACACATGGCTCTAAAAGTTATCTTACCTGCTTCCTAACTGGATCGGTAGCGTCCTGTTACCTACAGCACTTACGTCTTAAGCTTGTAGTCAAGTATCCACCTGCCATACAAACATAGTCGTATTTCCTCTTAATAATATTTTTATTTGTCCTCCGCTTCCGGAGTCCGCCGAACAGTAAAATAGTATACAAACCTTGCCCAGTAAATAAGCCAGCCTCAAATCTTTGTTGTTGAGATCGGTTTTGCCTCGGCAATAACATGTGATCTGTAGGCCTCGCCGCGAATAGACTACCCGTCCTTATGTCATTAATACAGTTAGAAGAAGACGTGGCATCTATCTCGCGGCGACATACTCCCGGCCATCATGTGCTAGGCCTACTGAGACTTTCCTTATGTTACTGGTATACAGTGTGTTAACACCACCCGGACATTTATTAAAACCAATAATACAGTCAATTAGCAATTATTTGCATATAATTATTAGCAAATCATCGTTATTTAAATTAACTGAAAATATAATTTTCCTAAATCCCAACATTCAATGTAACGCGTGCACTTTTTAATTGCCATCGCTTATACTTATCAGCTGTCATTGGCTTCACTTGACAAGTGTGTGTGCTGAACATTGCTGTCATAATATTATTTTTAAGTCAAAATTTTGAATTATTAATTAACTTAAGCGCATGTTTATGTTAAAAAAAACTATTTTCCTTCCTTCCTTTAAAAAAGCCCACTTCTTGGTAACACACTGTATAATCTACTATTTCCAATTATAATGAGAGTGAAAATTAGGAGAATTTTAAAGAGACCACCGTTCAGTGATGCCATTTTTGTCAAGCTTTACATCCAATTGTGTAAAATAGATTCAAATAATGTCAGTATAGGTACAGAGGAAAATGAAACTATATTTGTATAAAAACCGGTTTCGGGGCAATCGTTCTTTACTTCTTAAGTTGCCCAACTTCACAACAAAGTAAAATTCAATTGCTCAACTTGAAGCAACAACTGGACAAGTCCTCTTTCAATTTAGAGTGCCATTTTTGAAAGCATTTTGTCTCTTAGAGGTGAGTTTACTGATAAATTTACCACTCTCGAGTTCTTTAGTGAGCATTTTAGTGTTCAGTAAGAATACCGGAATAAGACTTAAGTCAGACCTATGACTAATTGTAATTGTAAGATTAGAATCTGAAACTCAAGACCGTTATAAAATCTCTTGTACAAAGATTCAAAGGCTGTTTCATCCATATAATATATGTTTATTTTAAAATCTATTCTAAGCTGAATAAGATCAATAATTTAATCGGGTAAGAGGTAAACTCATGTAGTGTTTGTGATTTCACTTTTAAAATGTCAAAAAATTGCTGATCGATGTACAGTCAGCTGCAAAGAAAAGTAGACTACTTTTTTCTACAGCTGACTGTACCATCACAATTATTTGCGATTCCAATCGCAAATTGTTGCGATTTTTTCTGCTAAACAGGAAATTCATTTGAATGTAGGTAATTAAATTACCAGTGACTATATCGTAAAGTAAAAAGTACGATGTAACTATTAGCAGTTACAGATTTCTTAATAAAGGACCTTCTGCTTATCGCTCCTAAGCATAATAAGTATAGAGAACGTATGATATAATATAGATAATATCATAATTATGTTTAGACAGATACTTAGTAACTTTACAAAGAACCTCCAAAAGCAATAATAAGATAAGAAACACAAAATTATTACACAAACCACAATATTACCTCTTTCATCTCCTACATTTTGCTCAATAACAAGTCGAGTGCAAAATTATTTATTTGTTTATTTACTCAGAACATTGCGCTTTACGATACGCATCCTTATTGGCCGGCGCCCAAACATGCATGAGCGAGTTCATAAAACCAAAAGAAACCATCGTATTATATCGAGGAAGCTTATTCAGTAATAATATTTTATTAAATATCCGTTCAAATATTTAAATATATATACGTAGGTCATGTATATCGCGATTGGCGACATGTTTCCAGTCAAAAGGAGCTCCACTGCCAACGTTTTCGTAACACTACCACGGTGATTTCAGTCAAAGGAAATAGTAAATCCGATGTACTTAGGATATTTTAGGAAACTTAACGATAGAGGGCGTGAAAAACAATTATATGCCGTAGTGCAAGTTGTTCGCTAGATGTCGCAAACTAGCGAATAACATGGTTAATTATATGCAATTAAATTGTAAATTTTATTATTGTCATCTTTTTTGGCAAATAAGTCCGTGTAGAAATAGTTATTTATGTGACTGGTTGGTGAATGATTACGTCAATAGTTATTTGTTATAGATACAAGGGAGCAAAGTTGTATTTTAACCGAGTGTGGAATTGCAACACGAACTAGCGAATGGATTCTATGGTTGAACCACGAGCGAAGCGAGTGGTTCGATAATAGAATCCTGAGCGAAGCGAGTAGTTCAAAATTAGAATCCTGAGCGAAGAGAGTGTTGCAATACACACGAGGTAAAATAACTTTGCATCCCGCGTGTGTAACACATAACTTTTCACCTCACTAAAGCGAGGAAACACTCAATGAACACAACTGGAACATAATTGCACAGAAATAAGTCAATTTGCGTTTGTTACAATTTCCACGATGCACCGACCGACACCACAAAAGTTTTAAATTAAGAATCAAGAAGAAAAATCTATTTGGGTGCGTTCCGTTTCACGCGTTTTGAGATTGCAATGTTACTTAAGGTGCGTTCTGAATAAGTACAATGGAAGAGTCAAAAATACAATTTCTTGTACGATTTCAAGTGTTTTATGGTAAAATCATGTTATAAAATTGTTTGAATTTTATGTTTTTAGTCGGATACAATTCGATATGAAATTATTTTTACGTTCGCATCACATGATTTGTTGAGACAAGTTAAGCACAGGGAGAAAATTGTCCTGTCTGGGACATGCCTTTACAATAAATGATATTTAAAAAAGTAACTAATGACACGTTCGGATTTCAAATATTCTTTGCACTCTTGTGGATAAAATGCGATTTTGCTATCTGTTTTTAAAGAATAAAAAAGTCCTTTCCGAGCTAGTGAGGTGAAAACATATTTAAATATCCCGCCAGCCGTCATAAATATGTGGCGTTCCATGTTTAAAAGGCTTTATGTGTTATGAGGAACCTTTAGGCATGGAAAGTCACATGAAAAGTTGTCGTAACTAACTAATAACTGATAATTCTATACCATACTATTTATGAGAATTACTCTCGTAGCCAATCGAAACTTCTATAATAATAGAGGAAAAAAACCGCTAAGCGGGTTCCCATGCACTCAATGACATTGTGTTAACTCATTCACCACTGAGCCGGTCGTAGCGCTATGCCGTAGCCGATAACATTGATTTCCCCGTATGTAGCACAAATCCATTGTAGAGGAAAAACGGCAACTTGTCGTGATTAACAGCAGTTAAGTAGGTACCTATTTTTGTTGAGGTTATTGTAGCGTGTAGGTAAATATTTAAAAAATATGCTACATTTTTATGGCATGAGCGATTTGCTAAGGCGAGGTTTGCCATAAAGCCATGGACTGCAGTATGCTAGGAGTAAAACGCATTGACAGATTCCGCAACTCTACACTGCGCTCCAAAACAGGCATTACTGATGTTGAAGTTAAGACGGCCAAGCTGAAATGGGTCTGGGCCGGCCATGTCTGTCGCATGCACCCACAGAGGTGGGCAAACATTGACACGGTCTGGGTGGATCTTGCAAGACGGGCGAGGATCTTGCAGACCCAGGCAGCGATGGCGGGATGACCTAGACGCATATCTTAGAGACTGGCCGGAGATTGCTCTCGACCGTGACGGATGGAGATCCCTGATCCTTCGCCCAGCAGTGGGACACCATGTAGTCTATTAATAAATAAATAAATTAAGAGCGATAAACAGATATCAATATAATATCAGCATGTTTATAAATCGGAATCTACCTCAAAGCTCTTCAAACGCTGAATAGCGATTAGGGTGTCTAAGCCGTTCGGAACAGATCAGTAGATATTCCGACGGCGACGAATACGCGACCAGGCGAGAAACTTTTTCGCTCTGGTGATTTTTTTGCTGAAGCTCGGCTTACAGGTAATTGTGTAAATGTTGATTTTCTTATCTAATTGAATCAAACTTGCCTTCCGTGGCTGTCTTAGAAATTGACTGTGGTATCAAGAACAATTTAATATTGGACTGACAAAGCCAATACAAAAAAGCGTGGGTACCTGCATACATGGAATGGCATGGCACTGTTTCACAGGCAGAGTGGCAACCCTAGCGTAAAACTGGCTAATGACAATCAAGAGCGGGTAGTTCGAAAAACTCGTACAGCTAGTAGATGTTGATACAACTCCCAGCCAGTCTACCCGTGACCACGAACGTAATGTCATATCCGAAACGTCGGGTTAAATATAAACGTAAGTTATTTAATTTAATAATATAAGTGAAGATCGTGTTAGTTTAAATCAATATAAATTAACTATTTTACGTTTTCAGCAAAAAAGGGAGCGGTCCGTCTGTTAAAAACGACCCTTTAAGTACACAAAAATTCAAGTATTCTCGACTTAGATCGCAACAGAAAACTCAGCATCCAACAACCTCAAAGAACTTGATCTCCGACTGTTGAAAATTTCCAACTCTACTTAAACGCGAGGCCTCCGAAAACTCAAATCCTTACCTACAGAATGAAACCAATTAATCTTAATAATTCCAGGGTCGCGATGCTTTTAAAAAGTTTGCTATGGTCATAGAGAAATAAGTAAATATAGAGTGCTCACCCAATACATCAGGCCCATGCAAGGGTACTTATTATACAATATTGACACCATTGACACGCCGTATCGTATCGTAGTAACCTGTCTTCTATCATTCCTGGCAGACCTCGGACAATGGCGATCAAATATATGAAACGCGTTCCTACGCACACAGTATAAGTTCGTGTTATAGCAAACGCGTCCCATGCTTGTATAAGTGAGATATGACAGGTCGACTGGTCGCATTTCTGACAAGGCGGTAATATTGAGGTAACCGAGAGCCCCTGTGCGGCACTTTCAGCGGCAAGCAGGGAGTGGCCAGGACTGTCCGACAGTAGGTACTCTATTATACCGTGGTACTGGCGCAAAGGAGCCAGTTGCTTTCCAAACGCCACACGAGCTACACGAGCTTATTCTACCGTCCCCATTCTACTATCGGACTCTTAAACGCACAGCCAGTTTCCATACTTTCTTGGTAGATATTCCGCGAGAAGCGCTTTGCTTCTTCTCTTCTTATGCGCACTGCCAAGGAGTGGAATTCCTTGCCGGCGGCTATATTTCCGAGCTCATCCCGGCAACCTTCAAATCAAGGGTGAACAGGCATCTTCTGGGCAAGCTCACTCCATCGTAGGCCTTTGCCTTTGTCTGTGGTCAAGAGTAAGCCCATTTATTATAATAATAATAATAATCTCGTAGCCGAGATCATTTACCAGCATCAGCTTGCTCTTCAATACGGCCTTGTGGCCCGCGAAGTACCGTACTACAGGTACATACCTACGCCAGTTCTCGAAAATGGTCGTGCCACGCTCTATTGGGATCGATCTATTATCACTGACAGGACTATTGTAGCCAATAAGCCTGACATTGTCATAATAGATCGATCGCAACGCCGGGCCGTGCTCGTCGACATCACCATCCCCCATGATGAGAATCTCGTGAAAGCCGAGAAGGACAAGTCCAGTAAGTACCTAGACTTGGCTTACGAGATAACCGCCATGCCATGTGGGATGTTGATTCGACGATCATTGTCCCGATAGTCGTTTCAGTGAACGGTCTTATAGCGAAGAGTCTAGACCAACATCTCGAGAGGCTCTCGCTAGGTGGTTGGATCAAGGGTCAGATGCAGAAGGCGATGATCTTGGACACGGCGCGGATAGTCCGACGGTTCCTCTCTCTGCAGCCCTAACCACCGGCAGCTTGGGACCTGCCCCGCTGCTGGCGGCACCCTAGGTTAGGTTTTTTATAATGTGTTTATATATTTTGTATTGTTTTGTATGTGGTTTTGTATTTTACTTTTATAATCATATTATAAAAATACCTAGCCTAAGAATTGAAATGAATAAAGAGAATAATAATAATAAAAAAACAGACCGGCTAAGCGACAAGTTTTCTGAACAAAACACCAATTATTTTCGTAAATGACATCTAGTATCGTCAAGTGTTGGATTGATAAGTACTTATATACTTATTTAAAGTCACATACAGGTCGAACGCGATTAATTAACATTATTTTTACCTTTTTTCCCAACGTTCGACCTGTATGTGACTTCAAATATGTGTACAAAGCGCGAGAACTTAAAGTGTTATACTTATATACTGTTACTTGACAAAAGATGTCTGAGACAAGTGGCAAGTAGTTCAACAATTTTCAGCTGATATTAAGTACAAACGGATTAAACAGAACTCATGGACGGCAGTGATCTCTTACCACCAGGCAACCTGTCTGCTCGTTTGCCTCCTACCCCATAAAAAAATATCTTCAGCTTGTAACTTCATAAAAAACTTGTAAATTGTTCAGCAACACATTATTATAATCGTCATTCGCGACAATCTTGACATCTAGTATCAAGTATCGATATACTACTAAATCGACAACTTGTCACTAGATGTCACTACGAAAATATAAATAATAAGCATTTTAGTAAGCAAACTATAAATATACATAAGTATATAGAGCATTCTATTCTAACTTATTTCTTTGGCCACGGCTTTGTTTATAGACAGTTCTTTATCCTCGATAACAGCTTAATGAAAAGGAATTGTTATTCACGGGGAGGTGCCGAATATCCAACTTCATTGATGGCTCGATTAATATTCATCCCTGAGAGCGGGTATTTTGCATCGCTTACAGGGTTATTGGCTCGGGCACCCCAGTGTTATTTAATCCTATGGAAAACTAGGTATTAATGCCAACATTCTGAACCCAGCATTCACCGAGAAATCTAGAATACTATAGTACCTAATTTTAGTAGACACTATCACCGCTGAGGTACTGTCGTAGCACTGTATTTGATATAATGGAATTCATGGTAAGTACCTATGTAGATACCAAACATGCTTCGTAGTTTGCAACACGATAGTTGTCTTTAGTAGTTTTAAGAAATACAAAGTGGAACCAAACTGAATAAAATCTGTCGCAAATGACAGCAGCATATCATGTGTCATCGTGGCCTTATGTTGCTTTTCGTATTACCGATTCGTATCTCGTTACGATTTCGAACCAAATGTGACGTTATCTGGGTAAAGGGACGTTATTGTCGATGGCACTTACCTCCCGCGGCGTCGTATTTGTATACGAAAATCGCTCATAACGCCTTAAGCGCCTTCGACAATAAGGTCCTTTACCCAGATAACGTCTCGAATCATCATGGCATTCACGGCGTGCTTGCAGCAAGCGATACGTCGTCCGCTGCTGTGGTCTGTGGTCTTGTTCAAAGTTATACGATTTCTCTCTGGCACAATTGCCTCAAAGCACGTGGCTAGTAGGTTTGTAACTTTATTCCTATTATATTGTGTTAACGTCAAGACACAAGGAAAAGATCAAAAGATAATATACTTACTAAGGTACAGTCAACCAATCTGAATCCTACGCCACTATAGAACCCTTTCACAGTAAAAGTCAAACTGACTTCTAAAGTAAACAAAGCACGGTGTCAATACGACAGGGTTCTAGACTGGCCTAGGATTCTAATTGGTTGACTGTACCAGAGGTCATTGTTAATATGGCTTTCGGGAAACTAAAATTTGAGCAAAGAATATAGATACTTATAGGTAATATACTACGGCTTCAATGTCTGCGCGCTCTTAGCTGAAATATCGTTTGACAAGGTAGATTAAAATTGGGGCTGCAATTTTTAAAGTGTCTAAATTAAAGCGTCTAATTCTGTTTTATGAACATAGTTTTCTATACAACGATGCAGTACGGTGATAAACATCTGTTGGGGTGTCTGAGGTTTTCAGTGGCTGGTGTAACACGTTGTATATTAGTTACACAATAAAATAATATTCTATTCTATTCTCTTTGTTTACGACGAAAATAATGATGCTTAAGATAGGATGTTATTGTAAAAATACTTATAGTTCCTAATAAGTAACTGAAAAGCTGGAAAACAACATAACATTTCACGACTCTCGTTTTATTACTCAGCGGATTTGTAAAAGCCAGTTTTATCTAAGCTTTTCCAAGCGATTTAAGCTTAGTGTTGACGAGGTATGCTCAGACCGATTTGTGGTATTTTCTGTTTGATTTTTCTATCGGATGGACTTTATGTAAGATAATCAAGAGCCTTTGCCAACTAAAATATTTAGGTAGTGAATTTCTACCAAGCGCAAAGTGGCGTTGGGGGCTTACTGCGGCGGCATTACTGCTACTGCCACACCTCTGACAGTCAATGGCGATCAAATATATGAAAGAAGTGCACACAGTCTAAGCTCGTGTAGGCGAACGCGTAAAATGCTTGTATTAGTGACAGGTGACCTGTCACTAATACAAGTGCGCAATTAAGGTGCGCGTCAGGTCGACTGGTCGCGTTCTTGACAGGCGGACCAGGCGGTCTGTGAACTTGTAAAGTAACTTGAGAGCGGGTGGGCGGCACTTTCAGCGGAAAGCGGCAGTTGTCATACTGTACGATAGTATTTTTTATTATACTGTGCTGCTGCGGCATTGACGCGGTAGCTGTCACTGTCAGTTGACAGTTAGTACTTATTTTGGCTATCAATTGTTAGAGCGTTCACATTATCCGATCGGATTGAGGAAGGAAGTCAAGGGCAAAAATCGGTCAATAACGGATCGGCTAAGTAAGATAAAGGATCGGATCGAATTTGGAAATGTAGCAGTTTTAAAGTACCATTTGAAATCAGATTTATTACTGCTGCAGTTTTGAATCGTAACTTTTTATCGTACGGCGTGTAATTTAGAACCGGCAAATGCTATTTTATAGGTATTTATAGTTATTTGTTATACAAGGGGGCAAAGTTGTATTTTAACGCCGAGTGTGGAATTGAAAAACGAGCAAGTGAAAGGATTCTATAGTTGAACCACGAGCGAAGCGAGTGGTTCGAGAATAGAATCCTGAACTTGGCGAGTTTTTTAACACACGAGAAGTAAAATACATTTGCACCCGAGTGTAACACAAAACTTTTCCTCTCACTATAGCGAGGAAACTACAACGCAAAAAATGCGTTTATCACTGCTTCCAGTAGTTCCACATGTGGTAAATCATCTTTATTACTAGATTCATCTCTACTTTTATCAATTTTAAAGCAGTTAATTTGACTTTATTCAAGGTCAAATTACTTTACCCACTAGTGGATAAAATGCGTTTTTACCCGCTGGTATTAAAGGACAAAACACGTGTTTCCGAGGTAGTGAGGGGAAAAAATATTTATTGAGCAGTAAAATGCTTATTGTTTAATATACTAACTAACATAGCTTTTTTATTTAATTTTTTGTACTAACATCGTATGGATCAATGATGGATCTGAAAAAACCGATTTTTATTTTTATTTTTTTATAAAATTATCCAAGAAGGAGTTAAATTAGGTTTTCCAAAATTAAATTTTATTTTCCTTGTCTCAATTACTGTTTCGCTATTAAAATGCGGTGCTTGTGATTCGTTCATTTAATTTATGTTTACGTGATTGAACTCTGTAAGATAAATGTAATTAGCGTGTCCAAAGTTTGAGAACTCAAACTCAAAGTTTCTGCGTTCAACTAAATAAAATCTCAGTCAAAGAGATCTTAATAAAATTATTGTACTCCTTCATCTTTGAGTCTTTGGAAAGGTCGACGAAAATCCTTATTCTGCGCTTTTGATGTAGTTGTATTTATTTTATCTAACTGTGAAACATAATGAATAGGTTTACTAAGAGGCGTTCTTCGACATGTATGATTGTCACATTTCGCATTCAAAGGATATAATGTTTCCCTCAAAAGAATCTAGAAAAATAAAAAGCATTCTAATTTTGTTTTTATTTTTGCATACAATAGTATATGTCCTAACGTTACACATTTACATTCGTGATTATACTACTCGTTTATAATTGTTAAGAGCGCGGCACTGAAATCACAAGCGGGCGTTTAAAAATATTCATACCTTGTGGGATATCAAACGAAAGGGCTTTATGATATACAAATATATTGCTTTATTATCTACAGATATTATAACGTATTAAAACATTTTAATCTACCAAGTTATGAGAAGATATCTACAAATAGTAATATTGGGTTGGTAAGAAAGTAATGAGCGATCGATTGAATTCCACATAAAATTTTTGAGAGAGTTCTAGAATCTTCTATGGTCGAAAGTATATAAAGGGCGAGTCGCACAGTTTCTCGTCAGTCATTCACTAGCTGTCGCCGAGCTAATATAAGGAAGAAAATGGACGAATTAAAAGTGCATGTAAGGCTTACTATATGAATTTCAGTCTGGCCATTCAGCCGCCGAAGCAGTGCGTAATATATGTCAGCGTGTTGCTCCTGAAGTTGTGTCTGAGGCCACGGCGAAACGATGGTTCCAGCGGTTTCGTAGTGGCGACTTTTCATTATCAGATCAACCTAAGTCTGGTCGACCGGTGAAGATTGATGTAGCCAAATTAAAAACCTTAATTGAAGGAGATCCGAGGCTAACGAGTCGTACTCTTGCTACCGAGTTAGGCTGCTCTCATGTCACCATAGAAACACATTTACACGAGTTGGGAAAAAACTACAAATACAGTGTTTGGATACCGCACGAACTTGATAGACATCAAGTAAACCGCCGTGCCGATATCTGCATACAACTTCTGTCTTTTTGCCGCACATTCAACTGGTTGGACCATCTTATCACTGGAGATGAAAAATGGGTCTTATATATAAATCACACACGCAAACGTCAGTGGCTAACTCCAAACGAAAAAGGAATAGAGGCACCAAAAACAGAGCCTCACCCGAAAAAAGTTATGCTGTCCGTTTGGTGGGATATTCATGGTATTATTCACTGGGAACTCCTACCAAGTGGAATGACTGTTACCGCATCAGTATACTGTAATCAGCTTGAAAATTTAAACCAAAAAATCTGTCAGAATCGTCCACAGCATGCTAAAGTTTTTTTCTTACACGACAATGCTCGCCCACACATTGCAAAAGTGACTCGGCTAAAGCTATTGGAGCTAGGTTGGAAAGTGATACCTCATCCACCGTACTCTCCAGACTTGGCACCTACGGATTACGCATTGTTCAGATCGCTAAGCAATGCCTTGAATGAAAAAAAGTTCGATGATCAAGCCCATCTACGACAGTACATAGCTGAGTTTTTTGAATCTAAACCTAAGAACTTCTCCGCCGATGCTATTCATTCTTTACCAGAACGATGGAAACAAGTAGTAGATAACGAAGGCCGTTATATTTTTGATAAATGATTAAAATAATAAATTAAATAAAAATTACAACATTGGTTATGATTCGCTCATCATTTTCTTACCAAACCAACCCAATAAAATGTGACGGTGAAGGCTACTTTAAAAAAAATACAAAATTATGCTAAAAAAATTTATAAACAGTAATTTAAGCCAAACTTTGAAAATGACTCTAATACCAAAAAATGACTTCGGGATTAAACTGTCACTTGATTTTAGGCGATTTCTAAAAAAAATATCGTGTGACTCTCATTAAGTGCATGTTTATGTTTATGCATGAATGGTCGTTTATTAATGTGAAGTAGGCTAATATTATTTTAAAATCCGATATTGTACACCCTAGCAGGGTAATCATGTACCTACCTGACCAAATGTAATACCAAACTGTACAAATGAACATGATTTACAATGGAATAAATGAATATGAATAAGTTTCAAAGCATAACAAAAAATAATAATTTATAAGAATTGTAAATTCAAAATAGTCCAACAAATACTTTTATTTATTTTTCACTTAACACTAAAAACCTGAAAACCGTTTGTTCAGAATCGAGAGTAGAATCGATTGAGCTATATCTTGATGGGGGTAATATTTTTATTTAAATTAGTATGATTAGTTATTTTTTACGCGCCTATTCTATTGTATTCGTAATACAACATTATGTGTATATCGCATTGCTAGAGGTTGTTTACGTTTTTCAGTATTTAGGGGTATTAATACTGGCTGGTTACTTGGGCGATTATTTTTTCCGCTACGAGTTTGACGTTGTTTATCAGTTTAATCTTAATGTTTATCATAAGTCATAACAAATTGAACTCGTACCTAATTACAACCTTGTCATTCTGAATATTGGGTTTAAATTTGCTTACTGCGATTACCTGTCCAATTTGAAGTTTACTGTGACAAAGCTTTAAAGTGTTTTACAATGACATCTTAGCTGTCTATTGGTAAACCTTATGTCGTTGCAGTAACGTACACAAATAAATAGTTTTATGGTTTATGATGGTAGTTAGCAATTATTTTATTGAGTGTAGAGCTCAAAGTCAAGTAGAGCTGTACAGAAATATAAAAATTCAATTTTAAAAAAAGTAACCATCAGATTAAAAGATGAATACTCTAGATGAGTTAAAAAAAATATTGGGTTGGTAAAAAAGTAATGAGCGATCGATTGAATTCCACATAAAATTTTTGAGAGAGTTCTAGAATCTTCTATGGTCGAAAGTATATAAAGGGCGAGTCGCACAGTTTCTCGTCAGTCATTCACTAGCTGTCGCCGAGCTAATATAAGGAAGAAAATGGACGAATTAAAAGTGCATGTAAGGCATTGCTTACTATATGAATTTCAGTCTGGCCATTCAGCCGCCGAAGCAGTGCGTAATATATGTCAGCGTGTTGCTCCTGAAGTTGTGTCTGAGGCCACGGCGAAACGATGGTTCCAGCGGTTTCGTAGTGGCGACTTTTCATTATCAGATCAACCTAAGTCTGGTCGACCGGTGAAGATTGATGTAGCCAAATTAAAAACCTTAATTGAAGGAGATCCGAGGCTAACGAGTCGTACTCTTGCTATCGAGTTAGGCTGCTCTCATGTCACCATAGAAACACATTTACACGAGTTGGGAAAAAACTACAAATACAGTGTTTGGATACCGCACGAACTTGATAGAGATCAACTAAACCGCCGTGCCGATATCTGCATACAACTTCTGTCTTTTCGCCGCACATTCAACTGGTTGGACCATCTTATCACTGGAGATGAAAAATAGGTCTTATATATAAATCACACACGCAAACGTCAGTGGCTAGCTCCAAACGAAAAAGGAATAGATGCACCAAAAACAGAGCCTCACCCGAAAAAAGTTATGCTGTCCGTTTGGTGGGATATTCATGGTATTATTCACTGGGAACTCCTACCAAGTGGAATGACTGTTACCGCATCAGTATACTGTAATCAGCTTGAAAATTTAAACCAAAAAATCTGTCAGACTCGTCCACAGCATGCTAAAGTTTTTTTCTTACACGACAATGCTCGCCCACACATTGCAAAAGTGACTCGGCTAAAGCTATTGGAGCTAGGTTGGAAAGTGATACCTCATCCACCGTACTCTCCAGACTTGGCACCTACGGATTACGCATTGTTCAGATCGCTAAGGAATGCCTTGAATGAAAAAAAGTTCGATGATCAAGCCCATCTACGACAGTACATAGCTGAGTTTTTTGAATCTAAACCTAAGAACTTCTTCGCCGATGCTATTCATTCTTTACCAGAACGATGGAGATATACTAGTAGATAACGAAGGCCGTTATATTTTTGATAAATGATTAAAATAATAAATTAAATAAAAATTACAATATTGGTTATGATTCGCTCATTACTTTCTTACCAACCCAATAAATATCTGTTGGGGTGTCTGAGGTTTTGAGTGATACCGGAAACACGTTGTATATTATCTGGTTTTTTTTTTCTTGAAAGCACCCTTAAACAATGGGCACGTGTAGGCAAATTACTATGATTTAGGCATATTTTTTGCTCGTCGGTGCCCACTCGTGCGTAAGAGTGTCGGAGAGTTTGTATAGGTACATTCTTGTTTTGCTACAGACCCAAGGTTCTTCAATTTAAAAATATTTTTAAAATTCTAATAACGTTTTATTTAGTTGCCCGTATTCAAATAAATACATTATGGTCTCGAAATTAACATTTATGGCTTTTCTTAACCATAGAGTAATAGAAACAGAGAGAGCCTCACTGAAGACCGGCTGTGACCCAACAATGGCGGACATTTTTTTTTAACTTAAAGATCGGACATTTTTTTTTAACTTAAGGATTAAAGCAAATAAATATATTTCATTTCATTTCAACTTTTTTATGGCTTGATGGCGGAACACTCAAGCCAGCAATGGCAGACGGTTTGCGATGTGCAAACACGATTTAAAATCAAAATAATGATAATTCAGGTCAAGAGAAAATCAATTCTTCATTTAATTTATCAAAAATTAATTATTTTACATGACATTGAGAAATATATTGTTTTTAACTATAAAATAATGACTCACTGCACCGTGTGCCAACACTAACAAAAATACTGGTCACACTCTTGTTTTGCAGTTTGTTGGTTTATGATTATGAACATTAATTAATATCGTGATTTTACGTATAATAATGTGATAATGTATTAATTTACGCATGAAAAGTTACTCCGTATTTTTTTTTCTTTCGATTGTTGTAGTTTTTACACAGTTTGATAACGCATGTAGGCATATTTTCTTATTTTTCTGGAGATGTTTTCGCCACGGGCGCCTCGATCCGACTGACAGGAGATTAGTGGATGAGGTCATAGACAAAGCTATCAATGTGGATGATGGAATCACAGGTTTTTCTTCGGAGATATCCGTCCATAGAATTGTAGGTTCATGTTCTTAACCGTATTTTTTTTTTAATGAAAAGACTAGATTATGTACCTACCTATCCTGTGAAGCCGATGTTCGAATTCCGATAAGGACATTTATTTTGTGTGGTGACATAGAGATATTTGTTCCTCTGTCATTGGTGTTTTTATGTATAAGGATATTTAAAAAATCATCAATTAAGAGGGCTTTCGCGTGAAAAACATTGAAATCGCAACCGAGCGCTTGATCATACCGTGTGTGGTATCAAATTAAAGGGCTTCGTGAGTAGTTTACAAATATATATCACATTATAGGACTTTTTCAACTTGGTCTAACAAAATATGAGAAAATGTCCAATAGTGGTAATAATTGTACCGGTGAAGGCTCGTTTTCAAAAAATTGCCAAAAATAAACAACAGCAATTTATAATCACTAAGGCATAACAGCAATTTGAGTAAACGTTTCAGATTCATTAAATACAAAAATTATTTCAATGTGATGTAGATTTTCAAAGAAATTGTCACTTAATTTTGGGTAATTTCTGAAAAAAAAAGATTTCGTCTTAGCCTCGTTTACTCTTTTTTAAAACCTTACAATAAAAATGTAGTCTGAGAAGTTTGTAGTACAGGGTATACGAATTATAAATTTACCTGTTTTAGTAATCAAAATTGTCCAAATTTTACAAATAAGATCGACTAATTCAGCTCTATACGTGAGTTTTTCTAAACGCGATTTAGAGAAAAAAATCATAATTAATTTAGTGACTTGGTTTTCAAAAATCCAGTCTTATAAAAATCAGGATAATAAGATGCTCTAACTGAAATTTGAATTAAATAAATCTATTGGATAACGGAAAGTGTAGTATTTCACCGACTAAAACTATCAATTTTACATTATTTTGACGTTTTTTTTGAAAGCAGCCTTAACTAATTTAGATGTCGCAAGACAAAAATTACTTGTTTTCGATTACGATGACGACTTCTATTACGATGTTTTCATATAATCGCTTTGAATTGTGAACCCGAACGCGAAACAATGGAGAATAATTCTCAATTCTTACCATATGGACGAATTTGGTACCAATATAGCACTCCATTATCTGTCATATTTGTATTTTAGGATCGCTCGCGTTCAATCGATCAATAAAAACCAATTGAAAACTCGTTAACATACTCATAATCCTTGTCCCACCCGAGCCTATGCAAACACGCAAATGAAAATTCAAATCATTCCCATACATTGGTTTTTCATTAAACTTCTTGGAGGCTGGACCTTGATTCACGATTCAGTTAAATAAACAGAGGCAGATGGTGATATTACACTACTTACAATACTTACTTACATATATTATAAGAGTACTTACATAAGTATAACACAGATAATATGTGTATTTGGATTTTCTGACATGGGCGAATTTCTCAGCGCAAAAAAAATGCGGCGGAGCTGAAATTGACAGTGTGGACTAATTGTATCATAGTGCTATTTTTTTCCTGAAAACCTAACACATATTATTATCTTAAGCCAAATCGCAAATTGTTATAAAAGCTATTGATATTTATTTAGAATTTTTTTAATGGCGCAATTATAATTTTGGTGGAGTGTCCTGAATCCATTTTGCTTGACTAATTTGTATGGTACATCAATAACATCCATTGATTTAACTCAAACACCACAAATTATTCCTCGTTATTAGTGTACGTATGTCATAATAAAATAATAGTAAGGAATTGTCCATAATTGGATACTTTAAACTAAGCATTAATAGTTGTCCGGGTAAATTTGTAAATTTTGGTGGTAAATATTGAAAATGACTTTATGGTCGAACGAAATGCAACAAGGCTTAGAAACGTGTAGTAGCCTGTTAGTTTAGTTCTGTTCTGGCCCTGAACTATGACGTACGTGTCGTACGTCACTGGATCTGACCAGCAAACACGTAAGTACCTAATTTTGGTGTATTAAAATATTTTTTCATGCAATTTTGGTGGTATATCTAACTAATGACAAACAAGTAGTTATGTTTACGTGAACTGTTTTTAAAGCATGTTTATGGTTTCTTTAAAAAGTAATAAACTTGAAAGTGACGTGAATGAAATAGTTTATTTTTAAAATTTTTATTATGCAATGGTTCTAATTTTGGTGCATCAATTTTGGTGGTTTTGGTGGTAATTGGAAAGCCACCAAAATTGCTTAATACCACCAAAATTGATACTTACGAGTATCCTCAGCTAAAACGAAGTATTTTATTTATTTGCTGTCATATATTTATACTTTTAGTTTACAATAATAATTGACTAAGTTGATTAAATACCAGTAACAACGAAAAACTTTAAAATAAACTATAATTTCACTTTTTGTAATAGAAAACAATTCACTTTTAGAATGGCTAACCAAAAAAAGAAACAATCTAGAGAGGAGGTCCTTGAAAAGAAGAAACTTGCTGAGCGGAAACGAAAAAGGAGAATTATGAGTGATCCCGAGAAACCAGCAGATTTGCGAAGAAAAGAAAGGGATCGGTATCATCGTTAAAAAGCCCAAGGTAAGATTTTACCTCTAAGCAGCATGCAGCCTCGTGAAAGACGAATAAAAAGGAATAGACAGAATTTCAGAGCATATTATAAAAGAAAAAAAGGAAGGCTTCGTAATGAGCACAAGTATTAGCATCAGCAAGTGGGATTCCCACTTCGCCCCTGCCTGGTCCTTCTACGCCACAAAATCTTTGTCTCAGTCGCTCTCGATCTCCGAGTCCTGAGCTTGACACAAACATCTCACGTCGGCTACACTCCCAAGCTGTCCATCGCAATGTGTCCAATAACCCATAGTTTCTGTGTTGTCAAATTCTTTATAGTCCATAATTTTATTTTTGCAGTTCAAACATTTTCGTTGCATGTTACAGTAATGACCTCACAACACAAACTTTTCGTAATGTGACTAGTAGGTACTGCTTTTATTGATGATAATTTTTATTTTTAATGCGGATTCTAACAACTCCATGTTCGCATGTATTTGACATAGACAGGTGTAAAGATTAGTCAGTTCTGCTTTTACAACCCAAAAGGGTTTCATTCTAGCGAAAGTTACGTACCTAACTGACTGGAGGATAGCCTGATTTTAAATAACTTTGGTGTTATTTTTTTATTGACGCATTCAGATATCTTGTTTTTTGAGATGTTTTTTTGAGTCTCTTTTTCTTTAGTCAAAGTCTTCTTCTTTCTCGCAGTGTATACATTTGTGATGACTGATGCTTTAGTTCTTTAATACCTTCGAATTTTTTTTTATACTACGTTATAAAATGAAAAATATCATCAATAAAAGCAGTACCTACTATTCACATTACGAAAAGTTTGTGTTGTGAGGTCATTACTGTAACTTGCAACGAAAATGTTTGAACTGCAAAAAAAAATTATGGACTATAAAGAATTTGACAACACAGAAACTATGGGTTATTGGACACATTGCGATGGACAGCTTGGGAGTGTAGCCGACGTGAGATGTTTGTGTCAAGCTCAGGACTCGGAGAACGAGAGCGACTGAGACAAGGATTTTGTGGCGTAGAAGGACCAGGCAGGGGCGAAGTGGGAATCTCACTTGCTGGTGCTAATACTTGTGGTCATTACAAAGCCTTCCTTTTTTTTCTTTTATAATATGCTCTGAAATTCTATCTATTCCTTTTTCTTCGTCTTTCACGAGGCTGCATGCTGCTTAGAGGTAAAATCTTACCTTGGGCTTTTTAACGATGATACCGATCCCTTTCTTTTCTTCGCAAATCTGCTGCTTTCTCGGGATCACTCATAATTCTCCTTTTTCGTTCCCGCTCAGCAAGTTTCTTCTTTTCAAGGACCTCCTCTCTCGATTGTTTCTTTTTTTGGTTAGCCATTCTAAAAGTGAATTATTTTCTATTACAAAAAGTGAAATTATAGTTTATTTCTAGTATAGTCTCATACACATCGATTTTAGCGACTTTGTTATAATCAGATAATCACTATAATAAAACGGATCATAAAACATCTGTCTTTGTTTCATTTTATAACTGATTAAATATAAATATACTACTAATGTGCAGAAATATCTAATTTTGACGTGAATGAACAATTTTGGTGGCCAGTAAACCTAATTTTGGTGGGTGTACGCAATTTTGGTGGCAACCAAATTATTAAAACCATAATATCTCCAAAAATACTATGTGTATTACGGGGGCATTACTACACAATATACATTGGGACTAGTTACGTATAATTCATACATAATTTAGACAAACTACAAAAATAAAAAATACCACCAAAATTAGGCAAATTTGGAACCTGTTGAAATTCACCCACATAGGTTTATCATCTGACATAATCAGAGATCGGATTTTTGTGCGACATCTCATACTAAAAGTCATTAAAATGACGTAAGTCACTAAGAATGTCGCAAATCCGTCCGATCTCTGGACATAATTGTGGGACATTGGTTACTCGCGTCCGTAGGAAGATTACCTTAGATTCCCTACACGTGTCCCCTGGGTGGTGCTAAAGAGTAATCAACTTTGGCTGCTGCACTGCACTTTTTATGAGAGCCTCGCAGCAATATACAGAAACAGTTTTTGTCCACTGCTATCAACTACTCGCTAATTACAATTAAATAAGCATGAATGCCCAGACAAGAGATTTAGGACCCTCCGTCCGAATTTGCCAAATCAATGTGGAAGGGATCAGCAGACCAAAGTGCGACTACATGTCCAGACTCCTGGCCGATCACAAAATTGACGTCCTGTGCATACAGGAAACGCACACAAAGGATGATCAGGATATGGAAAACAGAGGTCAAATACCCGGCTACCAACTGATAAAAGCGCTGAACCACCGCAGTTACGGAATAGCTACTTACATCCGAGCAGGCCTAAAAGCAAATGTGGTTTATTTTGATGACTCTGCCGACAACTATATTATTGTTATTCAAATCGACGACATCAAGATAGCTAACATATATAAACCGCCTTCGGCATCTTGGGCAAATAATGGTCCTCCGCATTTCGCTCACCCATGCGTCTACACTGGTGATTTCAATAGCCACCATACATCATGGCGTTACTCCACAGATGATGTTAATGGGCTAGTCCTGACACAGTGGGCTGAAACTTTCAACTTATTCCTCGTTTTTGACGCCAAAGAGAGAGGCACCTTCCGATCGGCCCGCTGGAGGAAAGACTATAACCCGGATCTAGTTTTTGTCACTAAGGATGCCACTGGCAGAGCCCTCCAAGCAAGTCGGGCCGTACTTAGAGACTTTCCCAACAGTCAGCACAGGCCAGTGTTTGTGGAAGTAGGCTTGAAAATTCCTCTCGTAAACTCGATGCCCCTTCCGCGCTGGAACTTCGGACGCGCGGACTGGAACGCCTTTGCAGGACATATTGAGGCTGGAATACGTTTCATACCGCCAACAGCAGGAAATTACAACCGATTCGTAGGCCTCTTACTATCGTCTGCCAAACGCCACGTATGCAGAGGTTTTAGGAAGCAGTACATACCAGGCTGGAATAGAGAGAGTGAAAGCCTTTTCAAAACGTACAGGGAAACAGGCGATTGTTCAATCGGTACTGAACTCTTACAATCTCTGGATGCCAACCGCACTAGCAAATGGAAACAAACAGTCAACTCGATGGATTTTAAGCGCTCAAGTCGTAAGGCGTGGACTGTTCTCAATAAACTTACGGGGAAAAGAACAACACCATAACAGACATCTGCAATTCATCCGAATGTAATCGCAAACAGGATTGTATCCGTTTCTAGAGCAAAGGGCGATAAACTGGAGACCAGAAGGGTAAAGAAAAGAATGAGTGAGTTAAAGTCTAATCTTCTGGAGGATCCGAAACTTGCGGAACCTTTTGCAGCCGAAGAAGTTCACTCAGCTATCAAAGAGCTTCGAACGGGGAAAGCCGCTGGAGTAGATGGAATCTACAACGAGTTTTTGCTCAGACTTGGCCCCATGGCGATAAAGTGGCTGGCTCTTTTCTTTTCGGAAATCCTCCACTCCAATAAACTTCCCAGAGCTTTTAAGGAATCAAAGGTAATCGCACTGCTAAAGCCAGCTAAGAGAGATGATGACCCCTCCAGCTACCGCCCGATCGCCTTACTTAGCAACTGCTATAAGCTACTGGAAAAACTATTATATAGCAGAATAGGTCCTCTTATAGAACGCTTGATACCGGTAGAACAGGCGGGCTTCAGAACTGGACGGAGCTGTACGGACCAGGTTCTAGCTTTAACAACTCACCTAGAAAACGGTTTCCAGAAGGGGCTTAAGTCGGGGGCCGTATTTATCGACCTCACCGCTGCCTATGATACGGTATGGAGGGAAGGGCTACTATACAAGCAACTGCTGGCCGTCCCTAACCTTACCATCTACAGGTTAGTCTCCAACATGCTGTCTCAGAGGCGGTTCAAAGTGCACCTAGGTTCGGAGGTTAGCGATACCAGAGTGTTGAGTAATGGTTTGCCCCAGGGATCAGTGTTGTCACCTATTTTGTTCAACCTATACATCCACGATCTCCCAAGAACCACGGCCAGGAAGTTTATTTACGCTGACGACATTTGTCTTGTGAATCAGCACAAACACTTCAAAAGCTTAGAGGTCTCATTATCCGGCGATATGGAGGTGTTGGCTAAATATTTCAGAATATGGCGACTAATCCCGAGCACTGGCAAAACAGAGGTAGCCTGCTTCCATCTGCACAATCAGTCCGCCACGCGGGAGCTCAGAGTGTTGTTCGAAGGAGCCACGCTAAGACATAATTTCTTCCCAAAATACCTGGGCATTACTCTGGATCGATCGCTGACGTACAAGGAACACTTAACCAGCACAACTCGCAAACTCCAAACCAGAAATAACATTCTTCAGAAATTAAGCGGGACTTCCTGGGGAGCTAGTGCCGACGTTTTACGGACTTCTGCTCTGTCGTTGGTGTACTCCACGGCTGAATACTGCGCGGCGGCATGGTTGGGCAGTGCCCACACTACCAGAGTGGACGTCGAATTAAACAAAGCTATGCGACTCATTTCCGGTACACTACTGTCAACACCTGTCCACTGGCTGCCAGTGCTTTCTCGGATTGCCCCGCCAGACCTGAGAAGGAAGGAGGCCTTAATGCGAGAAATAGCAAGGATTCAAAAGAACCCAAGTCTCCCAATCCACCCGGAATTTCTGAACCCAGCCAAGTGCCGCTTAAAATCCAGGAGTGCTTCCTACAGCATCTTCAAGAGTCTTGTAGATGACTGTTTCAACCTGAAGAGTGAGTGGTCACAGTCGTGGAAGTCTTTGATGGAGGGAAAGCTAGGATCAGAAATCGTACCAGGCACCATAATCAAAGGCTACGATCTCCCAAGACGGCACTGGTGTAACCTCAACCGACTCCGTACTGGCCATGGTCGCTGTGCTTACTATAAACACCGGTGTGGATGGGTGGAGTCCCCGGTTTGCAACAATTGTGGCGAGACTGCACAAACAATCCAGCACATAATAGAGGATTGCCCCGTGACACGCTATGCCAATGGACCTACAGAAGACCTGATCACCCTTAGCGACGAGGCCAAGAAATGGCTGATTGGACTCAATGTTAACCTATGAATGTTTCTGTTCTTTGCCATACGACTAAAAAAAAAATCTGGACATAATATATCAGTGACATCCATACTAATATTATAAATGGGAAAGTATGTGTGTCTGTTTGTTTGTCCGTCCTTCACGGCAAAACGGAGCGACGAATTGTCGTGATTTTTTAAGTGGAGATAGTTGAAAAGAAGGAGAGTGACACAGGCTACTTTTCGTCTCTTTCTAACGCGAGCGAAGCCGCGGGCAAAAGCTAGTAATTTATATACCTAATGAAGCGCTATGTAGCTGGTATGTCATTGTTTTCAAAAATATTTCGCTCTGTTGCTATTAAGCGGGGCTTTTAGGTCTACAAAAAGACCTGAGACTGTTAGGTATTTTATCATATATTGTGGCCGGCTAGCAGCGGAGAAATTAAACGAAGGTTCTAGCAGTAAACAATATAATATAAAAACCAATATATACAATAAAGTGGGTACTATCTGTCAGTACGCGAGTAGGTATTTACAAGTAAAAGATCGTCACTGGCCTCAATGTTCCTTAGGCTGGTCTTCGTCGAGCCGCATAACGTGGTCTGTCCGCGGGTGCCACTGCGTGAGTCGTATAGAAAAATAGAAACCAGGCTGAAGATGTTCCAGCGCTGAGTAGTATAAGCAGCGACGATCAGCAAAGTTCTTCTTAAGTTTTAAAGTAGAATAAAGGGCTGCAACAATCGTGCGTGCTTAGATGTGCAGTTGGAACCTAGCCCAAGCCTTATTCGCTTTCGCACAGTGACGTACAATAAGACTTGGATTAGGTTTCAACATTAAACGAATAAACTTACAACTATTTACACATATTATACAACTATAAATACCTGCATAAGAGGCAGCCCAACACAAACACACTGTTTTTACTATAGAAGTATTTCACAGGTTTTAAATACAATTAAATAAATTGCACTTGAAATGCACGTTAGCTTTCCCCGGCAGAGAAAATTTTGTGCAAAAAAACAAAAGACGCGTGATATGGCCGTACTTTTTCTTCTTAGCGGCCAGTGCGCGCGGCGACTGCAACATGCAGGTTTGCCATGTTACAATATCTTATAATGTAATTTGGTAATTTTTTTTAGGGTTCTGTAACAAAAATGTATAAAAGGAAGCCTTATGGTGCGACTCTGTCTGTTTGTCACATTATTTTATCTTAGTTTTAAACATTTTGTGCACTAATTGATACAAAATTTTAATCCGCAGGTGCTTTTCTTTTTTTTAATACAGTATATTTCATTTCTATACGACAATAACAGCTTCAGTTTCCGATTATACTCGTAACATTGATACAGACACACAACACAAGTACAGATCGTTCTTTTCAGGCATTCATCAAACATGTATTGTAAACATTTTTAGATTATTCTCCGTGTTGTCAGAATAAATGGACATTTTGAAGCACAAATTTTCCCACGGCTTTGTATAAGTTAGGCGAGATTTTTCACTGAAAGAAGTGTAATCGGGTAAATTGAGAGTTCAAAGGAAATTAAGAAGAAAAGCTCTTTTTGTAGAGGAATTGTGATTATTTAAGAGCGCTATGACAAAAAAAGGCGATATATTGTAAAATGTACAATATTTATCGGCAAAATTGTACACTTTACTCATACTAAAAGACAGTAAAAGTACTTATTTCAGTTAGAAAATCTAATTAACTGTCGGTTCATTAAAAAACATATGGAAGAAAAAGCTTTTTCAATTAGTATTGATTTTTTTTCTGATGCTCGTTTAGGAAAAACCGCGCGAAGCACAGATTTCGGAGCTCTTATTATGTACAATTTGATAAGCTCACTCTCATAAATGCGGTAAATTTAAATTCCTAATATCTTGTACTTTAGGCCCATTAAACAATATTTATCATTTAATCCCTTGAAATTGAGAAATTGAAAGTAAAACGAACTCAATTTTGTCTTGAAAATACATCGAAACAAGTGATCATTTCTCCGAAAATCTACATGTTATCGAAGTTATTTTAGTATATAAATAATCTGCACAATGTGCTTAAATTGCTGTTATCCATTTGTCGTTATAATATTTTATCATGATTTTTTGCCAATTTTTTGAAAACTAGCCTTCCTGTCGCTATTTTACCGGCGACGGACGCCTGCGATTTCAGTGCCGCGCCGGAGCTCGAGGAGGTGAGACGTATGTCGCTTCGCTCTCCGAGTTTTCATCGCAAACGTCGAGAATATTTATCGTTGTGTGGGTCGGACGCCTTGTTTAAACACGGGCTATCCTCGCATTGTGTGTGTGTAAACAGCGACCAACGAATTTGATCCTAGATCCGTAAATATTTGCTTTTGTAATATTTTGTTATGTTTGAATGTTAAAGTATTACAACGTTATGATGATAAATATGCGAAAATTACAATACGGTCAAGATGATAAGACACATCAAGATGGTACTCGGGATCTGATGATGGAGCCAGAAGGTGGTCACCAGTACCAGTGAACCATGTAAGTAAACGACTTCGTGTTTAGGCTCGTTGGGTTCGTCTCAACAAGACCTTTGACAAGAGGTGGTACTCAGGGTCTGATGATGGAGCCAGATGGTGGTCACCAGTACCAATGAACCATATGACTAAACCACTTCGTATTTAGGCTCAATGGGATCGTCTCAATAAGACCTTTGACAAGAGGTGGTACTCGGGATCTGATGATGGAGCCAGAAGGTGGTCACCAGTACCAGTGAACCATGTAAGTAAACGACTTCGTGTTTAGGCTCGTTGGGTTCGTCTCAACAAGACCTTTGACAAGAGGTGGTACTCAGGGTCTGATGATGGAGACAGATGGTTGTCACCAGTACCAATGAACCATATGACTAAACCACTTTGTGTTTAGCCTTATTGGGTTCATCTCAATAAGACCTTTAACAAGAGGTGGTACTCAGGGTCTGATGATGGGACCAGATGGTGGTCAACTGGTCACCAGTACCAATGAACCATGGAACGAAACCACTTCGTATGTAGGCTCATTGAAATCGTCTCAACAAGACCGTCGACAAGAGGTGGTACTCAGGGTCTGATGATGGAGACAGATGGTGGTTACCAGTACCAATGAACCATATGACTAAACCACATCGTCTTTAGGCTCATTGGGATCGTCTCAATAAGACCTTTGACAAGAGGTGGTACTCAGGGTCTGATGATGGAGCCAGATGGTGGTCACCAGTACCAGTGATCCATGTAACTAAACCATTTAGTAATCAGGCTCATTGGGTTCTTACTTCTTCTTAATAAGACCTTTGACAAGAGGTGGTACTGAGGGTCTGATGTTGGAGCCAGATGGTGGTCACCGGTACCAATAAACCCATGTAACTGAACCACTTCGTTTTTTTATGTTATTCAAATATGCGAGTTGATTTTTGGTGACCACAATCTCTCTCCATCATCAGACCCTGAGTAACACCTTGAAGTAATTAGAATTATATTTGACTTATTTTATCATCATATTAATATATACTTTACTCTAATACTTATCATATAACAAAAGCAAACATTTGGGATGGGATCTACTTAAATATGATCCCAGTTTATAATTATTAGATTATTACTTTAAATTTTTAAATACATTTTAACGTAATTAATATTATTTTGCGCTATATTCTAGTCTTTTCGTACAAAATAATGTTTATTAGAAATCAAAAGTTTATATCGAGATAGTAGATTGTGGTTGTTATCAAAATTCCATAGGAAGGATCAAGATTGTTTTGTCCATTATTGTAGTGCGAGCGAGTGATAAGACGTGCTAGAAAGGGTCGGCATATTGGGCTCGCGCGGCGGGTAAAATACCTAATTTCGCCCGACGCCGAAATGTTATAACGCTCTTAAGATCTGCTTCTCTTTACAATGATATTAAAATGGGACTCAGAAATTAAATAAACAGTTTTCGAGCAGACGATGGTAATAAATAGAAAACTAAGAACCTAATGATTGAATAGTATTTTTATTTGATTCCTTTTAACAGTTTGCACTAAAATGTTTTAAGATTTTTAAGATATGTTTTGTGTTTTATGGAACACTATTGTTACAAACTGTTACATATACATAATTATAGTCTTATAGAACTCACCATCATAACTCTGTAAGCGTGATGTAGGTTCTATACAACTGCCGTTGTTGGCTACCAGCAGCGCCATCTATGAGAATATTGTGGCACGACGTTGGCAAACAGAGGGAACGCCACAATCTCATAATCTACAAAGGCTCTGCCTCTCGAAATATATATGTGTATGTTTGTTGTTACTAAATAAGTCGGAAACGCCATCGCGGCGCCGTGTCCAGATGGCTTTGATTACTTATGGTGATCCCACACTAGCGCGTTTCTGCGGCGTTTCGATGGCGTTTCGCGACGCAGAAATGCCATTCGGCTACGGGGCCTGTTAATTGAACTTAATTCTAATCGTGATAGAAATAATAAAGACTAGAACCTGGCTGTAATTAGGTATGTATGTGTTATGTTTTAGATTAACTATTATCCTGTATCAAATATAAAGTCATAGCACAGAATATATATCGACGCTGGAAAGGCTAATAATTGACTAACGTGCATTTTGCAAACTTTACAGGAGAGCCAATATAAACTTTTTTTTTTGGAAAAAAAATCATAACTTTTTGTTTATTTATTATACAATAAAGTGACGTACCACGAAGTTGGAGGTCTTTGTGTTGTTTATTTGATCAATATGATTGTATTCCGATATATGTAAGTATTTACGAAATAAAGTGCACGTTAGACAATTGTCATTTTTTCAAAGCCAGGATAAAGGTCTAACCACCATATTCATAGTTTCTTAGGGAACGGATACTTAACTTATGCAACTATTAGCTTTAAAACCCAACCCAAAAGAACATATAATAAGACGTTTCAAACAAAAGTAGAATCGAAGAAAATGCATAACAGCCACTAGCTAACATTATGAAACACTGGTATAACAGCTTAAAAGGCACTTCACCAAAAACTAACACCTGTTTTTAGATGAGATGACATACTGAAAACTATTGTATTTGTCATGAAAGAATCTTTAATTAAGTTAAACTTATTTGTGCAAGATATTGTAAGTGTATTTATGCATTTTTTAAACATAATACAATAATTTCAATTAAATAAAACAGCATTGTGTCATACATTCAAATTGTTTATTAAAAAAATATAAAATTAGAAAAGTGTTTGTGTAAACCACCTAAGCCACTATTTCGCCGGTTGGGATAAACGGCTGACGTGCAGTTTTTGACTGCCGCGGTTCTGGATAAACGGCTAACGTGCAGTTCTTTACTACCGCGGTTCTAGAAAAATGGTTAACGTGCAATCATAACATTTTTTGATTCCGGTTAAATGACTTATAAACTAAAACATATAAAATTACACTAAACGTAATTGACTAACATCCAAACAAGTGTTTTTGGCTTTAACATATAGCCAGTATCTTAATAATTTGTCAAAAAAAGTGGCTTGTTAGAGAAAATGTTTTTAGTAAATTGCCTTTTTTCAAATTGCTAACAAGCCAAAAAAGTCTTCAGATCGTTTTCAAACCCGGTTCGTTAGACGCAGAAAAAAATCGCTGATTCCAATGATGTATATAACTCCATATGCCCAAAAATGGTCTGTTAGTCAATTAGCCGTTCCAGCGTCGATATATAGTAATACTTAGAAAAAAAAAAAAGAAAAAATATAATGGAACCAGTCCTGAAATTGCGGGTAAAAATTGGCGGTTTATAATTTTCTAAGGGATAATATATTTGTGTCCGACATTCTTATGTCAGTATAAGTGCGTTTTCACATTATCCGATCCGATATCGGAAGTAGGAAGGATTTCAAAGGAAAAAATCAAAGATGGCGGCGGAATTATATGGGATACCGGTCCAACATCCGATAACGTATCGGATAATGTGAAAACGCACTAATAATAACTAAATGTTATTTATTAACAAAATAGATTAAAATATTCATATATCAAGGTATATTTTCCATATTCACCTACAAAGGTACAAATTAAAGCACAATAAGTTACATTAATAAGCTTTTAGAATTAATTCGTGTAAGACAGAAAGACTAAATGTTATTTATTAACAAAATAGATTAAAATATTCATATATCTTGATATATGAATATTTTGATATACCTTGGTATATTTTCCATATTTACCTACAAAGGTACAAACTAAAGCACAATAAGTTACATTAATAAGCTTTTGGAATTAATTCGTGTAAGACAGAAATTTTCTTAATGGGCTTTGTCAAAGCGATGGTTAATTAAACAATTCCCAACAAAATTACTTTGTCTAAACACGACAGAATCTAAATTTTACTTAAAAGCAAAGTTAACTTTGCTGTTATTAGTAATTTGGTCACATATTACTTGAGGCTGAAGCGCTGGTGGCCTATTAGCGGTAAGAGCGTGCGACTTTCGATCCGGAGGTCGCCGGTTCGAACCCGGCTCGTACCAATGAGTTTTTCTGAACTTATGTGCGAAATTTCATTTATTTTCCAATCGCTTTTCGGTGAAGGAAAATACCGTGAGGAAACCGGACTAATTCCAATAAGGCCTAGTTAGCCTTCGGGTTGGAAGGTCAGATGACAGTCGCTTTCGTAAAAACTAGTGCCTACGCCAAATCTTGGGATTAGTTGTCAAAAGCGGACCCCAGGCTCCCTTGCCGGGATAACGCAAGGAGCATGATGAATTGATGATTACTTGAGGCTGAGGTTAGAATTAATCCATAGACTTTTGACAAGTGATATCCATACTAATGTATATATTATAAATGGGAAAGTGTGTGTCTGTTTGTTTGTCCGTCTTTCACGGCAAAACGGAGCGACGAATTGACGTGATTTTTAAGTGGAGATAGTTGAAGGGATGGAGAGTGACATAGGCTACTTTTTGTCTCTTTCTAACGCGAGCGAAGCCACTGGCAAAAGCTAGTAAACAATAATATCAAAGTGCCCGCCCCGTTGAATGAAAATCCGTTCAGTAATAGATTTTGAGTTTATTGCAACACACACGCACAGACAGACGCGGCGGGCGTCATTGTTTTATAAGGTATACCTGATCATCAATGGCCTCTAACATCAATAATATGATGGGTTAAGCAGCGTCCATTGATTGCGGCACTTCCGCAAATGGCTATAGTGAGCCCAATGCGAGAGCGGCAGCCGCGACCGCAAAGCTGGCAGGAGAATGTGGCCGTGTCCAGGGACAAAGGTTGATTAGCGCACTGGTGTCTTAATTCTCGCCTAGAGTGAACAAGGTTAAACCATGCTTGGTCGTGCGCAACTGAGCGTTTCTTTTTTTTTCGCCACTTTTATGAAATGTGATAAATTTGAAAAAAAATATGATATTTCTTCTCAGAATCACTCGCTTTTTCAATCCTACTCGTAGTAGTTAAAAAAATTGTCGCATACGATTTTTTTCTTATTTTGTTACCATTTTCCGTAAAGCTTGTGTGGGTAACAAAGAGGAAAGTAACAAAAATGTATGGAAATTCTGGGACACTTTTTGTCTCCTGGTGAGATTGAAAGTATTCGTGATTCTGAGTACAGTCGACTACAAAGAGATATATCCACTTTTTCACCTTATTGCATTGTAATAAGGTGAAAAAGTGGATACATCTCTTTGTAGTCGACTGTACAATTGACGTAAAATTCCCTAAAAAAATCAAAATAAAAAAATGGCAAAAAAAAAGAAATGCTCAACTACTCCTTCACCCAGGGTCTTCCTCCAATGATCGCGGTCTTCAGCCTCCATTTCCCAGTCGATAGGATTAATCCGGAAGGACAAGATATCACTCTTCGCACTGTCCTTAAAATGAATCATGGGTCGCCCAAAAATAACTTACCTAACTACTTGAATTTATCTTTGCTTTATCACTGCTAGTTAACTTGACGGTTAGGTATTTCAAAACACTCACTGAAACATTTACACTAAATTAAAAAAATATCTTTATTTACATGAACATAATAAACTCTTTATTTACATGAACATATTTACATATTTATATAAGAAACTATATAAGACTAAACTTAAAAGCTAGCTAATGTCTAAAATAGGCCCTTGAGGCATTGTACCAAGGATACTGGCGACATTTACATAATTATTTACATAATTATATAAGAAACTAAGACTAAATTTAAATCGGAAGTGAGACAAAGGCAATATCGGATCGTGGGCGTATCATACCAGAACCGTTGTCAGGACCCGTTGTAGTTGTTTATGAAGGCTTTTCAATGAAATACCATGTCCATATCACAGAATTTACTTCACAAAATCGATTACACATTAAAACACGTTATAGATTACATCCCGCCTATTATTTCGAGCAAACTGCCGGATTAGACCGAAGAATCTCCAACAACGCTAGCACTCCTCAACCATTTTGCCTGCAGCTCGATCGGCAGCCTCCAAGCATCTGTTCATCATCTGTTTTTCGATTCTATTCTTTTAGACAGTAGCGTCCTCTGTGACGTTTTGGCAGAACTCAGTCGAATACCAGCCAGGTTGTACAAAGTTGTAAAACCCTTGTTTGCTCTATTTGTCAAATATTGCGTCATAAAACGTATCTTAAACCACATTTTGGTCATTCTCCGACATACCTATATTATTATATCCTGAAAACCAATTCTAGGAGGTTCCAATTGAGTTTTGTACATCAAAATCTTAATCGTCTTTTTAATTAATTAAGCGCAATTAAGTTTGACAAATGATGCAACAAAAACGTTCATTAAGCGACACAGGGACGCGTCCAGGCACGAAATTAAACAGCTTGCAGCAACTTGTTAATCGCCTGGAGCCCTGCCAGAACACAATTTGGAGATATTCCTGTGCGTAGATCACCGCCCAATAGATAGATATTAAGTGAAGATGAACGGCTGAACGCCCTGCTAACGGGACTTAATGAGCCTTAAAGTATAGCGACTGTGAGTTTCTTATGGAACAATAGTTATTTGTTATACAAGGGTGCAAAGTTGTATTTTAACGCCGAGTGTGGAATTGAAAAATGAGCAAGTGAAAGGAGTCTATAGTTGAACCACGAGCGAAGCGAGTGGTTCGAGAATAGAATCCTAACCTTGCGAGTTTAACACACGAGAAGTAAAATACATTTGCACCCGAGTGTAACACAAAACTTTTCCCCTCACTATAGCGAGAAAACTACAACGCAAAAAATGCGTTTATCACTGCTTCCAGTAGTTCCACAGGTGGTAAAACATCTTCATCACTAGATTAAACCACTTTTATCAATTTTAAAGCAGAAAATTTGGCTATATTCAAGGTCAAATTACTTTATCCACTAGTGGATAAAATTCGTTTTTACCCGCTGGTATTGAAGGACAAAACACGTGTTTCCGAGCTAGTGAGGGGAAAATATTCTTGACGAAACTCATTATTCTAGCGAAGCATTGTAAAGACAAAAATTAAAGTGGCAAGCAGTAGAAAGAGGCCTCAGCAAGTCAAAGAATTTTCTTGACACGTACAAAATAGGTAAGTATGTATTTTATTTGCTATAAATGTTATAACATGTTTGGGGTGAAAGGACTGACCGGAATCGAAACACTGCGTAAAAACAGGCATTGTCAACGTATGTGACTACAGAGGTGGGCTAGGTAAACTAGCTACAGTGTGGACAATCCTAGCCATTGGGCCAAGATAATCGTTGATAAAGTCCTGGGCATGTAGCCGTAGTAGTGGAGATCGCTCTCTTGGCTGTGTCTTTACTTGGGCATGTGCCTAGGACGGGTACTACCATTAATTGGGATAATTTGAAGTTAAAAAGAGACGTCATCTAGACAGTGCAGAGTCTACTGGAGGTGATCTCTACGCCTGCCACAGTACAGTTTGGAGATATTGCTGACGGAACAACTACAGGAGTTTCCTAATTGAATAAGTCCGGTGAATCCTGGCCGTGTTAGCGGGGTAATATTTATTTATAGAAACTGTATAAAAGGTGCTAAGAAAATAATTATGGGCACCATTTGCGTCTTCAGTTTATATGCCACGAGACGCACGTAGTGACAGCACCCACCAGGGTCTAAGGACTACTTGAATCTTCAAGGTTGATGGAATACCACCTTAAAAACAACACCTAATCTTAGTCTAGCCAAAGCTATGGACGATTTAAGTAACTTCTCAAATTTGTGGTCGATAAGGCCTCACCCGCACTGGAATAGAGCTTAAGTTTGGTCTGATTCGACCGCAACCAAACCAGTTAAAAGTTTTTTAGGATTTGTACCGCAGCGAACGTGTTAAAAAAACGGAGCGATGGACTAAATAAGTACTGGACTATGGTACATAAAACCGGAGGCTTGCTTAAAATAAAACGATTTACCTATCAATTTTACTTCAAATAGGTACACTACATAATTCCCTAAAATATCCAGAAAATATTGCTCTAAATTGAAAATGTCAAACAACAAAATATGACCTTCTAGGTTGCCTAGCAAATCCCACTGGAATTACCTATCTAGTAACTTCTATTAAACACCATTTTAGCTTCACAACTTTAGATTAACTACATAAAAGTTATGTGTATTGGAATTGGGAGACCTATGGGCCGATTTTGAATCATTTATTTACTTTGGTATAAAATACCGGCACAGACAAAGCCCATAAAAAAGCGTACTCCTGAAATGTATGGGCGTTTCGCACTAGGCTTAAATATTTTATCATCTAAACCATGCCCCTGTTTGGGCCTTTTAGGCTTAAAACTAAATGCCGCTGTTTTGCAGCCTGGAAGTGGCCAAAATCATATTTTGCCCAAATATTTTTGCATGTTTTTATTTTTTAAATGAACAAAGGAAAAGGCGCTTTATTTTAATATCATAATATCACGTCAATACACATTTTAAAAAATTAAATTTGTAGGCATCATCAGTGTAGTTATGATAGTATTTAATAGGTGGCGCTAAAAAATTGAGGTATGATTCTTAGTATGAAAATTGTAAATCCTATATAAATTATGTTTTGATACGGCACCAATATTACCAATAATCTTTAGGAATAAAAGGCTGTAATAGACGAGCGTATCTAACCGGGTAGTTGGTTTGGTTGTCATTACATCCGCGTGTTTCCTGTAAACATTAAAAAAAGAGAATCCAGAAGATACTCTTTACATGTAGGTGCCATACCGTTACATGCAGAATACAGGTGCTTGAGATTTAAAAAAAAGAACGTGTACTAGAGTTGTCGACTTATGGTTGACTTTAATGTTTTTGTCTAAAAAGCCCGACCTTACGTTGAGGTCTAGTAGGTCCATCATTTGATACAGTTTTTAAGTATTTCTTTCTTAATCTGCACTTAACTAAGGTCGTATCAAAGCACGATCAATAACGAAAAAACCTCAGAATCAGCCTCTTAATACAAACTTTTAAAAGCCTAATGATGACAGCAAATACGTGCCAAGAAGTCTCAAAATTTTAGGTTTAGAAGTCGAAAGATTACTTTTCTAACACGAAATTAGACATTTACGAGTAGGTAGGTACTCTGTTTATTAAATAACCTTGTTTCGTGACATTCTTCTTACCAGACATAGGTAAGTATAAAAAAAATAAAGCATTTGTACTTATAACTACTATTTATAGGTATACCAAGCAAGTGTTTTTATCTATCTTTGTGTGTTATGAGATTTTTGTTCGTCGAAGTAATAGCTTATGACCATCAAAGTGCAAGATTCAAAAAAGGCGCTGGTGGTAAATCGGTAGCTAACAAAAGCTACGCTTATTTCGGAATAGATCTCTACTTTGCATGAGAAAATGGTCCTTATAGGTACTTTGCAGCATATAGTCCCTTTTCGTGTGCAAAGTCACACATACCACTCGACTCGACTCGACTAAATGACTAATGCAGTCCGAACTAGGCTTGAAGTAACTAACAAACGGCCGCACCGTATCGCGACCTTGGATTTTTTTTTCAACTAAGTGAGAGCGAGATAAAATTTACTTTCTCTCTCCCACTTACAGGATAGTATGTGGATGACCTTGGTGCGGTGCGGCAATGTGTTAACCGCTTTAAGAACCGATGGACCCGACATATGTTACATGTAATGGTACATGGTACAAGCACAATTCGTGTAACATTACAGTCTTATTATTATTTTGAGCCCGTCGTGTCCCACTGCTGGGCAAAGGCCTCCCCCCAATTTCTCCACTGATCTCTATCCAGTGCTATGTCTGGCCATTCCTCCAAGAAGGAGTCCAGTTACTCATTTACCGCATTATTCTGAATCGCTTTGTTGTAACACTAGCGATACTAAATAGTTTTGTGTTTTTTATAAGGAGCAGGAGATGGAAAATATAACTAAAGCTAGTTTCATCACCTGATTAATTTATTATTTTGGTTTTTCGATCCTTACCGATTCGATAATAAAATATAAAGTTTTATGATTTTGTTTAGTAATATTTACGGACCAACTATTCCAACTAACTACACGTTTTTACATTTTTAGAGTGCCCTATGATCTCGCAACTTTCGCAAAAACGCAAATCAAAAGGAGCGAAAAAAGTCTAATCCTTTTTTAGTCGATATGCAAGGAGTCATGTTAACACTTGCGACAAACTATGCCTAGGATGGCTAAGGAATCAACTAGGTCTAGCATAACTTAGCGATATACTTTAAATTTAGACACGAGTGAGCTACCTACAAATGGTCACTACTTGTAGAATATCTCGTATCTCGTAAAACGCAGTAAGTCTATATGCATTTCATACATACTTACTACAATTTTCTTTTCATTGACAGATGAAGATGCAAGTTTTTTTTTAAGTAGTGACGAAATACTAATGACTTCCGTAATTGTTAAAATATTATCCAAATAAGTACTGCAAGTTCTATAGCCGAGCACAGCACTTCAAATACATAAACAAAAACTTTATTATTAATTACCTACTTACTAGTCAAGGGCGCGACGTTCTAAACATAACCTTTAACGAACTGTCCTTATATTGTTTTTCATTTATACATATTTTTGCTCAAAAAGATAAGAAATCTTACAAAAATTGCAATTATTATGATTTTTACATTTAAATGTAAAATTCATAATAATTGCAATTATAAGGACAAAATTAAATTAAAAATTAGTAAGTTAACTACAAATCGTTCCTGGTTTTCGAACGATCAAGCGTCACAAGGGGAAAACGAGATAGATTTATACGATTACTATAGCGTCGTCCTTTTCTTGTCAAAACGATTCAGTTGCTTTAGGCACCTAAACTGAACTGCTCTGCGTTTGAATCGTTTTTAAAAAGATCGTGGTAAGGCTGCAGTTAATCCCTCCATCGCTGGCGGGGTCTGCCGGATCCCTGATGAGAGTTTTCGGGCTACTCACACTTTAGTGAGTTTGGCCCACAACTCATTAGGCATTCGGCAGAGGTGACCAGCCCAGTCCCATTTTAACTTGGCTGCCTTCCGAGCTACATCCACGGTTTGAGTTTTGGAGTGTAGCGTGGTGTTCCGGACTCGATCCTCCAATTTGACACCTAGTATACTACGCTCCATGGCTCATCATGGCTCATGGCACATCGCCTATTATACTAGAATAAAGTTTATTCAAAGTAAATACTTCAATCAAATGACTACAACGGTTTAATTAGTGATAGTTAAATATTAGCAGGCTAGGCTACCAATTATCAAAGGGATTAAACTAGAGATTAGCCATTCGCCACACAACGCATCGATACACAAAACCTAAATTGGTTAATTGCGAATACTATTCGATTTATGGAAGTCTTCACTTGATCTGATAACGATTTTAAAGCGAATGTGTACTGTCAAAGTATAAAAATAATAATAAACACTCCAAAAGCTAAGAAAAAGGTAGGTGTAAGCAAGGATAATTTATATAGGATTTGTGGTTTAATAGTGAACTCTCGCAGAAACTTTTTTCTCATATATTTGATTTGCAATATTTGCATAATAGTTCTTGGCAGTAGTCATGTTTGGCAGAAACACATTACGCAGAATATGCTTTTGCATAAATCATTTCGCAGACTTTTATATAAATCGTACCGAATCATAATAGTCTTCTAGTCAAATAGTATGGTAATGTTGATTCGGGATTCGAACCCAGGACCGCGGCTTAGCAGACAGGGTCACTACCAACTGAGCCAGACCGGTCGTCAAAGTTGCAATTTGCTTTTTCATAGCGAGTCAGATGTGTTGGGGATGCAAGCTAGATACCTAACATTCCTCGCTTCGCTCGTCTTCGTACCTAACGGGGGCTATGGGACAGTATTTCCTTTTAAATAGCGTGTAATAGCGAGTAATTCTGCTCTTGTAATAGTATGTTATACGATTGGTATGGTACATACAATTAAGCGAAATCAAAGTCGACCAAAGTAATGTTCTGTGATACAATATAATGTCAAATGTGTGGTAGTAATAATGCCAACTAAGTTTTCTGCAAAATTACCATTCGACCAAAAGTTTTTCTGCGAAACATGTTATGCAAAGTGTGTTTCTGACCAAAATTATTCTGCCAGATGAGTGTAACCCAGGATTTGTAGTTGCTAAGAATCGTACCTCGATTTTTTAGCGCCACCTATTAAATACTCTATCATAACTACACTGATGAAGCCTACAATTTGTTTTTTCAAAATGAGTATTAATATGATATCATGACAAATTTAAATAGATATCATACACGAAAGAAAAAACGACAAGGCCCACTGGTGGCCGAGCCGGGAATCAAACCCGGGTCTTCAGCTTACGCGGCTAACGTCTTCACCACTAGACCACCCGCCCGCCGTGGTACCCGACGAAATTTCTCTAGTGTATGTTATCTCTGATAAGGCTAGGCGCCTTTGACCAACTCTAAGGGCGAGCAATTAGTGCTTGCACCTCCTATACGAATCCTTTGCAGGATTACGATATAGCGAGAGAGATGGTGCTGCCATCTATACAACTAGGGAACAAATCAAATTATTTTTAACCGACTTCAAAAAAGGAGGAGGTTCTCAATTCGACTGAATGTTTTTTTTTTTGTTTATTTTATCGATATCTCCGAGAATCGTGGATCGATTTTCAAATTTTTTTTTTTTGATCGAACGGGTATAACCCCGAGATGGTCCCATTGGGACCAAGTCAGGGTCTGATGATGGGATCTTGGAGAAATCGAGGGAACTCTTCAAATGTTATAGGCACATGTAAGGTTTTTAGTGTATTTTTCAAAGGTACACCAGTATTTACGCCTGACGGTAGTAATTTTATGTGGCTGAGCTGATGATGGAAGGTCAACTCCTCAATGGTTAGGAGTTAAAGGATAATTCTTTCACTACTGTACATATATTCAGACTGATACATATAATATCACTAGGAACCACTAAAAATCAACAAATAAATAAACTTTTTAACAAAAAATAAAACCGCCTTCAAAAATAAGCGCGTTACAAAACACGGAGAAACTAAAAAGCCAAAAATAATAAACCTTTGAATTCAGATTTCTTATCGTATTGCAATAATCTAAACATCCAAATTATAAAGAAATCAACTATTTTTGAAGGCGGGGCCAGCCTGCGCATGGTTGGGAGGGGCAAACAGGTCTGGTACCGACTTCAAAAATAATTGATTTGTTTATAATTTGGATGTTTAGATTATTGCAATACGATAAGAAATCTGAATTCAAAGGTTTATTATTTTTGGCTTTTTAGTTTCTCCGTGTTTTGTAACGCGCTTATTTTTGAAGGCGGTTTTATTTTTTGTTATATTGAATATTTTTCGATTTGTTCTTTTTTTCAAGTAGTCACACTACTATATATAAATTACAAATTTAAATAGATATCATACACGAAAGAAAAAACGACAAGGCCCACTGGTGGCCGAGCCAGGAATCGAACCCGGGTCTTCAGCTTACGCGGCTAACGTCTTCACCACTAGACCACCCGCCCGCCGTGGTACCCGACGAAATTTCTCTAGTGTATGTTATCTCTGATAAGGCTAGGCGCCTTTGACCAACTCTAAGGGCGAGCAAAAGCGTACATTTCAGGGGTACGCTTTTTTGTATAGGCTTTGTTAAATCATTCTTAGTAGTGTATTATTGGGGGTTCTGGACCACTCCTTATTTGCGGTTGGTTTTTACAATTGGGTTAGTTAAATGTATGGGGAATGTATGGGCAATATCGTTAGACTTCACTTTACCAACCGCACAAAAACGCAAATGTTGGTTTTCATTTTTTCGTTCGTTTGTGTTTAGTAGTTAATATGAGTTGAAGTATGGACATCATGGGTCAGTCTTTGGTTGACTTGACATAGATTTTATGTTGTGGTAATAAGGTACATTTTGTGAAGTTTTGGTAATAATGCGATATGTAGCGGAAACGTATTGACCGCTAACCGCATAATGATAATGAACAGCTGGCGTAGTCAAAAATGACGATTGATAACGCTACATGCTTATCGAAACGCAGCACTCTGTCTCTGTCGCACTAATACATAAGAGCAATAGAGACAGCTAGCTATGAAATTAATATTATTGTGAATGTTTGTGCATTTGCTTATGTGTCCTGTAATTGAAGAGCAGTTGGTCTAGCCAAAATGACAATTGTTTACGCTACATGCCGATCGAAACGCAGTAGTCTAGCTCTGTCGTACTAATACAGAAGAGCAATAGAGACAGCTAGCTATGAAATCAATATTATTGTGAACGTTTGTGCATTTGGCTAGACACCTTGTGTTTTGTTAAAAAGTGTGTACATATAAGAGTTTACTAGAGTAAATGAAACACTGACGATGCCATCCTCTTCGTACCAGTTCAAGAGTGGCAACAGCAACAGCATCAGCAACAACATCAGCAACAGCAACAGCAGCAACAACAAGAGCTAACATCTTCGCAGTCTCCCACACTACTGGTACCGTTAACGGCATGTATGAAATTAACAGTGCAAAGCGAAGATGCTAACCTAGCTGTACATCAGCCTAAGGAAAACGTCCCGCTGTCAATTAAGTGTGAGCGTAGTCACGATGAATATGAAAGTATCGAGCCAGAGTTGGTAGCACATTATGAAAATAATAAAAAGCAATGGATACGAGCATTCCAAAACAACTATCTTATTAAACAATGGCGTTTACCAATGCCACTAAATCATTTTAGAGGGGAAGTGTCCCGTTTAATGAAACATCAATATATTCAGGGTAATATACCATCTAACGATGAAGTATCGGTGTATTTTCTAACCGTAATGTGGGATGAAATTAATGATGAGGTGGAGGGAGTGATAGGAAATGAATCCATAAATTTCCAGGATTGGTTTTTTTTTCTGTGTAGTTGTAATGTAGAAAACTTTTCTCGCGTTACATATAACCCTAAAATATTTAACTACCTTATTAGTATCATATATTGTGTGGTGGGAGCACACATAATAGACTCAATTAACTATACACCTCCATCTTATGAAAATTAACAGTTTTTTTTGTTGTTGTTGCTATCGCTACCTGTTGTCATACATACCTGTTTATATGCAAATGCAGCTGCTGCTAGCGATTTTTTATATCTTATAGTTACTATACTACCTCATGTATCTTTATGTGTAATAATAATAATATTAGAAATAAAAGACAATAATGAAAATAAGGGAGTTTTATTGAATAAAACCACACACACACACACACACACACTCATACCAGGTATCAATAATTTTATTGTACTAAAGTGCACCTAGACAATGTTATCTTTATCTATCCAGCTTTTTTCATTTAGACCAAGCCATTTTACATATACTTTATTACCTCGACGTTTTAAAACTTTCTCCACTAGATAAATATCACTATGTTTAGTTTTCTGCAATTCTTGTTCATAAAAGCATCCAGAGATGGGTTGATGATTAGTATCTTCAAGTAAATAAGTTACTGGATTAGTATTTTGCACTTTGATAACTTTAAATATTTCCGTAGTCCAGTTACCAGTGTAGCCTTTGGCGAAAGTTGATTTGTATTTGCTAATTCTCACATGGTCACCAACCTTGAACTTGGCACTTGGTTTGATTTTGATGTGATTGTAGACCTTATGTAACAATTGATTAGAGTTATTTTTGTTTACACTCGATGGCGCCATACTGATAGTGCGATGAGGTTTGTTATTGTAATAATGTTCCAGTTCTGTTATCAGTTGTGTCCATTTGTAGGAACCGTTCAAACTAAATTGCTGCCAAATCCAATGTTTTAAGGTTCTAATTAGCCTCTCCACTATGGAGGCTTTCATGACGCTATATGTAGAGTAGTGATTGATATGATATTGCGTCATTAGTGAGTGAAATTTGGAGTTGAAAAACTCTTTTCCATCATCCGATTGAATATTCTTAGGGCATCTCCCATTTTCACTTAAGATTTTACGCATTGCCTTTGTAACATCTTCGGCGCTCTTAGATTTTAACGGTTGCAGCCAAGCATATTTCGAAAAGGTGTCAATACAAACTAGAATATATTTATGGTTGTTATTATCCTTCGAGTATTTTTGCATATCAATCAAGTCAATCTGCCATGTATCATCGAACCCTCTCTGAATGAATCTCCTACGCGGGAATGTTTTTCTTGCATATTTGTGTATCTCTTTCACTACTTGGGATTTACTCATTCTTTCAGTTTTTTCTTCTTGATGTAGTAGCAGCAGTAGTAGTAGTAGTAGTAGTAGTAGTAGTAGTAGCACGAGTAGAAGCAGCAGCAGCAGCAGCAGTATTAGTAGGTTTGGCAGGTGTTGAAATTCTTTCTAATAATTTATTAACTTTTGATTGTAAATCAAGTATATCTAAAGTATGGTTCTTTAACCTACTAATTAATCTATTTATTGTTTCATCAAATTGAGATTGAATGATAACATCCGAATTAAGAATAGATCTCCGAACTCCAGTCAACCGTTTATTATCAAAATGTATCGAATCTTTTTTCACTTTGATTTTTTTGCGAGCTTGAGAAGTTTCACTACCCAAGTGTTGTCCAAACTTATTAAGAGGCATTGTGACAGTGAATGATAGATAGAACTCTATAGTGTATTTATAATCAGATAAAACAGGTATGTTTTAACAGCTAACAGTGTTGCTTCATTTTAAAATGATACCGCTTTCAGTTAGTTCCTCTACGATTGCATTAATTTCATTGGAATGGGAGGTGTTACCAGCACTCTGTGATGCAATTAACAACTGTAAACGATTCACAAGCTCGTTTGGATCATCCCAATAGATATAATCAGTTTTCGGATAAAACGTTTTAGTTGTAAATTTATCTCCTTTACTTGTTGTTGTTGTTGTTGTTGAGTTCAGACATCCACCCTCTTTATGTTTCTTGGCTTCTTGTTGACGTTTAATGTAAAGTTGATATTTTAAGCCTCTATCTCCCCTCACTTGACCGTTTGGTGAGAATCCTCTACGATGTGCGTTTGTAATCTCTAAAATCTTGTTGTAATCCATTACATCTTTACTCGTAATTACAGACTTGTTTGGTATTTTTTTAAAGATAAGTTCCCACAGACCTAATGTCATTTTAAATACTGAATCTTTGATGTGTATCAAATCTTTATTGAATCTAACTTGACTATCTCCAATATGTATCTTATTGTTATTCTTGATGTAAACACCAAACGGTATCTTAGTAGTTTTAGAAAGGTGTCTGATATATTTATTAAAATAATCTTCATTCAATGTAGTATTGTGAACATCATCATCATCATCATCATCATCATTATCATCACCAACACCACTTTGATGTATGTCAAGAGCTGACTTCATATCACCATCACTAACATTTTCCTCTTCATAAACACTACTAACATCATCATCATCATCATCATCATCATCATCATCATTATCATCAGCCTCTTCATTGTTATAATCACTGTCCTGTTTTTGTTGTTGTTGTTGTTGTTGCTGTTCATCTTGAAGATTATGTTTCCAACTGATGAGTCTACTTACAGGTTCAGTTTTAATCAAACGTTGTTTCTTCTTCTGTAGCAGTGGTGGTGGTGGTAAGGGTGTGGAAGTTTTAAGTGTTGGAAAGTTTCCCATATCTGATGCTGCTGCTGCTGCTGCTGCTTCCATGTCTTTTGATGATGATGATGATGATGATGACGATTCTAATGCTTTTGTCATTAAAACATTAAGAGGTTTTGTAATTGGTTCAAATGTTTCAGCTAGTGAAGTGTCAAGGGAAGATTTATCCGCTCGTAAAGCCTTGACTTTTTTCTTCACATTCTCAACAGAATCTACAAGTTTTCGTTTCAACTTTTTATCACCAAACATTTTGTTTGTTTTATTTTATTTTTTATGTTATTTTAGATGTTTTCACGGTAGGTGACAATGTAAAACTGATAATAAACCCAAGATAGCAATCAATTTAAACAGATCTATATAATAATAAAAACATCAAAACCTTTACGATATCGACCCTTATGAATGTCTCTCTCCTTGTCGATTGTTAAGAACGTATACTTTTTCCTCCAACACTCATGACAGATCTCTTTAAATTTCTCAAAGCTCATATCAGTGTTCACGTGATCATCATAGGCATGTTTCAAATTCAACTCGTCCTGTTTGAAGAGCAATATCAGATTGGCATTATCACGCACCAACTGCTTAGGTATCTTACTGTACGTTTGACACAGGTAGAAACAATCTAACCAACGATGACGTCCCATAGCAAAGTATTGACGAATCGCATCTTGATCTTCCAAAGCTACATCATCAAATATGACGACACTGTCTTCGGCGGCATCCTCCGGTGGTACAACTTGACTCTTATCATCATACATGTGAAAAGGTAAGTCACCAACTCTCTCCAAGACTTCACTCAGAAATTGATACTTTGGTTGGTTTAAGGATTTTGAATAAAGATAAACATTGTGAAATTTCACACCGTTCGGATGTAAAAGAAGAGACAATAACACATTAGTTTTACCACAATTGGATGGTCCGCAAATGAGACATCTGATATTGTTAGCTAACAACGAACCGTGTTTATTATGTTGTTGTTGGCTATGTAAATTCACTTTATTATCTATCACACTCCAATCTTTAACTACAAGTGACGTGTTTTGTTTTTTAAGTTTCATTTTAATATGACCCATGGAATCAGTAGGACATATAATTTATACAGTGTTGCTGTTATTGCTAGTGGAAGTGGTGTTAATATTATTATTAATATTATTTTTTAAATTAAATCTCAAACACCACTACGATACCGAAGGCGGACGGTATGGAGAACGAACCGGAACGAGAGAGAGAAATGGAGTCGAAGATGGAAATGGTGGCAGAGTTAGAGACGGAGTTGGAGACGGAGCAAGAGACGGTGCAGGAGACGGAGCTGGAGACGGAGCTGGAGACGGAGCGGGAGATGGAGCTGGAGACAGAGCAGGAGACGGAGCTGGAGACAGAAATTGATTATGATGATGAATTTGAAGTGTCATTTACACTTCCTTGCGGTTATTGTTGTTGTGTTGGGAATCATGTTTGTCGTATGTGTTGAATACATACATACATACATACATACATACATACATACATACACACACATAGATGGTCACATTCAATTATGACTATTTAAGATGATAACACATGTGGTTGGAGGTAGTTTAAAAAAGAATTTCAATCAAGGAAGACAAATAAAAAAGAATAAAAATAAAAAGGAAAATTGTGTTGTTGTTGGTGGTGGTGGTGGTGGTGGCATTATTAATAGTTTAATAAATAATCTTCCATTCGAAGCTCACATACCTGGATACAATTATTGTGGTCCAGGTACAAAATTAAAGGAGAGGTTGGCTCGTAACGATCCCGGTGTTAACCCGCTCGACGAAGCTTGTAAATTACACGATATCACCTACTCAACTGATAAGACATTAGAGGGACGTCATAGAGCTGACACACTATTGGCGGATGCTGCTAGAAAACGTTGGCGAGAGAGTAATTCATTAGGTGAACGGATTGCCGCCTTGGGTGTAAATAAAATTATGAGATTTAAAGTTAAACACGGTATGGGTGTTGTTCCTTTATCGAAAGTTATAAAAGCTAGTCGCAATGCGGTTAAAAAACAAATTTCTAAAAAAAAGACGAAGAAACCTACCACTACCACGGCATTGATAAAAGCAGGTGTGAAAGCTGCAAAACAATTTGTTAAAGGTAAAATTGTCAAGGGACACCAGAAACAACGAGTCATTCCAATACCTAAGAGAGGTGGTTTCCTACCTTTGATACCGCTTTTGAGCGCTCTAGCAGCCACGGGAACTTTAGCCGGTGGAGTAACCACAGCGGCAAAGAATATTTACGAAATGGTGAAGAATAGAAACAATGCTACCGCTGCTCCTGCTGCTGCTGCTGCTGCTGCTGCCAATGGAAAGATTGTGGGTAAAGGTTTATATTTAGCACCATATAAACGTGGAATGGGGCTCTTTATCACACCAACCAAAGGTGGTGGTGCTAATACATCAGCAGTTATGATGAAGAAGAAAAAAAAAAAAAAAACGTTAGTTTTACCACCAAAAGGTAAAGCACTCACTGATAGGGATATTTTAAAGGTTGCACACCGAGAGAAAATCCCCTACTTTAGAGGTGTTTTCATGCGAGATAATTTCCCCACAAAACCTCACTATAACGAAACTGGTGTTATTAATTTAGACTCTCAACGAGGTCAGGGTACGCATTGGTGTGCTTATGTAAAGAAGGGTGATTATTGCTTGTATTTTGATAGCTTCGGTGATTTGAGACCTCCTCGAGAGTTTATCAACTATGTAAACAATACTGGTAATGGTGGTCGTGTGCAAGTGGAGTATAATTACAACAATTTACAAAAATTCAACACTGTAAATTGCGGACATTTATGTTTAAAATTCTTATGTAACAATGCTAAACGTTTGTTTTAAATAAATATCATAAGCATTATGTGTGTGGTTTCATTCTTAAATAGTTCGTCTACCTTTAAACACCTCTCATCATCATCATCATCATGACATTTTCCTCATTCACAATAAGCCTGAACGGTAATGATTCTGTTTTGACTGCAGACTTTCAGCCACCTATAGAATTGGATAGTGATGGTTTTTACGAATGTGCTCTAGTGTTGTTTAAGACTTTTAATTCAATACCTAATGTTGATAAGAGTAATAATTTATTTCATTATGGAGATAATATTATTACAATACCGGAGGGTTCATATGAGCTTAATGACATAATAGATCACTTGAATCATGAAATGATAAAAGTAGCCAAAGGTGATGGGGAGAAATTAATTGACATTAGTGTCAATAGTAACACATCCAAGTGCATGATGTTCTCACCAAAGTTCGATATTCACTTTGAAAAAGCAAACAGCATTGGATCGCTCTTTGGTTTTACACCGAAAACGCTGAAAGCGCAAACAATTCATTGGTCAGATAAATCAATAAACATACTCATAACAAACACTATAAGAATAGAGTGCAATATTGTAGAGGGTTCATTTATCAACAACAAGCCATCGCATGTGATACACGAGTTTTCACCTGACGTCCCACCTGGTTATCAAATAATTGAACAACCCTCTAACATTATCTATCTACCTGTCAAGAAGAGTAATAATAGCATACAAAATATTGAAGTGCGTATAGTAAACGAGAGCGGTAACATAGTAAATTTAAGAGGTGAAAACATTGCGCTACGTCTACATATTCGTAAGAAAGTATAAAATGATTATTCACAATAACAATGATAAAAGGATAGGAAACAATACCTATCTCATTAGTCGACATCTTGCTCTCGATAGGATAACTAGTGCTAATACTACTACTACTACTACTACTACTACTCCAAATCGTGTTGGTGGGGAGAATCAATCATCAATATCAAATAAATTAAGTAGAGAAAATAGCGCATTTTTACAGAGAATTGGATTTAAAGTATGTCCTCGTCATCTATATTAGATATTGGTGAGAAGGTGTCATTCGATGACTCTATTGAAAGTATAGAATTTCACTCATACACTCCATATAATGACTCATTCAAAAATAATGATAACATACACATATGTATCAACCGGCAAGATCTAATCCTACTACCCAGTCAGAGTCAAATATTTGTAGAGGGTACACTGGATAAAGGGTGCGCTTTCGTTAACAATGGAGCAGCTTTTCTATTTCAAGACGTACGATATGAATTGAATGGTGTGGAGATTGATCGAGCAAGAAACTGTGGCATCACATCCACAATGAAAGGACTAGTTTCATACTCCAAGGAAATGGATTTTAGTCTTCAAAACGCCGGTTGGGAAGTGGGTAGTAAGAGTTTTTTGAAACGTGAAAAGTTCACCATAACCATACCCCTATCACATTTCTTAGGGTTTGCGGAAGATTACAAGAAAATTATAATGAATGGTAAACATGAGTTGATATTGAATCGTGTTAGTAACGATATTAACTGTTTAGAGGTTGATGACACGATAACTACGGATCTGACGTCTCCTGTTGATATCACCCGCGTCATATGGCGGATGCCCGTCATAAAAGTATCTGATAAAGAGAAACTACGTTTAATGACGTACGTTGAAAGGAGCGTACCCATTCAGATAGCGTTTCGTACATGGGAACTGTATGAATATCCCGTATTACCTTCATCACAACGTCACATTTGGTGTATCAAGACGAGTACACAGTTGGAGAAGCCTCGCTACCTAATTGTTGGTTTCCAAACAGCACGCAGAAATGAAAAAAAGAAAGATATGAGTATGTTCGATCATTGTAACCTCACCAACTGCAAAGCGTATTTGAACGCTCAGTATTATCCATATGAACCATTTTCAGTTGAATTTAAACATAACAACTACGCACTCTTGTATGATGCCTTTACCAATTTCCAACGCTCTTATTACAACCGTGAACATACCAGCCCTCTTATTAATTATTCTCATTACAAGACACAATCTCCATTAATCGTAATTGACACATCACGACAATGTGACAGCTACAACTCAGGAGGTGGTGCTATTGATATTAAATTGGAAATGGAGTTTAAAGAGAATATACCTGCCAACACCTCCGCATACTGTTTAATCATCAATGATTCACTGTTTGAGTACAACACTCTCACTAGTACCACACGTAAAATCATTCAGTAAACCACACGAACTCACACATACACACACACACACACACACACACACACACACACACACACACACACACACACACACACACACACACACACACACACACACATTCAGCAAAAACTACATCATAGTCTACCATTAGACGTACTCAAACTCATACGTGTGTGCGACGTTCGAAGAAAATTAAAAAATAAAAATGAATACATCAAATATTCACTTACCTTCTTACACACCATCAATTGATTACTCTGGTGGATGTAGCAGCAGCAAATGTATTAACAACAAACTTGAGAACGGAAGCGGTAGTGGTTGGAGTTTTCGTGAGCTATGTAAAAGTGTCTACAGTCTAGAAGTTAATTGCTGTCATCATGGTGCAAATGCTCACATTAAAGATATTCACGTGTACTTGAAGGTGGAGTTTATTGAAGCTAATATCAGATTACAAACTTGTGTTAGTTTTAATGGTGAACAGGAACTCACATGTGAAGAATGGAAAACAATCTTTTCAGACAAAGTTGAAACCATTGGAAATTTTTTTCTAAACCCTATGAGTGTTTTACCGGAAGTGTTGGAAAGCAATAACCGTTTCCACTTTTGGATGAATGCAAAACCGAATCCGATCCTGTCCCTTCATACAATAAACGCTAATGTTCCTTTAACAATTAATTATGTAGAATGGTGTCATATTGAGCGTGTTATGGAGTGTATTAACGCACGAATTTTATATCTTAACAAAATAAAGTCTACCTACGAAAACCGTTTAAACCTCTTCAAGAAATATTTCAAGATATATCGTCCTAAAAATGTTCAGGAAGCGCGTGGTATTATACATGGATTGTGCAATGTGAACGATATTGTAGACTCTGAGATAAAGTGTTATCTTGCTGAACTTCTCTGTAATACGTATATATTTTAAAGGAAAAAAATAAACAAAATATATTGAAATAAAAGTTGTTTTACTATCACTGTCAACCCTTATCGCTTTTACCGCAACTAAGGTAGGTATATAAACATCTATAAAAACATGGTGTAACGAGCTCAAGTTTTCATACGCACTCCAACTTTCGCTTCAATTATTATGACGTCATTGTATCATTGCAACTTTTGTAATGAAGATGTGTTATCAAATCGTTTGATAGCACATTCGAGAACAAAACGTCACAAGCTCCTGTGTACGCAAGAAAAGTCGGCCGAATGTGCTGTTTATATTGTTAAAAGTGCATTCAAGTGTAGAATCAGCAGTTACCGGATTAATGGAAGCTCAAAGATTTTAGACCTCAAACTTTACATGTTAAAAATCGGAAAAAAACTTGAAAATCTTATTAACATTGAATTACAAACTCATAATACTTTAAAAGTGAATGTGGAACTCTTTTGTACTTTTGTGAAAACTAATGCTGAAGGTGAAGTGATTCGTGATTTAAAATCATTCAATACTAAAAACACACCTCTACACAAAGATTCTGTAGAGTTTCCATCGTTCTTTGAACAGATTACATTATGTATTTCCAAAAAGTGTGAGGAGTTCCAAGAACGTGACAGTGGATGGGCGCTTGAGAAGATTGAATTTCTTGAAGTTAACATTAACAAGTACCGACCACTCAAAGGATCTTCATATATCCCCCTACCAAAAATAGTGCAAGCGAAGAAGGCATGTGTTAATGTGAAGAACAAGGATAATGCATGTTTTTTATGGTCCGTACTCAGTGCTTTGTATCCTGTCAATAAACATAGTGATCGTCCATCATCATACCCGTGTTATAAGGGTATTTTTAAATTGAATGGTATAAAGTTACCAGTTTGCCATTCAGACATTAAAAAGTTTGAAAAATTAAATCAAATCAGTGTTAATGTATACGGTATTGAGAGCAAGAAAAAGAAAAAACAAAAACACTATTATGATGATGATGATGATAATAATGGTGGAAAATTAAATATTGTACCACTACGTATTTCGAAAGTTACCAATAACCAACATGTGGATTTACTGTATTACGAGCAGGGATTAGTTTCTCATTATTGTTGGATTAAAAACTTGTCTCGTCTGGTGCGCTCACAAATTACTAATCATAAAGAAAGAACATGGTTATGTCATGGGTGCTTACATCACTTTCCCAGTGAGAAAAAATTAGAGCTTCACCATGTGATTGGCTGCGGAGAGACCCTCATAGAACTACCTACGGAAGCAAATATGTACTTGTACTTTTCAAACTTTGCACACAAAATGAAAGTACCATTTGTTATTTACAGTGACTTTGAATCGATTCTAGTCCCCTTAGATAAATGTAGCAATAGTAGTACCTATAAAACCCATAGACATGTGCCATGTAGCTTTTCTTACTATATACATTGCGATTTTGATGAGAACCTGTCAAAATTTGTTATTTATCGCGGTGAGGATTGTGTACAGAAATTCATAGAATACCTATACGAAGATGCTGAAAAAATTATAAACATCTTACAAAAAATCGTGCCAATTAAGGACAAGGAGGCTATCAACACATTTCCCGACGTTTGTCATATTTGCAGTAAAATAATAAATAAGAATGATGTTTATGTTATTGATCACTGTCACTTAACAGGAAATATAAGAGGTAAAGCGCATCCATCGTGTAATTTAAATTACAAAGTAGCAAAATTCATACCAGTCATCTTTCACAATTTGAGTGGTTACGATTGTCATCTCTTCATAAAAGAATTAGCCAAAACAGAGGGAAGTTTAAAATGTATTCCCATTAACAAGGAAAAGTACATTTCGTTTAATAAGAAAATCGGTGATTTTAGTCTAAGGTTTATAGACTCGTATAAATTTATGCCAAGCAGCTTGGAGAAGCTAGTGGGAAATCTTTCAAGAGAGCAATTTAAAATATTACCCAATTTCATTCCATCACATAATCACATTGAACGCGAGAAATACATGCAGATTTTAACACGTAAAGGAGTTTATCCCTACGAATATGCGAGTGGGTGGGAGAAGCTTGAAGAAACTTCATTACCTTCTCAAACTGCCTTTTACAGCCAACTCACCGACTCACATATTTCCGATGAGGATTATTTACACGCGAAAAATGTATGGGACACGTTTAATATTAAAACTTTAGGAGAATACTGTGACTTGTATCTAAAGACAGATGTCTTATTATTAGCTGAAGTCTTTGAAAACTTTCGTCAAGTCTGTATGGAGACATATGAATTAGATCCGTGTCAGTATGTGACAGCACCTGGTTTGAGTTGGGATGCAATGTTGAAACACACCAAAGTAATCCTTGAATTATTAATAGACTACGAAATGATTCAATTTATAAAGAGGGGTATTAGAGGTGGTGTGAGTCAAGCCTCACATCGGTACGCTAAAGCCAACAATAAATTTATGCAAGACTATGATGTAACACAAGATAGCAGTTTTATTATCTATTTAGACATAAACAATCTTTATGGTGATGCTATGCGACGTCCACTCCCCATAGACAGTTTCAGATGGATGAGTGAAGAAGAGATTAGTCAGTTTGATGTGATGTCGCAGACTATAGATTCTGAAGTTGGATATATTTTAGAAGTCGATTTGGATTATCCACATACTTTACATGACAGCCACAATGATTACCCTTTCTGCGCTGAAACTAGAATACCACCGGGTGGTAAAATTGAAAAACTACTGCTGACACTCGATAACAAAACCAATTATGTCACACACTATGTTAATCTTAAACAATATATTGAAAAAGGTCTAATATGTAAAAAAATTCATAGAATACTTACATTCAATCAAAAACCATGGTTAAAATCCTACATTGATCTTAATTCACGTATGAGAATTGAAGCGAAAAACTCCTTTGAGAGAGATTTTTTCAAACTTATGAACAATTCTATATTTGGAAAGACCATTGAGAACGTTGAAAAAAGGGTTGATGTTAAGCTGTGTAATCGTTGGAACAGTTTGAAAACACGAACAAAATGTAAATATGGTCTTGAATTTTATATTTCGAAACCTAATTTCCACAGCGCCTCCATTTTCTCTGAAGAGCTAGTGGCGGTGCAGTTAAACAAATCTGTAGTGAAATATAGTAAACCAATTTATGTAGGTTTTACCGTGTTGGATTTAAGCAAATATTTAATGTATAATTTTCAGTATGATTATATAATACCCAAGTATGGTGAAAATGTAAGGCTACTCTATACAGACACTGATTCTTTTGTTTATCATATTAAAACAGAGAACTTTTACGAAGACATTAAACCAGACTTGCAAAATAGGTTTGATACTTCAGATTTCCCCATAAATAATGTATATGACTTATTACAAGTTAATAAAAAAGTTGTTGGTATGATGAAGGATGAAAACAATGGGAGAATTATTAGAGAATTTATAGCGTTAAGATCAAAAATGTATGCATATATACTAGATTCAGACCACCTTCAAAATACACACAAGTGCATAAAAAAGAACAAAGGTGTCAACGCCGCTTCTGTCAGACGGTTAAACTTTAATAAGTATTACGATTGTTTAGATTTAAGTAAAACACTGTATGATGATTTGTATACCTTGATTAGTGATAAGCACGATATATATACGCAAATAAAAAAAAAGAAAATCCTGTGTGGCAAGGATGAAAAGAGATTAATTCTCAATGATGGTATTAAAACCCTAGCCTGGGGCCATTATAGCATAAATGAATGATATTGTTTATTATTTTAATAAAACAAACTTTTAAAATTCCAAGTGTTTTATTTACTCTAGTAAACTCTTATATGTACACACTTTTTAACAAAACACAAGGTGTCTAGCCAAATGCACAAACGTTCACAATAATATTGATTTCATAGCTAGCTGTCTCTATTGCTCTTCTGTATTAGTACGACAGAGCTAGACTACTGCGTTTCGATCGGCATGTAGCGTAAACAATTGTCATTTTGGCTAGACCAACTGCTCTTCAATTACAGGACACATAAGCAAATGCACAAACATTCACAATAATATTAATTTCATAGCTAGCTGTCTCTATTGCTCTTATGTATTAGTGCGACAGAGACAGAGTGCTGCGTTTCGATAAGCATGTAGCGTTATCAATCGTCATTTTGACTACGCCAGCTGTTCATTATCATTATGCGGTTAGCGGTCAATACGTTTCCGCTACATATCACATTATTACCAAAACTTCACAAAATGTACCTTATTACCACAACATAAAATCTATGTCAAGTCAACCAAAGACTGACCCATGATGTCCATACTTCAACTCATATTAACTACTAAACACAAACGAACGAAAAAATGAAAACCAACATTTGCGTTTTTGTGCGGTTGGTAAAGTGAAGTCTAACGATATTGCCCATACATTCCCCATACATTTAACTAACCCAATTGTAAAAACCAACCGCAAATAAGGAGTGGTCCAGAACCCCCAATAATACACTACTATTCTTGGTAGATAATATAGTTAGGGACAAAGTGCCAAGAATCTCTGGTATCAATATTGGCACGTGCGGTTAAATATAAACTTTGTCCCGTAGTAAAACCAATAACTAATATTTAGCAAACACAATGTAGGTACTTGTACAGGGAACGCGTTATTGATTTCCAAACTCTAGTTCGTGTGTAGGAACTTATCAATAAGTTTCTCCGAACTAACGTAAACGATATTTATCAGTTGATATTCAAAGAGGGAAACTGTGAGGTAACTTAACTAACCCCAATGGGCGTTGTTTTGCAACTAAGTAATAAACGGTATAGGTATAGGTACTTAATTTTTTTTAACTAAGTACTGGAAAAAACGATACCATGTTGTATACTTATACTTACTTGAAGCGCGGAATTATGGTTCCTTTAAATAAGACAGTTTCACCAACAATCTTTCATCAAATTCGTGTCATATTTTATTCAGAACTTATTTATATTTTAACTTTTTTATCTAAATTAAGTCAAAATGGCCTGTCATGAGCCTAAGTGCGTTTTCACATTATCTGATCCGATATCGGATGTCGGACCGATATCTCATATATTTACACCGCAGTCTTTGATTTTTTTTCCTTTGAAATTTCCTACATCCGATATCGGATCGGATAATGTGAAAACGCACTCCTCAAGAAAAAAAGTGCTAATTAGTGCCCCAAAACAAATGATGATTCTCGACTCCATCTGTCATATTTAAAATGAACTATCATAGGTAGATATCATCAGTGATGATTTTGATGAATCAAGAGAGCTTTAACCAGTTGGGTTGGTATAAAAATAATTGTCTATATTGCTAGTATAAAATAAAATAAGCTTTCAAAGTTGATGCTAATCTTATGCCCAATATTCACCAGATTCCTAAAAACGGCAATATTACTCCATAACTTTTCGGCACAACTTAATTTGAATACTCAAGTTACTTCGCGGTTTATTCCCAATTTTTGTTTCCGGGATCCGTTTAGTTCATTTGGTAATGGAAACCGCATAATTATTGGAAATACTTCTTAGGTAGGCTAAGGCCTACTTATTTTTGGACTTACTTCGCTGACGTAGTGACTCGAAGACTTCACCATTCGCTTCTGGGTACATAGCCAAATGCACATCAAACGCTCATGATAATATCTGTTTCGTAGCTAGACACTATCTCTTTCGCTCTTGCGTATTGGCGCCACAGAGTCAAACTGCATTTCTGTCGGCGTCTGGCGTCGACGATTTCCATCCACAGGCAGGCGTTTAAAGGTCTCACGGGAATTGAGGAGCATCATTTGGGCCATGGGCGGCCCCCGACACTAGACTCGCTCGCCCCTGTCCTGTGGGATCAGATCAGGCTGTATGATCTGAGCAGTATCGGGTCCTCTTCAATCCATCGGTACATAAGCCCTTCGGCTAGACGTTCCGACTTCCCCAGTTAAGCCAGATAACCTCTCTTGGTCGCACGATTCTCTCCCATTCTCTCCATACAGGCGCGCCAGCGAAGTCAAGCCGCTTTCCTCTCACCATTACATTGGAAACTGTTCAAACATTCCACTTTAATTGATAAAAAACTGGCAAAATGTGAAAAATTTGAATTTCACCAACGAGTTTATTAGATCAAATGCCCAAGAAGATACATAAGTACCTGCCTTTAATAAGACTTTATGATGCTATCGAATTTATTCTATTGAGAAACTATTGTGTACTTCTGAAAGAACACTAAAATCTTATACAGAAATTCACAATAAAATTTTCACATGTAAGCTAATATTGTGATATATTGTATTTGATCTCGATTAAATATACTAATGGATCGTTTGTCATCGTAGGTTGCAGGTTTTTATTTTTAACAATCTAAGATCGAGACACTCAAGACAGTGACCGTGTATTTGGCAAACAAAGGTCTAAAATAAAACTTTGGCAAATAAAGTCCCTACAGTCATCTATCGCCTTACGTATACAGCGTGTGTATTCCATACGGGCGAATATCTTAATAACGATTAATATCGGACCTAAGGCGCCTAACTAATTGTTTTTTTTAATAGATGAGATTTTTTTATACATAAAATTCAGCACGCAATGTATTAGGTCCACATCAATTAGCGTACCTACCTAAACGTCATTACGACATAACGTTTATGCGTTTATGTCATGTCAAATAAACTTGGTCGGCGTACATTGCTGCTTGGGCAGATTAAAAATAATTACTCTTTATAATAACACTTTTTAACAAAATGATTATCCTATACGATTCGTATGATCAGATACCATAAACTGGATACAATATTCGTCCGCATGCACGCTGTATTTTGCCAGATGAACATCTCAACAGATTAATGCGTGTAGTATCGTACCACTCCTAAAAGAGGTCATAATCATAAACTCCGATCATGCGATTAACAAAACGCTTTTGTACCTACTTACGAAAATAACGCATTAACGCAAAGCGTTTAGTAATTTGAAATCATGACGTAAAAACGTTTATTTTATGTAAGAAAATAAATCATAATTAGGCCGTTTTCACATTATCCGATCCGATTATCGGATGTCGAAAGTATTTCAGTGGAAAAAATCTAAGATGGCGCCTGTAATGTATGGGATATCGGTCCGATATCGGATCGGATGATGTGAAAACGCACTTGAGCACTTTACTTGTATTGTACTTTACTTGTGTGTAGGTACTTTACGCACTGTAAGTACCTATACAAAATAAAAAATGCTTGATTTCATAAAATTGTCTACCATTTCGAGGTGAGATATTGGATTTCTTCGACAGCATGCCCGACTCGGCTATGCTGGAGGTTTCCTCCTAGCCGCCTACGGACTAAAGCCCTCCACCCCTTTTTTTTAAGCCCTCCACCCTGTGTAGTAGTTTGTTGCTATTTTTCTGAGTGTGAGTCTGTGTGATCCGGGAGAGTGATGTGTGTATGTGATGATTTGTGGAGTGTAATGTGTGTGTTGAGTGTACCTCTACATGACGTGAGATATATTTCCACATTTTCCACACATCGATCCTTGCGAGCTGCATGCCGTCGTATTTATCGCGGGTAAGCAATAAAGTGACCCTTTCTCTTGCGCGTTATTACAACAACTTACCGAGGTCAAGCGGATCGTGAGTTTTTGACGATTTATCACATAAACGATTGTCACGATCACGATTGTCACGATCACGATTTTCACGAAATGACATTCATTGAATGCAGAAATCGAACAGCGCCTCCAAGCGGTTACAATAATTAAATACTTACATTTTAAGTGAATTTTATAAGCTATGGTGTAACGTGTTCTTAAACGTTAAAAACCCTCCCGTATTTAAATCGTAGTATTTAAGAGGGCATTTATCAGTGTGTGACCCTTGACTCCTTGTACCTATGTGTTCTCTTACCGCTTATAAAATTATTAATTATTATTGTGCTCTGAAGAATTATTTGGCATAGTGCTAATGGCTGCTTTTTATCCCTGCATCGCTCGCCGCCGGCAAGATGTCCATTTTCACTCTATAAATACACACATTTGTATATATATATATATATATATTATTTTTTTTATATATATTATATGTGTGTGTGTAACAAGCAGCACCTCTGAAGACACAAGCATTCTTAATTTCTTAGGCTAGTTTGTTAAAATTTCAAGTTATCTAAGCAATGGGAATAATTACCCAACCTTGTCTGAGGAAAACAAATTGTATTGCTCTAATCGTTTATTAGTTCAAACATCTCGGAAACTACATGTTTTTCTGTTTAATAGATGTAAGTGTATATAAAATAGAAGGGCCTGAGAGAACTAAGGGCATATCTAATGTACGTACAGATGGTATGTAGGTACAGTGAGCTGCAAAAGTGCATGGCAAATTTATCAATGAATTCATTCATAATTGCTGCAATTTCGTAGCTTACTGCAATATAATAGGAATCAGAACAGATAAGTATGTACGATAAAAAAAAAAAAAATACCATCGACTTGATTAATATAGTTACGTAGGTATCATGCCCCATCCTAAATCACAGCTGCCCTGACAAATTTAACTCTGGCTATTGCCCTACTCGAAGAAAATAAATAGATCGCTAAACAATCGGTCACGAACCTTATCAATCTTATCATATTTATTATTTACCTACAGAGAGTACAGAGGGAAAAAGTTAACTGTAGGTAACTGACACTAAAGTTTGCACATGATACTTATAAGCTATAAAAAATTGTGTTGATTATGTGCGTAATATTTTAACAACAGCGAAATGATAATGATAATTCATATTTTGCACATATTTTGTGATCTCCTCAAAGCAGCAGGTATGACTGTATATTGACCGGGATATAAACCGTGATTATACCTTTTTGAATGAGGGTAGATCGCGCGCTGTCTACGCAACTTTGACATCCACCCGCCGTCTTCAGTTTCCCGTGATCATGATGCATGCAACTGCGTCGAAATATCGGGACCTCAATAAAAATCAAAAAGGTAATCACGGTTTATATCCCGGTCGATATATTATGAAACTAAAAACTAACCGTGATTTTTTTTTAAACTTTTAGGTATGACTGTCACAGCGTAGCACCTTGGGTGTTAACACTTGGCTTAGATACCTATCTAACTAAACTAAGAAATAAACTATTATTGTGGGTACCTATAGGTACCTATAAAAGAGCATTTCTTTTTTTTTTGCCATTTATTTATTTTGATTTTTTTAGGGAATTTTAGGTCAATTATGAATCACGAGTTTTAAATATCACTGCCTAAAAGTGTCCCAAATTTCCATACATTTTTGTTAACCCCACACAACATGTACCAAAATAAGAAAAAATCGTATGGGACAATTTTTTCAACTACTAGTTTGAAAAAGCAAAACAAAAAAATGACAAAAATAAGCAATGAATCAATTCAAAACCGACACAAAAGAACAAGCCACAAAGACCTGACAAATCCCCAAAAACCGAATCGGTATTGTGACAAAAATAAATAGTCGGAAAATCATTACTTATAGAAAAGGTAAGGCAATAAAAAAAATTATAGTCCATTCAATGGCAAATAAATCCCAGGGTGCAGACAATAAGAAGGCTTGGGCCAATACATGTCGATATTGTCAGGAAAATATTTCATTTCCTTTGGTTCGCGGCGTCTTCGGCGGCCAGAGACAGACTTAGGTATGCTAGGGAAGGATGGACCTAGTGGAAGTCTGATAATTTCAATTAATTGTTAGTTTTCGATTGATGGTTGCACTTGCGCCCAAAAGCGGAAAAAAGGTAAAAACCTATGTACAGTACATCGATAAATAGAATGAAGTAAGGTAAAATATTCGAAACTACATATTTCCGTAGAAACCTTAATTTTTTTGGGAGTCTCATAAGTAAGTAGGTATTCATTTTTTCATGTGATCCAATTATTAGGTACAAGCGTTTATTCAACTTGCCTTGTTACTAACAAGTTGTTAGGTATGTTTATATGTTAGTGTGCGTCAAAACTTAGAAGCTTAATTTGACCCACGTCCCGGTTTCCGATTGAGCTAAAATTTTGCACACATATGTAAATCACGTGACAATGCAATATAATGGTATCATGGAGCTGATCTGATGATGGAACAGAAAGGTGGTCATAGGAACTCTGTTATGAAACGTCTTATCCCCATCGAGTAACTTAAGGGGTTCCTATAGAAACGTCTCGGATAGCAGTAGATGACTGTTGAAAGAAAGGTACAGTCGGCTATAAAAGCCTGTGCTAAAATTTAATGTTTGCAAAAAAACTTATTAAATGAGTACTCAAATATTCATCATAATCACTACCAGTCACCTAATTTAGGCAACAACAACATATAATCACGCCTGTAACCCATGAAGGGGTAGGCAGAGCACATGAAACTACTCAAGTTTCAGTGCCACAAGGCAACAAGTTAAAACTAAACGATGGATGACAGTATTTTACAATTACGTAAAGGAAGATAATGAATTACCCAAACAAAATCTCACGTCTTGTAGTTGTGTAGGTAACATTCATGAAATATTATTAAAATGCTCTCAACAGTCCCATCTTACCCGAATATACTTTAGAGTTTTAAGAGGATACGGTAGCGAAAATGCTAAAATGGAAAGGAGCCCCCCTTTCAACTTGAGAATTTTAGTTAAATATACAAGTGTTATTAACTAGATTTATCGAAAAAAAATTGTCCATTAAGAACAACTCAGTCAAAAGATATTTCAAAAAAATCTTTAAAATCGAGGTTCCGCTCTCGACTCTTTCCTCCTTCAAAACTTAATCAATCGGAACGAAATTTGAGAGTCTGAATAACAATGAAATAATCTATGTCGGACCGTTTAGCTTTTTTGGTTAATTGTTACCAATCTTGAGTATCACACCTTTTTTTGCGCCACAATGAAAAAGGCCGTTTTTGGAAATTTTTGATTGGCTCTAGAGTCTTTAAAAAGCAGAATATCAAAAAAATCAAAACGGTCCGACACAGATAAAAATAATAACAATCTGTGTTGAAAAAATCATTGATCTATCTTCAAAAACCAGGGAGGAATTAGTCGAGAGCGTTTGTATGGAGAATTGACCCCTACCGTATCGTCTTAATTCCGAGCAAGGTTTATCTCTATATCTAGGAGAGTAACTACGTCTGCAATAAGGTTTTAGGAGACTTTTATTTCTTTTAATACTTACAGAGCGCCCCAAAATATATGTTTAGGTACAATTTGTTTTCAGGAAAACAATTCTTTCCACTTTCATTCATGCTTGCAGAACATTTAAACCTTAATAATTGGTAATTAAATTTAATCTAATAAGGAGGCACACTGATATTTTATCCCGCCAGGCAGCAACTGTGCAAGTGCCTAAGCTTGTCATTTTATTTTATTTCATTTATTTAACATTAAAGTCATGTGCATTACAGAAGGTGTTAGTTTGAGGTAGTCAGTACATGACACTATACTAGTCTACATATTACCTACTTATACAATTTCTAATTCATGCGTTTTGATGTAATATTAATATGTCATTGTCATTCATATGTGTAAGAGAGAGAAAAAAATCATCTTCTCGCTCTCACGCATGAAATTCTTTATCTGTGCAATGGACATGCAATGGACTAATAAGGTGGCGCCATCTGACATAGCCTGCCTGTGCGCCATCTGTCATAGTGTGCCTCCTCATTGTGCTATTTGATTAGGTGCATTTCATGAAATAGTCTGGCGTTGTAATTTCGTGAATTTTCTGAAAATTGGCTCCATAATACGTTTATGCTTCGCAGCCCACGGAATGCTTCATTTGACTTTTTTGCTACTATTGATACTCTTAGAATTTTTTAAACTTCTCTATGATCCATTATTTGCTTATTAAAACAAAATGTAAACTATGTTGAGGGTTCCGTAGACGAGAAAACGGAACCCTTGAAATTTTGGGTAAATGTGCGCGTGTATCAGAACGTACTTATTTGGTAGCATTGGCTGCATTGGGTGTCATGTACTGCCAAATTGTCAATGTCACTATTTGTCAAGCAAGATGGTGCGACTGATGCTAACCTTAATTTCAAACAAAACTTAAATAAAATTGCAATGAATTATTGTGCTTAGAGTTGTTTTTTTTTATTTGATTTAATTACCTAAAACGCAATGGAAGGTAAAAAAATATCATTTGGTTTCACAAAACCAAAAAAGTGGAGAAACCTGTGGTCGTGGAACGAAAGGAGTATATAGAATGTTTAGAGGAGAAATCGATCAAAGTTGTTGGGTAAGATACTTTTGAATTCACTTTTAAACTCATAATTTATAAATTAATAATAAAACATTCAAAAAACTCACCTAAAAAGAGATTTTTTTTAAAAGTAAACAACAAGCAATTCATTTTTTTTTTGGCATTTTTCACAAGCAATTTCTATCACAAATTTTAGAGCTTAAACGCTTGAGGTTAAAAGGCTCAAAAGCAACCCTGTATTATGTTCTTGTGTGTATTTGTGTAAAGCACCCATGACCCCTTATTTATTAGGTCAGGCAATCAATATATCATGTTAGTTTCCATTTTATTATAACAATGCTTTAATACACCTTTAAAAAAATAACAACTCTTATAGGTGATCTGAAAACGCTCGCAAGATAGTGTATGTATGTATAAGGATGTACATGTTTTGTAGTCCTTCACCCCAGAGGTGCAAAGGGCCTTAACAAGCTCGCATACCCTTTCTATCTTCAGCGACCCTCATATTACCCTCCAAAAGACCATGATAAAAATTTCAGTTCATTCCATGAGTGAACCCGGCCGACTTGGGCACCTGGTTCCCATACAAATTACTATGGAGAAATTTGCTTAAGACACTAAGTTGATATTTTCGCATTGTTTTTTTCCCCTCTCGAATGTTTATGTGTATTGTTTAATCCATCTCCATTTTCGGTAAATGTCAAAAAATATATCAAAATTAAAAATTTATTTTTTGGATTTTATACAATGTATTTGCAATCACCTTATAGGGATGAGCTGAAATTTATTTTGAGGGTGTGTTGGGGTAAAACTCCCATTTATAGGTGAGTTACTAATTTCTGTAAATCGTAAAATAAGGGTCACCCTAGTATGTATAAGCTTTATTGTACATAAAGGAAGCAAAAGAGACACAGTTACAGAGTCAGTAATATACAAAGTAGGCGGAATTATCCCTTAATGGGATCTCTTCCAGTCAACCTTTGAGGAAATGAGTAGAAATGAAATAACAATGAATGACAAATAAATTTAAAAATGTACAACCACTAAAAGAATGAAATTCAAATTTTGTATACACATGGTAACATATTTGAATAAATGAATATTTTTTTATAATAGGCATTATCACCTATTATATAAAAATATTCATTTGATTTCACTTGTAAGCCCTTTGTTTATTTCAGTAAAAACTATCTTCTAAATACTAACTATCTTCTAGACAAACTATCTAAACAGTAGTGAAATCGTGGAAACTGTGAACTATGATTTAGTGATTTGACTAGCATCATGCTTTGCCTGTTTAAAACGAAATAATAATAATAAATGCAATGAATGTTAAAAATATTACATTCTTATTATACTAACTAGTATTCTCTATTCCAGCGGTGAAGTAGTAGAAGAAAAGGCACCTCTGGTCATCGCTATGAAGCCAAACACACTCATCACAGCCGAAAGACTGCGGCAGATAGCAGAAGAAGTAGAAAAAGGTGCAGAAGAGGTCCCAGCACCGGGAGATAATGGTACTACGGATAATGGGGCTAAGGAAAGTCAGACGGCAGAGAATGAGACGTTAGACCAGATGGCGGTGCGAGAGTTGCTCAATCAGGCAAAGCAGGAGAAGAAGGAGGAAGGGCCGGTTCTGACGGTTGCTGTGCCATCGCAACCCGTTTTGGATGGACAGAAAGAGGTATTTATTCTATTTTATTAAACATTAGCTTCGCCTGCGTCACACCTCGGACACTGGCGATCAAATATATGAAAAGAAGCGCGTTCCTAGCACACAGTCTAAGCTCGTGTAGGTGAACGCATACCATGCTTGTATGGGTGTCGTATGACAGGTCGACTGTTCGCGTTTTTGACAGGAGGTAACTGGGCGGTAACCGAGAGGGGGTGGGTGGCACATGTCACTCTCCACCTCTTCAATTATCTCCACCTAAAAAATCACGTCAATTCGTCGCTCCGTTTTGCCGTCAAAGACGGACAAATTTCCCATTTATAATATTCGAATGGATTTATAGAAGTAGTCATATCAACACCTTCACTGCAGCAGTTAGTGGAACTTGCAATTAGTCATAGTTCGTAAATGTCTTTTGACCTTGTATCTCAGTGAATCATCATTCTCCTTGCGTTATCCCGGCATTTGCCGCGGCTCATGGAAACCTTGGGTCTGTGACAACTAATCCCAAGATTTGGCGTAGGCACTAGTTTTACGAAAGCGACTGCCACCTGACCTTTCAACCCAAAGGGTAACTAGGCGTTATTGGAATTAGTCTGGTTTCATCACAATGTTTTTCCTTCACTGAAAAGCGACTGGCAAATATCAAATGACATTTCGCATGTTCCGGATTGAAAGTCGCACATTTGTATCTCACCAGCGCTACAAGCAGTCTCAGTGAATGTGTTAACTAAATTCTACAATGATTGGATCTGATATTGAAAAATTTATGGTATTGGCAACAAGACACTTTTAAAACAATTTTGTTTATTCAAAATTGTAAGTGTTGTATTCTAAAATGAGATACATGATTGATTGTAGAACTTGCATTGTTTATTAAATGTATTTTCTTATTTTACATTGTAAAAGACTTTTTTTGTCATTTATTACAAATCGTTATGCAATGTTCATTGCCAATGTGTCCTTGAGTAACTGTTAACTGCTGAGAACTTTCTAACATATCCATATTTCTAACATATCTTTATTTCTAATAGAATTAATTATCTTTAAAAAAAATCTCTACAATTTTATGCTCTAACTGTGGGATTCTAATCTTGCATATATATAAAACACATTTATAATATAAATAGATTGACTGAAGACCTTTTACTCCCCTGATTTCTCCAAGCCTTGTATTACAAGTGCGCGAACTGTCAAATCATATGGGTTTCCATGGAAACACACTTGTAATACAAGGCTTGTACCTTTCGAGAAACGGGCCCCAGAGGTTAAAGGAATAGAAAAATATGGTATTTTAAACTAACAGAAATATTTTGATTTTTCAGTCAACATTGGAAGATTATGATGCTGTGCCGATTCAGGAATTTGGAATGGCAATGCTCAGAGGAATGGGTTGGACAGCAAGCAAAGACCAACAGTAAGTCCTCTTGCCGCCCAATGTACATTCAGATGTACATTTGGTTGCAATGGAATTTTAACTTTCATGTAAACCAAAGACATAATGTAACTCTGTATAGACAGCTACAGTCTAAGAAAAAAACGTACCTCAGAACCATATAGGAAAAGGTTCGTGGCCTAGATGGCGTTACATCTTTGGGGGACGCTCGACTAGATGGCACTATTATTAATATTTGACATTTTAACACATATCAAGCTAAGAATATGGGCCATATTGTCAAACCTGAGGTTTAAAAGTTTAAGCTTGTGTCGAGAGATGGCAGTCTGCGCTGTGATTACATATTTTACTTTGACAGTAACTCTCTATAATACTTGATCCTCTTTGATGTAAACAAATAAAGTAGCATTTCTTTTGTTTCTAAAATTTTTCGAACAAATGAAATTAAACTCAATTTCAAGTACAACTCGAATCAAAATTTCGTAGCAAAAATTTTGTATGGTGGGTGTTACGATAATCCCATCAAAAATATAAATGTGAAATGAGAGCCAAGTTCAATAATATGACTTATGCTTTGGTTGTTGACTTCAATGACAAAAGAAGTGAGATTCTAAATGTATGCCAAGTTCAATCAGTCCTGAAATTTATATATAACAAACAACATAAAATATAATTTCTTCTTAGAACTTAGGATAGTATATTGTAGCCTAAGGTCCGACTGGCTAGTTCTCAATGTTCTCATTAGAGATGGGCCGAATATTCGGTAAATATTCGGTATTCGGCATATTCGGCAAGTTTTTCAATGTTCGTATTCGGCCGAATAATTCGGTTGCATTGCCGAATATTTACCGAATAAACAAAGTAAATAACTTATGAAGATCTTACATATTCCACTGGATAATAAGCTCCTATTTTAGTAGCTTTTTAAGGAACTGCTAAAAAGAGAGAAACCTATGTCAAAATATAAATACAATTGTTTTGTAAAAAAGTTCAAAAACCGTAGTTTAGAGTTGAGAAGAGCTCAGAGTTGTTTTAACTAAGTTTAAGTTATCCTCTAAATGATAAAAACATAGTTCTATTAACATATCAATCATTATCAATCATTTAATAGTTTAAATTGACATCCCCTTTAAAAATATGGCGTAACCGAATATTCGGCCGAATGTTCGGTTCGGTAAGAGCTAAACCGAATAGGCCGAATATTCGTATTCGGCAAAGTCCATATTCGGCCCATGTCTAGTTCTCATATACAAATTATTATGTTCAATGGCAAGTTTCTACCAGCAAGCCAGATTTTCGGAATAATAAAATAAGAAGTAATCTGTTTAGAACTTGCAAGTCCATAATATAATTCGTGTATTACATCAATCACATCATCAACACGACCGGTGTCATCTGACTTAGAACTTCTAACTATAAAATAAGTTATTTTACTGTACTTTCCTTTAATTGATAAAATGTTACCCTCCAGGGCAAAACACAAGCAGCCAGAACTGCGACCAAAAGGCTTGGGTTTGGGAGCCGATAAAGTCATCAAAGAGAACCAGAAAAAGAATGTGTCCAAAGACAAGAAAGATGAAGACCTGTCAATCGTCAAAAACTCCTTTGTTAAGATTACTACGGGGAAATACAGCGGCTTATATGGAAAGGTATGAAATTAATTTAATTATAGTCCAAGATGTAAAATGTTTACTCCACTAACCACCTCTCGTTTAGAAGTGACTCTAGATAATTATTTCGAATTTGATTAAATACTACTTTATCCTTGTCCTGCCCAAATGTGATTTATAAAGGACATATTCCATTTTCCCTTAATTGCCAAGAGTGGCACTGAGACTTTAGTAGTTTCATGTGCTCTGCCTACCCCTTTATGGGATACAGGCGTGATTGTATGTATGTATGTATATTCCATTTTTTGGAAATTGTGAATTAAAAGCCTGGATGAGCAAAAACTATATTTTTTTCTAATGTTTTACCTAAATCGTGGCACAAAGGAAAATCTACCCTATTTATGGGGTGGGCACCCCAGTGCATAGCAACTACTTTATATGGCAATCGGGTCATAATCGCGTTAACCTATGTTTTTAAACCTAATATCCGATGTTTCAAGGACGGCATTGTCCCCGTGGCCTCCGAGCAGACTGGCTAAAGTTAATATCAAGATATTTTAGCTGTATGAGTTTGAAGATGTTGATGTCAACTTTAGCCAGTCTAAAAAATCGAAATAAGATGTCATATATTAAAGAAAAAATGACGAGCACCACCAGTTTTTAGCATCCGTCAAACGCCATCACCCCTAGGCCACCTCGCCACCTAGGCTAGGCGTGGCGAGGTGGCCTAGGGGTGATGGCGTTTGGCCCGGATTGCTAAAAGACGCCGGTTCGAATCCGGCCTTCACCACTGGTGGTGCTCGTCATTTTTTCTTTAATATATGACATCTTATTTCGATTTTTAATTTATATATAGTAGTGTGACTACATAAAAAACACAAATCAGAATATTTGTTAAAATAATTTGATTTGTTCCCATAGTTGCGTTTAGCCAGTCTGCTAGACCACGGGGACTGTTCTTGCAAACGTCAGAGGTTAGTTTTAAAAACATATATCTATTCGCTATTAAGTAGATAGAAGTGTGGTATTGAGACAGAATCTTGTCTGGACACTACAATGTGTGTATTAAAGACCTATATGTATATACTAAGCCAGAACTCAAAACTAAGAGGGCATTCTCAAAAGCTTATCAAACTTCCATGTGCTAGCCAACCCTAAGAAAGACTGCCTGCCGAATCGCGTAGTTAATGTGTGGAACTCTCTACCAGAAACCGTTATTAGCGCGCCATCAGTGAGCTGTTTCAAAAATAGATTGGACAGTTACATTAGAACTTTGAAAAGTGCAAAATAAACACAAGTGCAGTGAAATACACTCATCAGCTCGAAGACCTGCTAGTGTATCAAATAAATAATAATAAGTCCGTAATAAGTAAGTAATTAAGTAGTAAGTAAGTAATAGTAATTTATTTTTCACACTGCACCCACATTCGCGAATTTCTGTTTGGCCCTATGGTTGCCTGGTAGAGAAAGCCTTAAGGCATTAAGCCCGCCATTTGTACTTTTTTCCAATTGTGCAATAAAGTTTAAATAAATAAATAAATAAGTCCCATTTGCAATAGGGATGACGACTACATAAAAAATGGCATTCTGTTTAGTCCGTCAGTAAGATCGTCCAAAAATACTGAACACATCTTTTTCGTTTGTCTTTTTCTAATTAATTAAAACATACAAAAGTACAGAGCATCAAAGTTCCGGAGTGGGGGCTTGTGACGTCACTTCTAAGTAAAAATTGTACGTATTAGGCGTGACGTCACGCGAAACTTCAAGGCACTGTACCGTCGTCATTTTTCGTTAACGAAAAAAAGAAAAAATACCTGTCTAAAATTCTTTGATAATCTAACTGACGGACTAATTAGTTTATTTTAGTCGTCTCGCCTATTTAAGTATGATTAAAAATGACAGTTTAAATCAGTGTTTGAGTTAATACTGTGTTCATATATTTCAGGTGGTAAGCCTGGACGAAGACAACGGCCGTGTGATGGTGGACATTACCATAAAGAAAGAGACGGTCAGCCTCAGCGAGTTCATGATGCAGCCTGTCTCTAAATCGGAGTATGACAAGCAGTCTAAAGTTATAAGTAAGTGATAAACTGATTGAAATGTTTGTCAGTCGTAATAACCTAACCAAAAACATTCAATTTTGAATAAACCCGCGACATAGTGGATTGATTTGTATAAACAACGTTAAGTATGCCTTGAAAAGTAAATTTAAGTAAGTAATCGAAAACCATTTGAAGCAGGAATGATTCCACATACTTCATACTAAGAATCGTACCTCGATACCTACAAAATACACTGATGGTGCCTACATTTTTTTTTCTTTTTCAATATCGTGGTATCATGATTTTAAAATAAAGAAATACGTCAATTGTTCTTATAAAAAATAAAAAAAATATTTGGGGAAAATATCATTTTGGCCACTTTCAGGCTGCGAAACAACGCCATCTAGTTTTAAGCCTAAAAGGCCCATACATTTCAGGGGTACGTTTTTTTTTGTATGGGCTTTGTCAGTCCAGTATTAAATCGTTCATGATTTGAAGTGAATAAACCAGTTTTATGTACCTAATTACCTTTTTTCCTGCAGCGGTTTAGTCTTTATTAGATCCGCATAACTCCCACAAGTTAAATGAATTTGAATTGTCTGTTCAATTAAATTAAACATCATCATTGTAGTCAATTCTGGTTTCTGTTCACAGATCCAGTGACAGACGACTTAACAGACGAAATACAGTTTTGCTTATATGTGAACCGTCCAGACAGGGGCCTGTAAAGGTACATACAACATTTCAATCACTAAACTTGCCTTAACCTCGTCCTGCCCAGTGTGATTTATAAAGGACATATTAAAATTTTTGGAAATTATGAATTAAAAGCCTGAATAGGCAAAATAGTTATTTGTTATACAAGGGGGCGAAGTTGTATTTTAACGCCGAGTGTGGAATTGAAAAACGAGCAAGTGAAATGATTCTATAGTTAAACCACGAGCGAAGCGAGTGGTTCGAGAATAGAATCCTGAACTAGTGGGTTTTTTAACACACGAGAAGTAAAATACATTTGCACCCGAGTGTAAAACAAAACTTTACCCCTCACTATAGCGAGGAAACTACAACGCAAAAAATGCGTTTATCACTGCTTCCAGTAGTTCCACAGGTGGTAAATCATCTTTATTACGGGGTGTTATAAGTTTGACCTGTCTGTCTGTCTCTCTGTCTGTTTGTCTGTGGCATCGTAGCTCCCGAACGGATGAACCGATTTAGATTTAGTTTTTTTTTCTGAAAGCTGAGTTAGTCGGGAGTGTTCTTAGCCATGTTTCATGAAAATCGGTCTACTATGTCGTGGTCGGGGGTTACGCCCAGCCGATGCGCGGCCGGCAAAATCAACGACCATATTTTGCGTTTACTAACGCGAAAGAAAAACGCATGAAAACTCAAAAATTCGCGTTTTCCGGGGTGTAAGGCTAAGCTAGATCGATTTTTCACCCCCAAAAACCCGCACATAACAAATTTCAGCGAAATCGTTAGAGCGGTTCCCGTATATATAAATAAATATACAAGAATTGCTCGTTTAAAGGTAATAATAATGCTTTAAATCTGTTTCGTCCTTTTACAGATGCAGATTCCTACGAAGAGTACAAGAAAAACGAAAATCAAAAGCCAAACCGCGACAAAAGAGAAAAGGAAGACCGAGAGGCGTCATCCAGTCACAGAGAAAAGGAGAGAGATAACGATAGACCTAAAAAAGAGGACAGAAGTCGAAAAGACAAAGAAGACTCAAACGGAAGACATAAAGAAAGGTATAGGAGTCGATCAAGAAGTATCGATAGACATAGAAGGAAACATAAGAAAAGATACAGCAGTAATTCATCTATAAGCTCAGATGAAAGAACTAAAAAGAAGGAAAAACGTTACAGTTCTGACTCGAGCGATTCCGATGATCATAGAGAGAGACGGAAGACGGATAAAAAGAGAGACATTGATAAGAAACGGAAGGGGAAAAAGAAGAAGCGAGATAGAGATCGCTCGCCTAATTATAGGAAACATAGGAAGTAAGGTTAAATAAATCATGATTTTACATATGTATGCTGTATTTTTTACTTAATACAATACACATGCACTATCAATACTAATATTATAAATGGGAAAGTGTGTGTCTGTTTGTTTGTCCGCCTTTAAGGGCAAAACGGAGCGACGAATTGACGTGATTTTTTAAGTGGAGATAGTTGAAGAGATGGATTTTTGTCTCTCTCTAACGCGAGCGAAACCGCGGGCAAAAGCTAGTTAGCTAGGCCTTGATTAGAAAAAATAACTAATAGACTAACATTTTCTGCAAGTTCAATCGCCTTGGGTGAAAAAAAAGTGTATGGAAATTAAAGTAGCCAACTTCCAAGATAATAGCTTACAAGAGCGCTATGACAAAAAAAGGCGATATATTGTAAAATGCACAATATTTATCGACAAAATTGTACACTTTACTCATACTAAAAGACAGTGAAAGTACTTGTTTCAGTTAGAACATCTTATTAACTGTCGGTTAAATAAAAAACATATGAAAAAAAAAAGCTTTTTCAATTAGTAATTATTGTTTTTCTGATGCTCGTTTAGGAAAAACCGCGTGAAGCACAGAATTCGGAGCTCTTATTATGTACAATTTGATAAGATCACTCTCATAAATGAGGTAAATTTAAGTTCCAAATATCTTGTACTTAAGGCCCATTAAACAATATTTATCATTTAATCCTTTGAAATTGAGAAATTGAAAGTAAAACGAACTCAATTTTGTCTTGAAAATACATCGAAACAAGTGATCATTTCTCCGAAAATCTACATGTTATCGAAGTTATTTTAGTATATAAATAATCTGCACAATGTGCTTAAACTGCTGTTATCCATTTGTCGTTATAATATTTTATCATGATTTTTTGACAATTTTTTGAAAACTAGCCTTCCTGTCGCTATTTTACCGGCGACGGACGCCTGCGATTTCAGTGCCGCGCCGGAGCTCGAGCAGGTAAGACGTATGTCGCTTTGGTCTCCGAGTTTTCATCGCAAACGTCGAGAATATTTATTGTTGTGTGGGTCGGACGCCTTGTTTCTACACGGGCTATCCTCGCATTGTGTGTGTGTAAACAGCGACCAACGAATTTGATCCTAGATCCGTAAATATTTGCTTTTGTAATACTTTGTTATGTTTGAATGTTAAAGTATTACAACGTTGTGATGATAAAAATGTGAAAATTACAATACGGTCAAGATGATAAGACACATCAAGATGGTACTCGGGATCTGATGATGGAGCCAGAAGGTGGTCACCAGTACCAGTGAACCATGTAAGTAAACGACTTCGTGTTTAGGGTCGTTGGGTTCGTCTCAACAAGACCTTTGACAAGAGGTGGTACTCAGGGTCTGATGATGGAGCCAGATGGTGGTCACCAGTACCAATGAACCATATAACTAAACCCAGAGATGGGGAAATCGTAATCGATTCCGGATTACACGATTACTTGATTTTACTTTGTAATCTGACACTACTGGGTGTCAGATTACTTGTAATGTAATCAAGTGAAACGGTAAATTACCATTACATGTAAAGGAATCACTAATCATCTATACAATCATTACTATTACCAATAATTCGGAATCATAGTCGATTCAAAATAACTGAAATTATTGACTTGATTACTTTCAGATTACGAATATGTAGTACCTCAGATTGCTGACTGTCACTTTGACACAAAAGTCATCATGGGTGTCGTAAAATAGGTTTTAGGGGGTGCTGATTCCAAAATTAATGACCAATGTGGAATCTGACATTGCTGACTGTCACTTTGACACAAAAGTCGTCATGGGTGTCGTAAAATAGGTTTTAGGGGGTGCTGATTCCAAAATTAATGACCAATGTTCAATCTGACATTGCTGACTGTCACCCTGACACAAAAGTGATCATGGGTGTCTTCAAATAGGTTTTCATGGGTACTGATCTCAATATTAATGATCAATTTGGAATCTGACATTGCTGACTGTCACTTTGACATAAAAGTCGTTATGGGTGTCGTCAAATAGGTTTCCAGGGGTACTGTGCAATGTCAGGTTCCAAATCGGTCATTACTTTTTAAATCATTTCATTAATTTTGGAATCAGTACCCCTAAAAACTATTTGACTACACCCATGATTCCTTTTGTGTCAAAATGACAATTAACACTGTGAGATTCCAAAATAGTCGTTAATTTTGGAATGAGCACCCCCGGAAAGCTTTTTGACGACACCCATGACGACTTTTGTGTCAAAGTGACAGTCAGCAATGTCAAGATTCCAAATCGGTCATTAATTTTCAAATCAGCACCTCCGGAAACCTATTTGACGACACCCATGATGACTTTTGTGTCAAAGTGACAGTCAGCAATGTTAGATTCCACATTGGTCATTATTTTTGGAATCAGCACCCCTAAAACCTATTTTACGACACCCATGATGACTTTTGTGTCAAAGTGGCAGTCAGCAATGTTAGATTCCACATTGGTCATTAATTTTGGAATCAGCACCCCCTAAAACCAATTTTACGACACCCATGACGACTTTTGTGTCAAAGTGACAGTCAGCAATGTCCGATTCCACATTGTTCATTAATTTTGGAATCAGCACCCCCGCAAACCTATTTGACGACACCCATGACGGATTTTGTGTCAAAGTGACAGTCAGCAATGTCAGATTCCACATTGGTCATTAATTTTGGAATCAGCACCCCCTAAAACCAATTTTACGACACCCATGACGACTTTTGTGTCAAAGTGACAGTCAGCAATGTCAGATTCCACATTGTTCATTAATTTTGGAATCAGCACCCCCGCAAACCTATTTGACGACACCCATGACGACTTTTGTGTCAAAGTGACAGTCAGCAATGTCAGATTCCACATTGGTCATTAATTTTGGAATCAGCACCCCCTAAAACCAATTTTACGACACCCATGACGACTTTTGTGTCAAAGTGACAGTCAGCAATGTCAGATTCCACATTGTTCAGTAATTTTGGAATCAGCACCCCCGCAAACCTATTTGACGACAGCCATGACGACTTTTGTGTCAAAGTGACAGTCAGCAATGTCAGATTCCACATTGGTCATTAATTTTGGAATCAGCACCCCCTAAAACCTATTTTACGACACCCATGACGACTTTTGTGTCAAAGTGACAGTCAGCAATGTCAGATTCCAAATCGGTCATTAATTTTTAAATCAGCACACCCGAAAACCTATACTCGTGGTATATGCACTTGAAATGTGAAAGTGAAAATGCTAGAATGACATGTAAACCACGAAGTTGTATAGTCATATTGTTCATTGGTATTGGTGACCACCATCTGGCTCCATCATCAGACCCTGAGCACCACCTTGAAGTAATTAGAATTGTATTTGTCTTATTTTATCATCATATTAATATATACTTTACTCTAATACTTATCATATAACAAAAGCAAATATTTGGGATGGGATCTACTTTTATAATTATTAGGAGGCAAACGAGCAGACAGGTCGCCTAATGGTAAGCGATCACCGCCGCCCATGGACACCCGAAACACCAGAGGTGTTGGAGGTGCGTTGCCGGCCTTTAAGATGGCCGATGGATGGCTTTTTTAAATAAATTTTAACATAATTGATATTATTTCGCGCTATATTCTCGTATTTTCGTACAAAATAATGTTTATTAGAAACCAAAAGTTTATATCGAGATAGTAGATTGTGGTTGTTATCAAAATTCCATAGAAAGGATCAAGATTGTTTTGTCCATTATTGTAGTGCGAGCGAGTGATAAGACGTGCTAGAAAGGGTCGGCATATTGGGCTCGCGCGGCGGGTAAAATACCTAATTTCGCCCGACGCCGAAATGTTATAACGCTCTTAATACAGCATCAGAAATGGTACAACACATGATAGCTATTATTTCACGAAAATGATTTTGCCGTCAATAATCATTAAGAGCGAGATTATTCCGAACACCGTCAATGATTTGTTTAGAGATATCATTTGCGGAAAGTGCTTTCAAAGCTTATTTTTAGGGTAATGGCGGTGTATCCTTTGTTAAAAATAAGATTTCACCAAAAGAAGCCACCCATGTGCTCATCAACATCATCATCATCATCATATCAGCCCTTTATCGCCCACTGCTCAGCATAGGCCTCTCTTCTAGTACGCCACTTCTTCCGGTCCTGGGCAAATCTCATCCAGTTGTGACACGCAGTTTTTGGGATGTCGTCGACCCAACGAGCCAACAGAGGCCAGGCACTTCTTACATTTGTTAGCAGCCACCATTCCGTTAACATTTTGGTCTACCTGCCATCACTCTTCCTAGCAACCTGTACCCATGATGCAGGTCTCTAGGCAGTTCGCCTAAGATATCGCATAGTCCAGGATAACGCCGAGTCGTTGTAATAACACCAGTCACAAACTGTCCAAGTCGCTAGGGAAGTCCAAAGGTCCGGGGAAAAGCCAGGTCGCAGCAAACAAATACAGTACAGAAAGTCAGGGCAACAGATAGGTCTAGTAGGTATAAGTAGATAACATAGTGAATGCAATCCTTTCGTATCTAATAAAGAAAGTTAAGAAAAGGCGGGGAGCCTTATCAGTGTTTTTTCCCCTCACTAGCTCGGAATCACGTGTTTTGTCCTTTAATACCAGCGGGTAAAAACACATTTTATCCACTAGTGGGTAAAGTAATTTGACCTTGAATAAAGTCAAATTAACTGCTTTAAAATTGATAAAAGTAGGTGAATCTAGTAATTAAGATGATTTACCACCTGTGGAACTACTGGAAGCAGTGATAAACGAATTTTTATGCGTTGTAGTTTCCTCGCTATAGTTGTTACACTCGGGTGCAAATGTATTTTACTTCTCGTGTGCTAAAAAACTCGCAAGTTCAGGATTCTATTTTTGAACCACTCGCTACGCTCGTGGTTCAACTATAGAATCCTTTCACTTGCTTGTTTTTCAATTCCACACTCGGCGTTAAAATACAACTTTGCCCCCTTGTATAACAAATAACTATTGTACGGGTGAGTGGAATATCGTTAAAATAGTAAATAAGTTTATTAGCGACGCATTGTTCTACAGCAACTAGCTGACTTTTTTTAACACATGTGTTAAAGGTTTGTTGTCAATGGTAAGTAAAAGCTTATCTTTAAAACAATGGCGGTATGCCTTTTGTTTACCACAATCATCATTAGATAATAAGGAACGGTAGCATATGGGTTCTTTTGGTGAAATCTTATTTTCAACAAAGGATACACCGCCAGCCAGAGGCCTATGCTCAGCAGTGGGCGATAAAGGGCTGATATGATGATGATGATGAGAACATGGGTTATTTTGGTGAAATCTTATTTTCAACAAAGGACACACCGCCAGAGGCCTATGCTCAGTAGTGGGCGATAAAGGGCTGACATGATTGATGATGATGATGTTGATGAGCACATGGGTTCTTTGGTGAAATCTTATTTTCAACAAAGGATACACCGCCATTACCCTAAAGATAAGCTTTGAAGGCACTTGCCGCAAATGATATCTCTAAACAAATCATTGACCGCCTTCAATTGGAATAATCTCGCTCTTAACGATTATTAAAGGCAAAAACATTTTTGTGAAATAATAGCTACCATGTGTTATTTCATTCCATTTCTGATTCAGTATTAAGTAAGCTATTATCCTGGAAATTGGCCAATTTAATTTCCATACATTTTTTTTACCAATGGCGATTGAACTTGCAGAAAATGTTAGTCTAATAGTTGTTTTTTTGAATCAAGGCCTAATTACAAAAAAACTGCAGTGATTGTGATGAGATGTTAATGTCAGTCAGTTAGAAGCACTATTTGGGAATATTTAGAATCAAAAAACAGAACGTAAAAATCTTTTTATTTGTGGCCTCCAAGATCATTCGAGTAGAATTAGGAACTAAAAAACCTAAAATTTTAAAAAGTGTGAAAATCTCGAAAACCAGGTGACTTTTACTAAACCTTAATATCGATTTTCTGGACCAGTATAAGGTGACCTCTTGATGGTTAAAATGTTTGTCCATTAATTAGCGGGCACCCGGTATATGTATTTAGTGTACTGTGACATCATTTTGTTACTCAGTTAAGCCAAAGGTTAAACCTACAAGTTACTATTTTAATTTTTTTTTTAATTTAATTCATACATATTTATAGCATAATACAAAGGCATAATATTTAACATAAATAACCATTTAAATGAAATAAAATAAAAATTAAATTAACCTAAATAAAACTAAAGTTAAACTAAAGTAAATGTACGTATGTATTTGGTGTACTTAATGTTGTTTCACTAAATTATTCTAATGATGTTGCGAACTTCAGCAACGAATTAAAACCAGTACCAGGGGCATAGATGTGTGGCGTAGTATTTTATGTCAAGGGGTTTCTAAACGGGCCATATTTTCACTGCAATAATTGGAGTATTTCTCTGACTTACGTGGTTACGCTAATAGTTTCCGGCTACATATTGCAGAGAAAATAGAAGAAGCCCATGTATAAATAAACGTAACTTCGCCACACAACACAGTATCAGGTAAGACCACAGCCCTCTATTTTAGATAACATTTTATTGACAGACGCCATCTTACGATTATTCCACGTACTTTTTACAAGTCGCTTCCCCGTAACTTCACGTTCTATCCACGCCATCTAGTGTAATATAAGTGAAACATTCGCTCTAGAGTTGAACTCCTGAAAGCGATGATGTCGCTATTGTCTTTACGATGCGACACAGAGAACCTCCTATAGAGTGGCAGTCTTGTCATATTTTTTCAAGGACGGCGGGCAGTCGCGCCAGATGAAAAGGGACAGAAGTATGACTGTCCCTCTACTGACGCGTAAGTGGCCAATGTAAGTTGACCTATGCCGGCTCTGAATAAATTATAAATATGACTTATTTGTGGAATGTAATGCCGTCTGTTTTTAAATTTGAGCTTCTTGTTACCTTTCCACACCATTTCACACTACAGGTGGACATCTTTAAGGCATCAAAATACCCTTTTCCAATTTTTTTGTGCGAAAAACACGCGCTGCTTTCGGGTCTGTTACTTGGTCGATACTGATCGGGCACGGCGAGCGCCCGCGCTTATATCAGTGCAAATACTAGGAAGGCTGGCCACAGCGAGTCGTCTTGTAATAGATGTCTATAGGGGTTGGTCTGTGCGATGCGATTTTTTGTGTGTTGGCGACGTGCACAGATCACGTGATCAAGGACCCCACGAATAGTCTAGTTTCCTACTAGTCTAATCAGCTTCTTTTTAAAAACTGTCAAAACGATTTGCTAATATGGAATACTGAGGAGTGACGTCATGGTAAATTCATTTATTTTATACCTTTCTCTTTGACTTACGAAATAGAAATTATGTTTAAACATAACTACTGTCCACATTTTTCTTAAAATTTTGTGTTGCTTTATTTCGTGCACTGCATAATTTATTTTATTTTAAGTACATATATGAAACTAGCCTATAGGGAACTTGACTGTAGTTAAAATAAAATATACCATGCACGAAATAAAGCATCAGATAATTATAAGAAAAACATGGACAGTAGTTATTTTTTAATCCAATTTCTATTTAATAAGTCTGGTAGAAATATATAAAGTAACTGAGTTGACCATGACGTCACTCAATTCGATTTCATATAAATTCCATGCAAGTTGTTCAAATTCGTTTTGACAGTTCTTAAAAAGAAGCTGATTTGACTAGGAGGCAACTAGCCTATTATACGGGCGAGCCTTGATGTGCATATCTGCCGTCGTCAGATTTCCCTTAGTCCTTTATCACATTATCCGATCCGATATCGGTTGTCGGAAGGATTTCTATGGAAAAAATCCCAGATGGCGCCTGTAAGGGATATTGGTCCTACATCCGATATCGGATCAGATAATGTGAAAACGCACTTAGTCGCCTAATACGGCACCCACTGGACAACAAGATGGGAGTATTCTTTTCTGATGCTGGCACCATACGGCACTACGATAGTATTGTAACTTTGAGTATAACCCCAATTTAATATAAATTATAAATGTATTAGTAATTTTGAGTGTTGCCATTTAAAATAAATGTGGACGGCCACATTATTATTTTGATTAATGTGTAGGTAGTTTGTGACTTGTTTTTTTTTTATTATTATAAATGGGCTTACTCTTGACCACAGACTAGCCAAAGGCAAAGACGTGGCCTACGATGGAGTGAGCCTCGCCCAGAAGATGCGTTCACTCTTGATTTGAAGATTTTTAATATTTCATTTTTAAATTTTTAATATTTGATTGAATTAGTATTGATGATTATTCTATGAAATCTAATGTCAGGTATAATATCCCAAAATAGGTCATTTTGGGATTATAGGCTGTTGTAAAATATTTTCGCCGTGTTGAAAATTCGTTCAATTTAACCGTCTACTAATAAAATCGATCTCTAGATTTTCTCAATTTGCGTTATACCAGAGACCACATTTTATAAGACTATCAGTCTACTATTAACGTATGCCATATCTAGTTATCTTGTAATTTTTGAGTATCGTTTGCCATAATCTTGATAACTACTTATATACCTACAATAATAATGAGAAAACGTAACTATCTGCGTTTTCCTGTTCGATATTGGAGATATCCAAGGGAGCCAAGATTAGTGTCACCGACCGAATGGAAAATTTGTATCCGTGTGACAAATGCAACGGAATTATTGATTAATGAAACAATGTGCAATGATAATTACTTTGGTATATGCTATCCATACATACATACATATAATCACGCCTGTATCCCAGAAAGGGGTAGGCAGAGCATGAATAATGAGTTTCAGTGCCACTCTTGGCAAAAATGGGTTGAAAGAAATCCAAATTGTGACTTTGCAGTGACAGATTGCCAGCCTCTCGCCTACGCCACAATTTAACCCATATCCCACAGTCGACTTCTACGACACCCACGGGAAGAAAGGGGGTGGTGAAATTCTTAACCCGTCACCACACCGGATATGCTATCCAAATTAACTTATCGTACCGTTCGTTGTTACAAATTCACCGCTGAGCTATGCTCGTAGTCGATAACATGGATTTCCCCGTATGTAGCGAAAATGGGTCGTAGACGCAAAACGACGAGGTGTCGTGATTAGCACTAAATGGGTTAAATTAATAAATGGGTGAATGGGGACATGTTTCCAGGCAGTGATAGCGGTGGACCAAAATGTTGACAGAATGGTGGCCGCTTTCGGATGTAAGAAGCGCCAGACATCCGTTGGCTGGACGAAATTGGAAAAAGGCGGGGCACCTCTGGATGAGACTAGCCTGGAATAAGTGTCGTACATTAACGGCTGAAATGATGATGATGATCGGTTAAATTAAACCTAGAGTTTGCCAGTCTGCATCTTCTGTAGTCTCTGGTAAACACGCTCCCGTAGGCAGCAATCTCGGCCGACCTTAATAAGCTGCCGAGTCTTATTTATTTGAAGCACCATCAGTCACAGTAATTTGAATACTCTTGCGAGGTAAAAATACTTACCAATTTCTGTTTACTTAGCTTATACGTAAGTAAAAATACCTAAAATGTGCGCACTTTGTTCAACACTGTGTACCTAGTTGTGCTCCAAACCGGTTACAAAATTTAAGTTACCGTTAGCGGTTTTCGCTCGCTGTTCAAATGTAATAAAATAGTATATAAGTGTTTTTAGATAAATAAATTAAAAAAAAAAAAAAAAGTCTAAACGTTTTCGCGAGACAAAAATTCTTTCTCGCTCTCACTTACGTGAAAACTTTGTTGTTCGTTTTTGACATCAGGTAAGAACCCTGTTACCTACCCTGATTTCCTTTTTAGAATTTCTAAAGTTATAGGGTAGTAAGGGTAGGTAGATATTTTATTCTTTAATTTAAAATTACTTAGTCTTTCCTGTACCTATAGATCAACCTATGACCTAAGACTTAAGTAGGAAACAAAAGTACTGGCGAGTAGGTACTAAGCTCTAATAGCACTAAGCACTTATCGTTCCCCGTTGGCGTATTTTGCACCATACTAAATAGTAAATAGTATTTACACCCGTTTATTCCACTTTACCCTCCCCCTTAGTATACAGAATAGAATATACCAACACATTTTGCTTTATTTACGATAGCAACTTGTTTTGCTGGTGCTAGTATGTTTAACTATTTCATTTAAAATGGCACTTCTGGATGAGATTAGCCCAGGACCGGGATAAGTGGCGTACACGAAGGGAGGCCTATGATCAGCAGTGGGCGATTAATGGCTGAAATGATGATGATGATGATTTAGAATACATTTTACAGTCAAGTGCGAAAATATGTAAGGTGCATTAGGGTAATTACGAAAATCGCATAAATAAAAATCACCATTATTTCCATCATATCAAGATTCCCCTTTCCGAATTTCCCGAGCATTTGTGTCATTCGGAATTACCCTAATCCACCTTATCTATCGAAATAAAAATCGTCTCATAAATATTGTACTACGCTCTTATTACATCGGACTAAGATGCTATGGGACATGTTTTTCAGTAAAATGTGTACACTTGACTTGCAGATCTTGTGTCGAGCGAATGGGTATTTTTCATTTTGTATTAAATTAAAAAACTCATAACATCGCCCGTAATCCTTTCATTATCTCAGCTTGATTCAAACCATTTTGATCCTTTTTATTCGAGTGAACACCTTTCGACACGCTGATTGGCGATTGTGACATAAGTGAACGTCGTGTGTGTGATCGGCGTTATCGCGCACTATTCACTAAATTGATCGTTTTTGTCGTGTCAAAACCAGTTCACGTTCGTAACCAAGTTACTAACACCCGCATCGGTCTATTATAGCATTAGTGCGAAAGAAAGTGACAATAAATGAACTCGGAAATGATTGTCCCAATAATCGTCCTTGACGATAAATTGCGTTATTGTTGTCGTATTCCTATGGATGAAGTCCAAGGGCAAATACATCAAATGATTATCTGTCGTCTTGTCTTTTATTGATTTGCAAAAACAGAATGGGACTTTGTGCTATCGTGTTCTAGGTTCTTTTTGTGCGTTGTCCATACTTACTTGTCTGTTTGTTTGCCCGTCTTTCACGGCAAAACCGACTGTCGAATCGACGTGATTATTTAGGTGGAGATACTTGAAGGGACGGAGAGTGACATATGCTACGTTTTGTCTCTTTCTAACGCGAGTGAAGCCGCGGGCAAAAGCTGGTATTAAATCAAATAAAAATAACTCCATTGGATATCACAAAATCATAATAGGCTATTTTCCTACTAGTCAAATCAGCTTCTTTTTAAGAACTGTCAAAACGATTTGCTAGTATGGAATTACTATGAAATACTGAGGAGTGACGTCATGGGCAATTCATTTACTTGATATCTTTCTCTTTTATTTATTAAATAGAACTTAGGTTTAAACATAACTACTGTCCATGTTTTTCTTCTAATTATGTGGTGCTTTGTTTCGTGCACTGCATAAGATATTTTATTTTAAGTATAGGAAACTAGCCTATTACTCTAATTGTTTATGGTTAATCTAATCCGTAGGGGACTTTAGAGTATGGGTAGGTAATTTAAGTTATGCCTACTATAATTAATCCGCCTAACGACCACTTCAAACTGCCCATCAGGGGCTCATCAAATCATCAAATAACTCGTGTAAAAGCGAATTTTTGAATAGTTGTAGGGAATGGTGGTTTAACCCATATACTAAAAATACTGGTGGGTGGGGGTGATGCTAACGGGTGGAGGGGGGGTGTAAAGGTAACTAGTAGGTAACTATAAGTTACCGTTATGTAAGTCATAAACATGAAAGTTATAGTTATGTTTACCTTATCTAAAACATCTTTAGCGGATCAGGTCGATGGACTGACCTAATTCATGTCGAACCGACCGACTTAATAAGTGATTTTACATTTTTTATGCCCCTTAATATTTCCCGGTGGTAGAAAAACTTTTAGTTTTCTTTACAGTGACATTTGTAAGTCTTAGGGCGATTTCGGGAATTCAAAAGTGAAGTGAAATAAAGTGACTCACCTGAATATTAGTTTGTATGCAAAGGTTTGTTGACTACATTATCTGGGGTCCGCTGTGGTAATCCCAATGTTTGGCATAGGCACTAGTTTTACGAAAGCGACTGCCATCTGACCTTCCAACCCAAAGGGTAACTAGGCCTTATTGGAATTAGTCCTGTTTCCTTACGATGTTTTCCTACACTGAAAAGCGACTGGCAAATATCAAATGACATTTCGCACATAAGTTCCGAAAAACTCAATGTACGAGCCGGGGTTCGAACCCGCGACCTCCGGATCTTACCGCTAGGCCACCAGCGCTTAAAGCAGGATCTAATGCAATTTATAAATGAAACAATTCGCTTTACAAAGTCACTTTATTTTAGAAGAGTTTTGGGTAGAAACACCGGGAGTAAGTAAAGGTTACAGTCATATTATCACATTGAACATTCAAATTTTACAACACAGATCGTTTTGGTTAATAAGTAGCCATACAACGAGTTTCACTGTAACATATTCCTACCGTCTGCGTAACTTATCTCACATATATAGGGGCATTTTCAGAATTTGGGACCCCCAGTTAGCGTAAGTTGTTAACAAAAAATAACTCGCTGTCAGGTGTGTGACGACAATGAAGCACAAAATTTGTTTAAAAATTTACTTTTTTTACTCTCTACATGTAGATTATCGCTTAAAGTTTATGTAATTAACACAAAAACAATATTTTTTTTGAAATTTCATGCTTTAATTATCTAAACTGACAATGAGTTCATTGTATATAGTTAACAATTTACACTGATTGGGGGGTCCCAAATTCTGCAAATGCCCATATGTACGTCTTGCTCCCAGTAATATGACATTATGAACCGGATACACAGAAAGTAAGTTACATACGCGCAATACGTCAATATCAAACTCATCCTAAGGATAAAGGTACCTACATGCTGTCTTACACCAAAAATAGATATTTTTCGTCACAGTGACATATTCACAAATCTCAACATTTTGAATAAGACACAATTTATATTAATTGTAGTCAAGCTCCATTTTTATCTTAAATCTCTCTTCCATAACACATAGGTAATGTGGACATGGATTTACTATTTTTTCTACATTATCATAATAATTATTAATTAACAATACTAGGATACTGTATAATTGTATTTCAAAGCGGCAAATAAGATCCTAATTTAGATATGCTATATTGCAATGCCCTATATTTGTATAAAATTTAAAACTATGTATATAAGTAGGTAACTAAGATACTTAATATTTATACTTTGGAAAATGAACTAAAAACTAAACATGGCATCGTCGTGCATTTTTACAATATTGTAAAATTGAGCTCGATCTCTTTTTTAAGAAATACTAGTGTTTAAATACATAAATAGGTATACATTACTTAAATGCCCATAAAATAAATAAATTATATAAATTGATAAACTTAGATTAAACGTTAAACTTAGATTAAACTTAAGTGTTCATAAACTGTATAAATTAGACATTAAGGTATGATTGTACACTTGCTGTTTCATAAATCTTGTGTCTTTTGAAAGTTACATATATCATACATACGTAGCGTAGCGTTACCATGGTAATCGATATGGTGATGCAAAGGGTTCCCGTGTTGTCATGGCAACCGTATGGTGTAGCAAAGAGTTGCCATGTTGCCATATAAACAATCAATATTGTCTGGATCTTCTATTATGTTGTTATTTTAAAATGTAATAAGGACATTTTATTACGCTGGTGGCGCGACTAATAAGAACTTTACTGACTGCTATCACTGTCAAATCACATACCTAGGTATATTTTTCGAAGATATTTTCGGCTTGGCAATGCACGCCGATATTGCAGTAGCGATATTTGTCCAAACGTAACATATTGCTATCATTGTTAAAATATTTCACCGCGGGGACACAGTTTCATTTCAGAAATATTGATCAAACGGATTAGCTACCAGTTCAGATTCCGTTCTTATCATACAGAAGCTTAATACTATCCGTTTTTACATTTTATGGAAACGCTCCGTTGCAAAAAATGGAATAACTAAACAGAATTCTAATGGCATTACGTCTAGGTCACCCAACCATCCTCGCCAAAGACTAAACCATAAAACAATATTTTATATTTTGTTAAAATAAATAATTAGATCTTTTCCTTGATTATAGGGGAGAAAAGTACCTAAGATACAGTTTTCGACTTCACTTAGTTATTTCCTTTGGATATAACGCAGTTTTTAAAGTTCCTTTTTAGGGTTCCGTAGTCAACTAGGAACCCTTATAGTTTCGCCATGTCTGTCTGTCCGTCCGTCCGTCCGTCCGTCCGCGGATAATCTCAGTAACCGTTAGCACTAGAAAGCTGAAATTTGGTACCAATATGTACATCAATCACGCCAACAAAGTGCAAAAATAAAAAACCGCCTTCAAAAATAAGCGCGTTACAAAACACGGAGAAACTAAAAAGCAAAAAATAATAAACCTTTGAATTCAGATTTCTTATCGTATTGCAATAATCTAAACATCCAAATTATAAACAAATCAATTATTTTTGTGGTCGGTACCAGACCTGTTCGTCGCCTTGCTATTGCCTGTTTGCCCCACCCAACCATACACAGGCTGGTACCGACTCCAAAAATAATTGATTTGTTTATAATTTGGATGTTTAGATTATTGCAATACGATAAGAAATCTGAATTCAAAGGTTTATTATTTTTTGCTTTTTAGTTTCTCCGTGTTTTGTAACGCGCTTATTTTTGAAGGCGGTTTTATTTTTTGTTAAAAAGTTAATTTATTTGTTGATTTTTAGTGGTTCCTAGTGATATTATATGTATCAGTCCGAATCCGAAAAGTGAAAGAATTATCCTTTAACTCCTAACCATTGAGGAGTTGACCTTCCATCATCAGCTCAGCCACATAAAATTACTACCGTCAGGCGTAAATACTGGTGTACCTTTGAAAAATACACTAAAAACATTACATGTGCCTATAACATTTGAAGAGTTCCCTCGATTTCTCCAAGATCCCATCATCAGACCCTGACTTGGTGCCAATGGGACCATCTCGGGGTTATACCCGTTCGATCAAAAAAAAAATTTTGAAAATCGGTCCACGATTCTCGGAGATATCGAGTAACATACATACAAAAAAAAAATAAAAAAAAAAAAAAAAAACATTCAGTCGAATTGAGAACCTCCTCCTTTTTTGAAGTCGGTTAAAAAATGGAAAAAAATGTTTTATTAGGGTACCCCCCCTACATGTAAAGTGGGGGCTGATATTTTTTTTTCATTCCAACCCCAACGTGTAATATATTTTTGGTTAGGTATTTAAAAATGAATAAGGGTTTACTAAGATCGTTTTTTGATAATATTAATATTTTCGGAAATAATCGCTCCTAAAGAAAAAAAAAGTGCGTCCCCCCCCCTCTAACTTTTGAATCATATGTTTAAAAAATATGAAAAAAATCACAAAAGTAGAACTTTATAAAGACTTTCTAGGAAAATTGTTTTGAACTTGATAGGTTTAGTAGTTTTTGAGAAAAATACGGAACACTACGGAACCCTACACTGAGCGTGGCCCGACACGCTCTTGGCCGGTTTTTTTCAGATATGTGCATTTATACAAGTACCTAATAACCGATGATAAAGTGTTAGGTATACTGTTTTTGAAAAAAAAAATGATTAAGTTAGGTCTTATCTCTGCGAAAACGTGCATTTCTGAGTTTTAATGTTTTCCTAGCAATGCTCGGCCTCTCAGCTATTCCTAGTTTTTTTAGTTAAAACGTTTTTAAACTCTGGATATTCGACTCGACGTCTCGCCTTCACTTCGCTAGTCGCTACATCGCTTACGTTAAGCGAGCCATAGTTTCGAATAGCTGTGACCTAATTTATCGTTGACCCTTGCACATTTCTGGTGGAAAAGCAGCCTTAAAACGTACTATCCTGCCCTACATGAACCCTAAAGTTATAACAATGTTCTTGTTATAACTTGACGAGGGTCCGTATAATGGTAATCTTACTTGAGAGCTTTGACGTACCAGGGACTTTGGTACCAGCTCAAACTTAGGAAAATAGAAAATTTAACTCAAACTGGGCTAGTCCTGTCTGTGTGTACCTGTCATTTGCTATAAAGTATATTTTGCTTCAGTGAAACTTTTCTTCTATGACACATATATGAAATAGATTTTTTTTTCTGTTACAATCCGTTATAATGCGTAGCCGAATGCACAAACGCTCACGATAATATCTCTTTCGTAACTATTGCTCTTGCGTATTAGCGCGACAGAGCCAGACTACCTTTCGCGGCGTTTCGTTTTCGTTTCGCGTCGCAGAAATGCCATTCGGCTACGGGGCCTGTCCCGTTGTCAACAGGGCAATAGGTATTGGTATCAACAACATGCTCAGTGGCCAGTTACGGAAATTAAAACTACCATAAAAATGCAGTACCAAATAACTCATAATTTGAAGAGTTTTTATCTTCTGGACAACTAATCATGGCCATGGCAACGAGCGACACTACTTTGATACTTCTGCGTAATTTTTGCTCTAATACGTTTTTACAACCTAGGGATATTTTACAGAATTTACCAGTTTACTTTAGGTACACCAATCTTGTATTTTCAAGAGACTTAGTTTTAAAATAAATGTACCCTCCTAATAATGTACTATACTTAGAACACTGTAAATAGACACCTATTACATTTATTGTGTGTGGTTACAGATTATGCCATTCACGCTGACGAGCAGATTTGTCAAATCTAGTCTTTATTACCGTGATAGTATAAACCAAACCACGCGCTTTCGTGAATGATACGATCTATTTTAAACCTTTACATTGAATTCCAAGTGATCACAGATTAGCCACATTTTAATAAATACTGTGATAAAGTAAAATAAACAGGATACATACAAAAATGCAGTTATATAAATATACATGTTGTATAGGCTGTCAAAAATGTAAGCGGAATAGTTAGGTAACTTCTCCTATTTTAGCGTTAAGTGCGACTCATTTCATCTTTTACATTTCCCATAACGAAGGAATGAGTTCTGGATCTCATGTGGCTTACGACATGCTTTTCCCTTGTATGGCAGCTATTTCAAACACATCCGTAAAGCTCGAGAAAATACTGCCAATTTGTTAACCAAATCATGAAAGGTTGTCAGACAAAACTTCGCTTTCTTAGTGTCTTCAGAATTATTAGAAGTATCGCATGTCGTAAGCGACATTCTCGTGCAATGCCCCTCCAACTATCACAAAAAACCACCAAGCAAAGTTCTACCAGGTAAGGTAAGGTAACGCAACTGTTGGTAACTGTCAGCGACAAAATAAACTTAAATGATGAAGTTTTCAATTCTTTACTTTCAATGAAGTGGTTTTAAGAGACTGCAGGATGTAAATTCGCCCACACGCTCTCATGTCGTTTTGTATTGTCGCTCTCATGTCGTTTTGTATTGTCGCTCTCATGTCGTTTTGTATTGTCGCATTTGTCGCTATAGATAGGACCAAGTTTAATAGCAGTGTTCCAGCGTTATAATGCTATTCAAATACATTATCTTACGAACTATAAGCGTCGTCACACCGATCACAACGTGGTATCTAGGGTACTATTCTAGGGAAGACACTAGGGTTTCACAGAGACATTCAGAATAGTTAAATTAAATATAGTTTTTTGATAGTACAAAAAATAGAAAGTGTGCGTTTAGTATAGGAATACATTTATATCTATGGATAAGGAAGGTGGTATACATTGTCTATTTTCTTAAACAGTAATATGGATTAATAATGTTTTGAGATTTTTTCCAGAAAAATCTTGTTTTACAACTCATTAAATTTAAACCGCCACCATTTCATCTGACCGCTCAATCTATGCTCTTTATACGATAAGGTTCACGATGGCGACACGAAAAAAGTGGCGTTAAAAGGGTTCAGTACATACCTATAATTTATCTTTCCTACCTGTAATTTGTGCCTACTGATCTTTGGAACCCCTCTACCTCTCTTCAAAAATTTAAACCGCCCGTCTTGGCAAATTCTACGACCAATCATTATTAAAAGGAATGGTACCATTTTAATTTCGTGACCTCTCGAGCCTCGTACTAAAAACGTTTTTTTTTTAGTTATTTGGCTTCTGGATAGATTTATGTCTTTAACTGAATCTTTTAAAATATTTCAGGTCTGAATATAAAACTTTTATATAACGTCAGTCAAATAGCAACGTAAATAACTCGAAAATGTTTCTAACTATTTCAGACTCCATTAAACGACTGATTGTGTTCAGAAAGTCATTAAGCCAAAGTTAATTAACTCCTAAAAGACTGGCTCAAACCAATGACCCGACTCATTGTTAGTACGATTGATGGCGGCGGGGCACAGATTATGTGGAATAAAGGTAGGTATTAAGTACCTATTACCTACACCATTCGTCTCTCGCAACAAATATCTTCTGTCAGGAAAATAGGTATGAAGGTACCTTACTGAGCATCCTCCTTAGTTTGATTAATCTTGAACTACCAACATGATTTAGTACAATTTAAATCGTTCATTCAGGAAGTTGTGCGGGCGGTTTGCATATGGCATTCAGATCACGAGGCCCCGCGCGCGGGTCAGTTTTTCAAGATTTAGTATTTAGCGATTAGTGAAGGAGTTGCTTCGGGCAGTGCGGGCCGGGTTTGCGCGTAACACAGTTCGAAAAATACAGATCACGAAGCTCCGCTTACGGGGCACCGTCTCAAGTTGCAAGATTAGCGTTTAGTGAACGGGTTGTTGCGGGCCGTAGTACGGGCGGCGGCCGCGGCGGTTTGTGTGCAGTTGCAGAGGGCGTCGAACATACGGAGGACGAGGCCCCGCGCGCGGCCCAGCCGTCGCTTCAGGTTACCTGGAACAAAGAGAAAATACTTAGGAAAATTGGCAATTTCATAAACAGTAAGTAATTTATAGCTATCTTGCCTATAGCTTCCACTACTGGCATGCCAGCCGCGTAAAAAAATTCGGGCAAATGCATCAGCAAAAGCACAAGTTTTTTGAATGCGGCTGGCGTGCTAGTCGTGTATAGTACAGTACAGGCATGTGTATCGTTGGCTTTATAAGTGGGATTTGAACAATGAGGGAACGATATCTATCATCTTTGCATAAAATATCAGGTACATGCTACGAAAGTAACGTACGAGCTAACATTCAAATTGTTTTTATGGTTTCATTATTTTTCCGTGGGAGCCGCATATTAGCTGTTTGATTGAAATATATTATTTTCTTCCGCCGTCAATTACGTTACGTCAGTTACGTTAAAATTGATGGGAGGGTTCGGTCAATCAATTTGCCTAAATGCAGTTGTACTAATGTAGGTACCTATACCAACGAGGGAGTTGAGAATGAAATGTGTATTATTCATGTAACTTACGTCTTGCAAAGTCACATTAATATTTACAGGTTTGCTGCAAATGCAGGTCAAAAATATTAAGTTTACATAGCCAGAGATTTGGACAACTGGGCATCATTCTAACAACATAAGGTTCATTATTCCGAAAACGTCATACAAATAAATGGCACCCATCTGTTTGATCTCTGCTCATAGCTCAGGCGGAGACAAATTAAGGGGACATATTATAGCAATTTTGTACACCTATATTTTTACACTTAATTCTACCACAATGTAGATAAAGAGGTACAAAAGATAAATCCAAATTTAAAAAGCTTTTGCGCCCTCGTGTGGATTTTAGCTAAGAATAAGAACTACCCAAAAATTGCGAGCGGTTTCAGCCTAGCATTTTGTACGCTCGTACAAACTTTTTTTCGGCGAAATGTAGAACACGTGTGGTGTGGCATAACACGCGCTAAGTGCGCAATGACATAGCTCACATGGCTCTATGATTACGAACAACAAAAACCCTAAATGTGAATCCGCCCCTAGTGAAGAAAGTTGCTGACGAGCAAGTTTCGTGTGTGCCTGCAGTAGGTTTGTCCTCATTTCATCAATGGGTGGTAACCCATTATACGTTTTCGTGTTCCATTTCGGTTGAGGCTAGGGTTACCAGAAAATAAAGAAATCATAATAAGTAAGTAGGTAGGTACATTTTTTGTTTATCGAATTTCGGATGTATACTGTTTCTGTATTGTTCATCAATCTTTGAACTAGGTATTAGGTATGTGCTGTACTAGACAGTACACCTTCAAAATAGATTATGATGTTTCCTCACTGACAACATACTGACACTACTCGTTTTTGCTACCGGTACACGGTTAATGGTAACCAAACGTAATTTTGTCAAAAAAAAGGGACGTCGTCATGTATAGATTGTGCGATACCGATAAATCATTGCACAGCTCTTCTCTTTAGGCTCTAAAAGTTAGTACGCATTTTATAAATCCTTTGGCAACCCTAATTTCCGGTATATAAAGGTACAGCAACCCTGACAACCCTCAACTTACCTTGTTCTGACGCCGGGTGCTTACAATTCAGCCCGACAGGTATTGATCAGTAGCAGTGTTATCAAAATATTATGTCGAGTCAAACGACTGTTTTAAGTACGCTGTAATTTCAGGGAAGAAAAATTGGACAGCTTTTCGATATTTCAATGTACACATATTTTCGTGCACACATTTGGATACTTTATCGTGAGAGTTTCGCACACAAGCTACCTATATGTGGTTATTTTTCCCTTGAGTTGAGTATAGGTTAATTACTCCTTCATCGTACCATATGTATAGTTGTATAGACACACCTTAATAGGCTTATCAACGGACTTACTACTTATTATTTAGTGCGGTTGGTAGTACAAAGTTTTTCCATTGTATTTTCACGGAAAACCACGAACGGTCGTGTCATAACTGTTTTCCTCCTAAATACACATTTAAAAAAATAGGTAGTTTTAAAAGTCTAAAATGAGAATTTTTCTTTTTCTATTTTTCTTATTCTTTCTAATAAGTAACTTCTATTATACAATTATATGAGTACTACCCATATAACCATAATCGGTCGCCGTTCCTACGCAAATCCTCCTATTTTGTGTACACACAGGTCTTCGGGTCTCAATGCTTAGTCGCAGTACGGTCGACGTTTAGTCGCGGCGACCCAAATGGGGACGATTGGTAACAGGCACAAATGGTCACAGAAGTGACAGAAGTGTGCACTACGCGTGCACACATTGTTACCGTTTGGCGACTACTTTCCCAAAATCATTCGTTCATTTCATTTTTTTCAAATGGCGACTGTCAGAGACGTCAAAGTAAAAAAGAAATAAAATCATTTGACATTAAAATGTAATGGCGTAAGAATTTGTTAAAGATAAATATTGTTTGCATTTGTAATACATGTGGGCTAATTACCATGGCCAATTAAATTGCTCGAGTAATTTCATAAAATAAGTCTAAATTTATCAACGCGCCATCAATTTACCTCAGTTTAACCAGTAATAATATTATTGACTACTCGGTGTTTGCGTGTTATGTATATTGATTGGTGAAGTTTTAGTGCTCCGGTGCATATACTATACTGAAATAATAAAAATAATGTCTAGAAAACCAATAAAGTTGTTAAAATATGGATTAAGACGGTAATATTCCATGTAAAAAACAGTCGCCAAACGGTCACCAAACGGTCGACAAACGGTCGCAAAATGGTCGCAGCGTACACGCGTTACCGAAAGCAGTGAATATTTATTATATAATCAAAATGGCTTCTTGTATTAATTTTTTCCAGGTATCCTCAAACTTTATAAACAATTAAATATGCCGTCGTACTCAGTTGCCCTCACTAAAGAAGATTAAAAAAAAATTGTAACGTGCGTACCGAGCTGCTGGGTTGTAAAGGATCGGGGATCATATGGTCTTCTATAGAGCAACTAGTATTTTGCGGCATTTCACAATTGACACTTGTTGAAGTAGTCGTCATTAATATTACTATCAACATTAATTTCAGCGATCTGTACTTCTTTTGTCAAGATTTTTGTATAGATAAGTGTCTACAAATTTGTAATGTTAAAGAGACATAAATAAAACGTAGTAGAGTAAATAATGTGTTTTTTTTGTAACCCAAACAAAATACTTGTAGGTAGATACGAGTGCGGAAAAGAGGAAAATCGATACGAGTAGCGATAAATTAATACACGAACGAAGGGAGTGTTTTAAATCGACACGAGTTGTGAATGTCCTTTTCGCACGTGTATCGTACGACGATTTTCAGTACCTAAATCTAAGCTAAGAGTTTCGACCAGACAAGAAATGAATCATTGCTTGATTTGCTCGCACTACTGCGTTAAAAAAAGCAGCATCTGTACTGAAAAAAACTATCATTGCGCAACAGAAATTTTATTAATATCACAGTAAATACTCTATTTCATTTGATTCCTACTTTTATTGTGTAAAGCAACACTACACTTCATTTTTATCAATAAGAATTAAAAATTATATATTTAATACATTAAGTAACTATAAAATGCTTATCTATTTGTATTATCATTCTGCACTTTTCTTACCTTTCCCACATTTCTATAAAATGTCGAAGAGTGCTCAAATGGTCGTCGTCGTTTATTATTATTTAATTCGCTCATATTTAAATGATTCAAAGCAACCAGTCCACAACTTCACAAGACAGTTTGAGAAACCTTCGTATTTCAGATTGTCATTTGCGGATACAGTGGTTTAGGAGCAGTTCGGTAATCAGACCTACACATGTGTGTACAAATTCTGTCAATGTCACTGTCAGAAACCGTTCTGACAGTGACAATGACAGCCACAAATTCGTCCACATGTTGTTACCGTTATGTGTGCAAACGTCGACTAATAAAGTGTCGTTAAAAATCATTCTGACAGTGACATTGACAGCCACAAATTCGTACACGTTTTGTTACCGTAACGAGTGCACACGACGACTACATTTTGTTATTGTATCAATACGGTCGCATTGTTTGCACGACGTTACCACGCGTTATGTCACATTTGACAGTTAGTTACTGATTTGAAGATTTTGCGACTGAAATGGTTGTATGGGTAGCTTTTGCCCGCGGCTTCGCTCATGTTCGCTCGCTCGCGTTCGAAAGAGACAAAAAGTAGCCTATGTCTCTCTCCATCCCTACAACTATCTCCACTTAAAAAAATCACGTCAATTCGTCGCTCCGTTTTGCCGTGAAAGTCGGACAAACAGACACACACACTTTCCCATTTATAATATTAGTATGGATGTTGATGTTGTATGTACCTATAGTTATCTCAGAAAGTGCTTTCTCTTTATTTCCTCTTTATGAAGCAATTAGTTCCAATACCCGCCTTTTGTATCGAACACGTAGTCGCACGTGATCACGTACGATGCAGTAAACACATAATAGCTCCGTATATAAGGGCAGAGACCAGCATATAATAAGGACACCATAAAGAACCTTCCAAGTTATGTAATTGGAATCGTTTGTACTTTTGACGGTAGATCTGCCAAGTAAAATGCAATACAAAAATAAGGTTCAGAAGCTTTAGGCACATGAGTCAACCCAAGCCTATATTTTTTTACAGTGTAGATCTGCCAGCGTCGTCTGTCCTACGCTAAGGCCTCATTTAGACGGTACGAGAACTCGCATACGAGTTTTATTACATTGCGGTAGGTATTTGATGCCCGCAGTGTAACTAAAATCGCATGCGAGTTCGCACGCCGACTAAATCAGGCCTAAATCAGAGATATTTAGATAATCTGTATTAGGTACTTTAGTAGGTGTAAGAATTATAATTTTAGAACAAAACGGGACTTAATCGCGTAAACACTGACTGAGGTGTGACGGACAAGGTCGGGACGGTACTAGGGAAGTATTCTATACGTACCGTGTACTTACCGATGTCCAAAGTGTCAGGGCAACTTAGGTCATGTTATCCCGTATCAGACACCAGGTGTGTACAAGATAGATTACAGCTGTGGTAGTTCCTATATTGGAGAAACCAAACGCACAATAGCGGTAAGGGTCAAGGAGCATATCGCGGCTGTCAAAAACCGCCAAATTAATAAGTCTGCGGTAGCTGAACATCTGCTACAGTCGGAACCAAACCATGGATCGAGCTCCATAGTCCCAAAATTATCAACGGAACGTCTGTTCTACAGCAGAAAAGTACGTGAAGCGATTGAAATTAGGAAGCATCGAAATTTCAACCAAAATGAGGGACAGGGAATTTCTTCTTCGTGGAATCCAGTGATTAGCAAATGTAAGCGTGAAAAAACACCGAGGGACATACCGGCTGATGTCGTGAGTGTTGTGTGTAGGCAAAGTGACAACCCTAGCGCAAAAGTGAATAATCAATAACAAGTGCGGGTAGTTCGAGAAACTGCGCGGCTGAAGATGTTGATGCAATTCCTCGCCAGTATGACCACGAACATAATGTGATGTTCGAAACGTCGGGCCAAATATAAATAAATGTAAGTGTTTACGCGATTAAGTCCCGTTTTGTTCTAAAATTATGAGTGCAAATCGTGTTAGTCTAAATCAATATATATGTGTAAGAGTTGTTGCAGGTGATAGACAATCTTTGACACTTATTTGTCTATGACGAAGGCCACGAAGATACGGACATCTCTTCCATAATGAACCAGCGGCACGGCACGTTGATATTGAATAGCTTCTCATCTTTAGTCCATTTTCACATTATCCGATCCGATATCGGATGTCAGAAGGATTTCAATGGAAAAAATCCAAGATGGCGTCTGTAATGCATGGGATATCGGTCCGACATCCGATATCGGATCGGATAGTGTGAAAACGCACTAAGGCTTTCTATTCAAGGTTTTGCCATACTTTGCTAAGATATGTTAGTCCAAACTACGCTAGTTTTGACCCGGAAGTGAAATAGAACATTTTTGACACCAAAGTTGTTAAAAAAAATTGTGATGTAGATAAACAAAATTTATTTATACTTTATTACCCACTCTTACACCCGGAATAAAAAAACAGGAAAATCACAAGTTGGAATTTGAGGCGGACTCACACATTTTTCAATATTTAGATATTACGACATGAAATTTTTGTTACGAAATGAATTTTTGTACTCCGCGCGCGTCCGGATTGAAATATTCTGAATTTGTTATGGTTAATTTTTGTAATATTTTTATAATATTTACATCCTCTAATTAAATTAATTATAATTGTATCCGATCGTAGTAAAGAAAATGTATTTAGTCTAATGACTGTAAAATATCTTAAGTATTACCTACTGTTCATGATTTCTTTTGCTTACCTATTAGCTTACATATTTTTGTTAGTATGTTAACAATCTTTGTATTCAGTAATGAGTAGTTAAGAATGTTTTTTTATCCTATTAACTTAGTACCTACATTGTAGTACACCAACTCATTTTGTTTATGTGACTGTTTGTGTTCTAAATAAATAAACAAATAATAATAATCACTCCCAAATTCGAATTTTCTGAGATGAACTTTTTGCTTTTGCCCTAATCTGTTAAATAAAGGCCTTTGTTTCTATTATTCGCGACGGTTAGCTCCCGTTTCCACAGCACGTGCTAAAGTCTCAGTGTAGTTAAAAAGCAACTATCATGATAGTAATAAGGTACAAATCCATAAAAAGCCATTTCGGAGATAACACGTTTTGTCATCTTCAAAAAAAGTTACCTGGATACTGCAAACTGTTTAATAAATTTGAACCTTATTGCTATCATGATAGTTGCTTTTTAACCACACTGAGACTTTAGCACGTGCTGTGGAAACGGGAGCTAACCGCCGCGAATAATAGAAACAAAGGCCTTTGTTTAACAGATTAGGGCAAAAGCGAAAAGTTCATCTCAGAAAATTCATACTATACCCGTGGGCTAAATAAAATATGGTAGGTATGTCTTCTGTGCCTTTGTCCCGTTATCAGTCTTCAGTCAGCCTCCGATAAGCAGATCGTTATCGCTGTCTCGTCAGCTATTGGTATGTAAATTAGCTCTAGATAACCATGTTTAGTTACATTTCTAAAGAGACTACAGACAGGAGTAACTATTTTAAACTACGTACATTTGTAATATCTGTCTTTGGTACTCCACGCCTAAGGGCATTTTCAGAATTTGGGACCCCCCAATCAATGTAAGTTGTTAACAAAAATTAACTCACTGTCAGTTTTGTGACTATAATTCAACATGAAATTTCTATAAAAATATTGTTTTTGTGTTAATTACATAAGCTTTAAGCGATAATCTACATGTAGAGTGTGAAAAAAGTAAATTTTAAACAGATTTTATGCTTAATTTTCGTCATAAAACTGACAGCGAGTTAATTTTTGTTAACAACTTACGCTAATTGGGGGGTCCCAAATACTTTCACCTGTGACTTGTAAAATTGTGTAACTAAATTATATTTATATTTCTTTTACTTACAGGTCAGTGACCTAAGTAAAAGAAAAGTTATATCTTACGCAATGAAAGACGCCCGATCACGCAAACGAAAGGATAGATAGGTAGGTATGGTTAATGTGCAATAAGAAAATAATATATAAGCAGAAATTCTTTTGGTTTGCATCTTATTAGTATTACTTACATTTTAACACTCAGCCTATTTTTTTTATCAGTTAATTTACAGTAAAAACGGGAGGTGAAAATTAATAAGAGAAGACGCCTCATATAACCTCGTTTAATTGTATCTTAGGTATTCCGTGTAAAAATATTCACGTAGAAAACAAAAAAGCATCGTGAATCAATAAGCTCTCAAACAAACGCAATAAAATGTTCAGCGACGAAAAACCTATTTCCAGCCTCTCTGAAAAAGCTGTTATGTGGATGTCGGAAACAGCTCGACGAATTTCGGGGAACGGTATTGTAAATTGGTTTTATATTGGTTTATATTTTTTTACTTTGTGAGTTTGATAACTAACAGATTGGAGGACAATACTGCACGTATGCATACGCAAGCATGATACAATAGAAATTCGTCTGGTAACGTAACCACCATGAATCCATACTAATATTATAAATGGGAAGTGTGTGTGTCTGTTTGTTTGTCCGTCTTTCACGGCAAAACGAAGCGACGAATTGAAGTGATTTTTTAGGTGGAGATAGTTAAAGGGATGGAAAGTGACAGGCTACTTTTTGTCTCTAATGCGAGCAAAGGTTAAAAGCGTATTAAGACCGAAGGCCCGGAGCGTCCCCGAGGCGCTCCCAAGCACGCAAGGCCGCAGGCCGAGCTGCGGACATATAGTGCTCCCAGGCAGAACAATAATAAAAGTGTCTAAAAAGCGAAGCGGCGGGCCGGAGGCCCAATGCTGAGCTTCGAAACTCAGCGAAGGCCGAAGGCCGAGCTCCACGTGGGGCCGAAGGCCCGGAGCGTCCCCGAGGCACTCCCAAGCACGCGAGGCCGCAGGCCGAGCTGCGGACAGATAGTGCTCCCACACAGGGCAATAATGAAAGTGTCTAAAAAGCGAAGCCGCGGGCAAAAGCTAGTTTTTAATAAACCTGCGGGAGTACTACTTTAGTTGGCTAAACTTTATCACATCGGTGCGTCCTTATCGCAGTTATATACACATAGAGCGAAAAGGACGGCCTGACGTTATATCGTTTATCAGGCGATCGTGCTTGCCTGCCTGTACGTATGTGTAAAAAATAAACAGCGCCACCAAACGATTACTTACTAGAACTAAAAATTATAAAGCTACATTTTTCGAGACATTACTGACTATGGTTTGGAAACCTTGGAATTTGTTATAATGTGTTCTACAATTTGTTAACTGACTGCGAATAGCGCCATCTAGTTTTAAGCCTAAAAGGCCCATACCTACATTTCAGGGGTACGCTTTTTAGGGTTCCGTAGTCAACTAGGAACCCTTATAGTTTCGCCATGTCTGTCTGTCCGTCCGTCCGTCCGTCCGCGGATAATCTCAAATCGTTCTATGCTCAGAACCATAAAAATAAAAAATGGAAAAAAATGCTACCTGTATTTTTTTTCCCAACCCCAACATGTGATATATTGTTGGATAGGTGGGGTTTACTCAGATAGATGGCGTTTCACACTTTTGAACCATTTTTAAAAAATATGAAAAAAATCACAAAAGGAACTTCATAAAGACTTTCTAGGACGCTCGGAACAACTGATGGCCCGACTAATATTAATTATTTGACATTTTGGCCTATGTCACCTTTGGGGGATCAAGATGGCTAATATTAATATTTGACATTTTATGTCATATCAAGCTAAGAATTGTCAAAACTGAGATTCAAAAGTTTTAAGCCTGTGTCGAGAGATGGCAGTGTATGCACTGTGATTACACATTTTACTTTGACAGTAACTCTCTATAATTACTCGATCCTCTTTGATAAAACTAACAAATCGAATCACGTGTAATTAAATTGAAACATTGTCAACCCTTTTAAGCGCTCGTGACCTTTGACCACCACCCACCCTGACACGTGTCACTCATCCGTTGACCACGAACGCTGCAAAGGGTTTGAAACGTCGGTCTGTCTGTATTTTACATCCATTATGCAGGATTTTCGCCGTTTCCATAACAACGCATAGCATTGTCATCAGACCGTGGTTTGTCCTTAAATATCAGTTTAATTTTTTTGTATATTAGAAACTGATAAAATTTTAAAGCGATTTGCTAAGTTATTTGAGAGTTATCTCAAAAGTGTGGGTTATTAATTTAGAAATTGCTGAGGCATTAGACCAGAATCATTAGGGGAGCAACCAGATTAGGGGACCCTGGGGTCTGCTTGGCAACTAATCCCAAGAACTGGCGTAGGCTTTTGTTTTAACGAAAATGACTAGGTACATATATTATGATCCTCCAATCAAATAATGTCTGAATATGAATTCTCCACTAGGCACAGTAACATTTACTAATATCGTATGCTAAGTATTATCGTAAACGGCTAAGACGCTACAGGAGCGAAAATGATAAAATGGACAGGAGCCCCCCTTTCAATTTGGGAATTTTAGTTAAATAGGTATATTAGTGTTATTAACTAGATTTAACGGAAAAAAATTTCCATTCGGAACAACTCGGTTAAAAGATATTGCAAAAAAATCTTTAAAATTCGAGGTTCCGCTCTTGACTGTTTCCTCCTTCAAAACTCCATAATCAATAAGGCCGTTTTTGGAAATTTTTGATGGGATCTAAAAATAAGAATATCAAAAAAATTAAAACGGTCCGACACAGATAAAAATAATAATACCTAATTTGTGTTGAAAAAATCATTGCTCTATCTTCAAAAACCAGGGAGGAAATAGTCGAGAGCGTTTGTATGGAGAATTGACCCCTCCTGTATCGTCTTAAATATTCACTCAAGGTATCACAATACAATAGCTCTTCTATACAGTCTATTCTTAGGTACGTCGTTACAAAAGAGAAGATCAGATGACAACTTCGCTAGCTAAATTCTTGCGTAAATAAGATACCCAGTTCACCTTGCTGTTTTCATAAAATTAGTTTAAGTAAACAGGTATGTATTCATAGAGTTAGAGAATTAAGTATTCGAAATAAACTGAAAGTATTAATTACTACAAGAAGAAAATAGTGCAGATTTGTTGTAATAAGTATTTTTTCATATTATCAAATATTTGTTAAGTAAAGTACCTACGTAGACCTACCTAACCTACCGTTCACGACGAGTTTTATACACCTTGTAAATATATGTATGAAGATTTTTTTAATGCCATTTTTGCAGCTATTATCAGACTAGGTACTTCAGTCCTCTAAATTACAGCATTGAACGTTAAACGCGCATTTGCATGATCGTGACAATGAGTGAAATGAGGAGTTCCGTTCCGGACAAACGACCTGCCATTTGCAGGGTAAACGGATTTAATAGTGTTACAATACTTAGGTATAGATAGATACTAATATTATAAATGGGAATGTGTGTCTGTTTTTGTTGTGACAATTTACGCTAGTTGAGGCGTGATTGACGCGTGATCGTCGGTAAATGTCACTATAACCACAGAATATATAATAGTACAAGTACAGAAGGCCCACTGTTTTGATGTTCACGAAATGCCGCCTCTTTAAATACCTACAAAATTCTTACAAAGAAACGAGCCGCACGTGCGCGGCGTCCGGTGATAGGGTTACCAATGGATTCAAACGAATTTTATTAATACGTCACATAAAATGTTATACTATTATATTCAAGTCTAGTCTTGGGTACTTTCTAGGTACTGTATATATTTTTGTTCAAGTTCCAACATCACAAGCCTCATTGAACTTTTCCGGGACTTAATCAGTAGTAGATCTGTGTCAGAATGTCCTATGGTATTTATTTTATTCAATATGTCTATTTAACTAAGTATTTATTAGCTATTCCATACGCGGACATCGCTTAAAAAAACTCGCGACGTAAAATAACAATAGAAAGTGCGAACGTGCATTCCGTGAGAACGCACGCCACCCCTGAGTAGGCCGCGAACTCGCGGCCGCCAGGATGTACTTGTAGCGCGGCGATAGAATCGCGGAGTGAGCCGCCCCTGCTATAACTATGCCTGCCGGCGTATCATGCTTCCAATTTTATCACTTATCCACGTGGATAAAGTATCCGTCACGCTTTAGCAAGTATGTCAGTGTGAGAGTGACAGATGTCTTATCCACGTGGATTAGTGATAAAATTGGCAGCATGATACGCCGGCTGGTGAGCGCTGGTGGCCTAGTGGTTAGAGCGTGCGACTTTCAATCCGGAGGTCGCGGGTTCGAACCCCGGCTCGTACCAATGAGTTTTTCGGAACTTATGTGCGAAATGTCATTTGGTATTTGCCAGTCGCTTTTCGGTGAAGGAAAACATCGTGAGGAAACCGGACTAATTCCAATCAGGCCTAGTCACCCTTCGGGTCGGAAGGTCAGATGGCAGTCGCTTTCGTAAAACTAGTGCCTTTGCCAAATCTTGGGATTAGTTGTCAAAGCGAACCCCAGGCTCCCATGAGCCACGGCGAATGCCGGGACAGCGTAAGGAGGATGATGATGTCACTATAACTATGCCTATACAAATAACTCGCATTTACTGATACCCGGTCCCGGGTTCGAATCCCGGTAAGGGCATTTATTTGTGTGATGAGCACAGATATTTGTTCCTGAGTCATGGATGTTTTCTATGTATATAAGTATTTATATATTATATATATCGTTGTCTGAGTACCCACAACACAGGCCTTCTTGAGCTTACCGTGGGCCTCAGTCAATCTGTGTAAGAATGTCCTATAATATTTATTTATTTATTTTATTTATTTACTGATGTACCTATGGAGTTACAACTTCTCACTAACTTATTCCTCTGTCAACATGTCAAAATGGGATGACCCATTGGAAAACTAGACATAATTGTTTACCTACCATAAAATCTCACGTTGGAGGAATAGGGCTAATTTCATTAAACTCGTGAACTTTAAGACCCATTTCTGATTTTAATTTCGTTTAAATGAAACTGTTGTAGATTAGATTTTCTAGCTGACACAATTGAGTCCTACTTCCGGATTTGGTGTGAAATGTTAATATTTTTTAAGTTAATTAAATTAAGTTTTTTCAGTTAAGTTAATTAAATATATTGTTTACGTTGATTGAAAAAAAACAAAAACAATAATTGTACAAGGTCTAGATGACAAAGGCAAGGTTCCAAATATAATTATAATAATATTATCTTTTTACGGTATCATAGAATCGCGAGCCCTCAAAAGTTGCTATGCAAACATAAAGCATATTTTTAGGTATCAAATACCCTTTTTTAATGTTCTTTGTAAGTAAAAGTCTTTATCAAGATTTGAAACTCTTATTAATGATTCCAGTCCAGACTGTCTCTCCATAAATATTAAAACACCTGAACGGGCTCGAGCATAATCTGAGAACCCAATGAATACCCAATGAGACGCCGAGGTTATAATCGATACATCGGGAAAAACTCGACAGAGTTTTGACTAATCCGAACGTGCCAAAAACTTTGAAACTGAAATCTCATTTGAATACCTGCCTATTTTCGTTATTTTCATTCGATTTATAAAAGAACTATAGAAATTAAGATAGATAATATACCATTTTCTATGTATGCATTGATTCGATTTATAAGTCGATTGAAAAAAATAGGGGAAAACTCGACAGAATTTACACTAATCCGAACGTGCCGAAAACTTTGTAACTGAAATCGTATTCAAATAGCTATACTCTGTCAAACAAGTCTGTCAGTAAATAAGAACAAAGAAAACTATAGGTATCCTTTTTTCTAGCACCCTAAAGAAAAGGATGCATATAATTTTCTTTGTTCATATTTACTGACAGACTTGTTTGACAGAGTACATTTTATTTTTTTGTTTCACTCGATTTATAAAAGAACGATACGATTTATAAAGAACGAACTATCTACGATATAAAGGTAATGATAGATTTCGACATTCGTGGTAACCATTCTGGATAATAAATAATAATTATAGTTGTAGTAGGTACAACAATTACACGGTGATTGTTATGAATGAAATTCAACTGTACTTGTACATTAATTTTATACTTAACTAAAACAAGAATAGGCATTCATATCAATATTTGATATGTTTTTTTTTTTATATTGGGGGACACCTTACACAGATCAACTTAGCCCCAAACTAAGCAAAGCTTGTACTATGGGTGCTAGGCGACGATATACATACTTAAATAGATAAATACATACTTATATACATAGAAGACATCCATGACTCAGGAACCAATATCTGTGCTCATCACACAATTAAATGCCCTTACCGGGATTCGAACCCAGGACCGCGGCTCAGCAGGCAGGGCCACTACCGACTGAGCCAGACCGGTCGTCAAAACAAAATAAAGTTAGCAACGATTTTGACAGTCTCGTCGGTGTATTCCTTGCCAATTTATGTTGTCGTTAGACCGTTTTCACATTATCCGATCCGATATCGGATGTCGGAAGGATTTCAATAGAAAAAATCCAAGATGGCGCCTGTAATGTATGGGATATCGGTCCGACATCCGATATCGGATCGGATAATGTGAAAACGCACTTACTCTTAGGTATATTATTTTTCAAACCATTATGGATATAACTTTTACTGTAGATACCGTGCCGTATTCTAAGTTCTACAGAAAACACGGAAAATAAACACTACAACCATATCAAAACGTTTTGTTCAGCAAAACAAACAAACTTTAAAAAAACTGCTTCGTTTTACCTGAAATATTGCACAGATAAAACCAACACAGCAGAAAACATTGAAAGCGCTCTCATAGGGAGATGGAACAAATCACATTTGTGGGAAATATTTTACGGTCATGTTCCTTTTGTGGAGTGATGATGAAAATGGTTTTGCTTTGTTTTTCTTTGTTGGTTATTTAACAATGTTGTAGATTCAGCATGTAAGGAGCAGAGGTACATAAAAACAGTGTAATATATAATGAGGAGGCACACTGACAATTTATCCCGCAAAGCGGCCCCTGTGCAAGTGTTTAGGCATGTCCCTGTCATTCATATATTATGAGAGAGAGAGAGAAAACATATCATCTTTTCGCTCTAAAAACATATCATCTTCGCGCTTCTTGGTGGTGGTATGACAGACAACGGTAGATAGGTACTTTTTGATCATACTATTACCAGTAAGGACTCTCTTGATACTTCAAAACGGATGAGAAAGTTGAACTTTTAACCATGTGAAGCAATGTAATCTAGATATCTAATAATTTAACATACAATAGGGAACTTGACTGTAGTTAAAATAAAATATTTTTTAATACAGTTGCTCAAAAAGTGCCCGTTTTTCGGCTGTTTAGCGTGCGAGAAGTTGTATTTTACGCACTCGTGCGTAAAAAGTATGCGTTCCATTTTACGACTAGGTACATGCCGAGCTGTGCGCAGCAATGTCCGCTTATAGTTAGGTAGTATGTAAGTTATTTAGTTAAGTGCGTAGAATAAGAAATATACGATATACGAGCGCTATATCCGCCAACAAACTGTCCTCAGTTTGGCGGAATTGTTTCCTGTAAAATAGTTGTAAGTTTCTTGTTATAAATAAATTAAAAAAAATATATATATATTAGTCTATTTTACTAAGACGGAAACGGAATAAAACTATAAACATACTATTAAGTGATTAATGTTTAAAATATTGATATTTCATATGTAATTGTTTACTTTTAGTCATACTAGACATAAAATGGTTAATACTTTCAAAAAGTATGTAAATGAAGCCAAAAACAATCAACTAGGACTAAGTACAAGTTTTCATTTTCATGTTGAGTTCCTGTATACCACATTCTAGGCTACTTTATAAACTAGGCTGTTGGCTGTTTTACAAACATTGTGAAATTTGCAAACAGTAGGTACCTACTTGTTGCAGTGCATGCAATCCGCAATGTCAAAGCCTTATTCTCACAACGACAATATCTACCATAAATCTATCGAACAGCCATCTCGCTTATACACGTGTAATAGACCGTATGTAAGAGCAAGAGTGTCATATCAATTAGATTCATATGAAATTGTAGCAGGAGAAGAATATGGTCCACCATTAAGTGAATATTTTACATCGATTACGTTCAAATTTTTGAAGTGATTGAAAGCGTTTTAGTTTGTAATCTTTGTCCATTTTTCAGTACCGAAAAGTACCGAAGAACCGGGAATTTTTAACACCAGTACCGGTACCCAAGAAGTTCAAAAATCCCGGGATTTCCCGGTACTGAAAGTTTCCGGGAGCATTCTCTAGTACCTACTGTCTTATCTGGCGACATTTAGTATTTAAATTCTATTGAATCAAGAATCAAGGCAAACTTGTATACATGATCACATCATCATCTTGAAACACGACGCTACCGTATGAAAAATATAAAATACTGAGATTAGACCCAATCTAACATAAGTTCTCAACAAAAACCGGCCGAGAGCGTGTCGGGCCACGCTCAGTGTAGGGTTCAGTTAGTTTCCCGTATTTCTCTCAAAAACTATTCAACCTATCAAGTTCAAAATAATTATCCTAGAAAGTCTTTATAAAGTTCTATTTTAGCGATTTTTTTTAAACACACGGTTTCTAAAGGAGTGGGGGGGGGGGCACACACTTTTTAGGGTTCCGTAGTCAACTAGGAACCCTTATAGTTTCGCCATGTCTGTCTGTCCGTCCGTCCGTCCGTCCGCGGATAATCTCAGTAACCGTTAGCACTAGAAAGCTGAAATTTGGTACCAATATGTACTTGTACTTGTACATCAATCACGGCGACAAAGTGCAAAAATAAAAAGTGGAAAAAAATGTTTTATTAGGGTACCCCCCCCCCTACACGTAAAGTGGGGAGTGATTTTTTTTTCATTGCAACTCTAACGTGTGATATATTGTTGGATAGGTATTTAAAAATGAATAAGGGTTTACTATAATCGTTTTTTGATAATATTAATATTTTCGGAAATAATCGCTCCTAAAGGAAAAAAAAGTGTGTTCAAAAGTTAGAGGGGGGGGGGGGGCTCTAACTTTTGAACCATATGTTTAAAAATTATGAAAAAAATCAGAAAAGTAAAACTTTATAAACACTTTCTAGGAAAATTATTTTGAACTTGATAGGTTCAGTAGTTTCTGAGAAAAATACGGAAAACTACGGAACCCTACACTGAGCGTGGCCCGACACGTTCTTGGCCGTTTTTTTTACTTTAGAAGCGATTATTGTATTGTATTGTATTGTATTGTATTGTATTGTATTCGTTTATTTCAGACAGAACAGTCCATATTGTTACATTACGTTACACTAATATTTAAAATTAAAGCTATAAAATTATTATTTCCTTTAAAAACGATTTTAGCAAACCCTATTCATTTTTCAATACCTATCCAAAAATATATCACACAAATCTTAGAACAAATTAAATTATTCTCATTTGAAAATATTTTAATTTGTATTTTTTAAGTAGTAACACTACTATTATACTATAAACATTAAATAAATGTCATATACAAAGAAAAATATGACATTTATTTAAATATATCACACGTTGGGGTTGGAATGAAAAAAAAATCAGTTCCCACTTTACATATAGCGGGGGTACCGTAAAAACAAACATTATTTTTCCACTTTTTATTTTACCACTTTGTCTGATTGATATACATATTGGTACCAAATTTCAGCTTTCTAGTGCTGATGGTCACTGAGATTATCCGCGGACGGACGGACGGACAGACATGGCGAAATTATAAGGGTTTCTAGTTGACTACGGAACCCTAAAAGCGAGTGAACGAGTTATTTAAAATAAGCTGCAGGGGTAAGTAACCTTCATGGAGAAATCTGAATGCTCTCTAGGCACGAGTGTGAATTCTCTATTATCTTATACTATTAAACGAGCAATTCTTGTATATTTATTTATTTATTTATGTATTTATTTATTTATTTATTTATATATACCGACGATCTTGGAAACCGCTCTAACGATTTCGCTGAAATTTGTTTTGTGGGGGTTTTCGGGGTGAAAAATCGATCTAGCGTAGCCTTAGATCCCGGAAAACGCGAATTTTCGAGTTTTCATGAGTTTTTCTTTCGCATTTGTAAACGTAAAATATGGTCCTTAATTTCGCCGCGCGCGCATCGATTCCGCTTAGCTCAGTCGCACGAGGTCGGTCTAATGTACGCAGATAGATCGTAGGTGTCAGGGTTTCGAATCCCGGTCAGAAATTAAGTTTTTGTTTTTTGTGTTTTTTTTTGTTTTTGTATTTATAAGAGTTTTTTTTTTATCTAAAGACGTGATATATTAAAATAGAACCGAGCGAAGCTCGGTCGCCCAGATATTATTTACTGATCTTTGGTACTAATAACTCACGCAGGAGATTATACGTCGTGCGGGCGGAAACTGTCCATCTCCGATGAATGGACCATATTCTTCTCCTGCTACAATTTCATATGAATCTAATTGATATGACACTCTTGCTCTTACATACGGTCTATTACACGTGTATAAGCGAGATGGCTGTTCGATAGATTTATGGTAGATATTGTCGTTGTGAGAATAAGGCTTTGACATTGCGGATTGCATGCACTGCAACAAGTAGGCTACTACCTACTTGTTGCAGTGCATCTCAGTCATCTTGTTGAGTGAGTCTAGAGACTCAGACCTCGGATATACCAGGCAAAATAATAACAATTTTATTGGAAGGTAAAATTTTTATATTATTTGTGCCGTTTGTATATCCGAGGTCTTATATAGCGCTGATAACGCCCGTCGCGCCTAAGATGTCACGCTCACCGCGAGCACTGTCTTCCCCTACAATGGTGCCACGACCATATCCGGGCTCCGTCTGCTACGGTATCGTTGCAGACTCTGTTGCTGACCAGGCTGATACTGCCCTCCAATGTGACGCCGGGCGCCGCTATCAGCTGACATCCCGTACACTATGGTATCCACTCTTCCCTTTCCAGTTCCCGTGAAGTACTTCGACAGTATTTACACTCTATTTTGACCAATGACTCCTCCGTCGCCGAAGTGAGAACAGATAAATTCTAAAGATACTACGTCCTAACGTGGCTTGGCCACCTATAGTTGAACGAGGTAAGACGTCAATAACCGGACGAGGAGCCGCACTGCTGCGAGGGTGTCCTGACGATGTTCGCGAGCTATCTAATCGGAGAGGCGCCTCGCGAGACGACCCTGTGATTCCTGTACGTCGCTCATTGTGTAGGTCAAAGACATCGTAAAGGTTTGCGGAATTAAAAAAAAAAAAAAAAACTCTTTCAGAATGTCCAGATCTGAATTCGAGCCAGCGTGCTGCATCCTGAGCGTGCGTCTGTTTACCGGGCGGACACCAAAACCGATCGGTAATCTGGCCGCGGGGGTTCCAAGTACACGACGATTTCCCGGAGGCTTGTGGCGCCCCCTGTCCATTCGAGAGATTAACTTATTCGCCGAGCCTCTAATAAACAAATTGGGAAAAATAAACCCGCTTCGCCTTAGTGAACTTGAGATTCCAGCTCAAAGCGAAAGGGGCCAGGAACTCAGGAGGACTTCAGTAGTTATCATCTGGCTCGAATATACTGAATTAATATAGTGCTTGATTCGATCGTAGAACCTGATTTCATCAATTTCACAACTTTAGTAGTCTACAGAGGGAGGTTGGTTTCCAGCATTACCTCGTACAGCTGCCGATAGCTGTAGGCCAATCGCTCCTGTTTTGCTTGCATTTGCAGCCCGATAAGACCTTCAATAATCGGAATATTATACAAAGTAAAGCTCTTCCGATGGAAAATAATCTTCATCAGGCGGTGGCGCTGGCGACTGAAGTGACATGCAGCCGGATTAAGGTTCGCATAGCACTATATGCTATGCACAGTTCGGTTGTATGTTATGTTATGCTGTACGATGGCAGGACTACATCTCTTCTGTTACGAGTAACTACGACAGTAACTGCTGACTCCAACAGACTGTCGTACGAGGTCAGTATGCACCCCCTGGGAGCCAAGTAAGTGACCTTCGGTGACCTCGCCTTCTTCTGCTTCGCCCGTCATCGTACCTCTTCGTCTGCGAGAGCCCTGCATTACGCCGTACAACGGTACGTATTAAGCCTCCGCCACACATAAAGCGCATTCCGCTTCGCTAACGCTACGCTATCAGCGCGCTGAATGCGCGCGCATTCCGCTCGCGTCTCGCGCGCGTTGCGCTCGCAATCCGCGCTCGTTAGTTCCCGCTAGTGCCCACTGGGCGCAACGCCAGCGTTTGTGCGGTGCACCGCCATTATTGCGCTCCGCCTACGCTCTCAAAGCGCGCATGTGTGGCGGTGTTTTAATTCACCCCTTGACCTGCTACCACGACGTGTTCAGCAACCACCAGCGATGCGACACGGACGTCACCTCTCAGTCTACACTGTCGACCTTCATTGCACGAAGTAGAAATCCGTCGCATCGGGTTTTGGATTAGGTAATGGATTACCCTAAGAGTCAATGACTGACTTGAAGAAATCGATTGATACCTCCGTCCAGTGTAGTAGCAATCGACAGCGCTCGTACTTTTCATCTTCTAGGCTAGTTTTACCGAGCGATCAGTATCCTCAAATGCCCTCACTAAAAAGAGTTCAGAGTTCAGGAGTCTCGCTTGTAACCGCGCTCGCTTGACGCGAAATAGTCTGATCGAAAATACCAGTATCGTAACAAATAGCCCTCGGGCGCGTGAGTGATGACCTTTTTCTGTGTTTGATATGGACGTAAGACGTTGGACTTTAAATAGTCATATCAAAGCTAATATTGATTTAGATAATTTTTACGAAGGGTTGACAAAAGCAGTATCAATTACGTTACCCTGCTACAGTACAGATAGTTACACTACTTTTACAGTTAATTTCCACACTTTGTGTCTGAAATTGGGTTTATAATAACCTGATAAAATAACGTGTCTGTAGAGATTCTTTGGTACCACAATAGGGTGGCTGGTGGCGGGTCGTGGCGCGTAAAAAACGGGACTACCAACATCGAACTTTGGCGCCATCTATCGGGTATTTTATTTTAAACATTTACCACTACAAAGTAAAAAGAAGTAAATTGATAAATATGGTATAAATCATCTAGTTTTGGTCACTCGCGCGACGTGTTTCGAGGAACCTTTTATCCGTCCATTTAGATTTGCGCGTATTAACTAGCAACATTCGCTCATATTCCAGAGTTTATGTTTTGTTCTATGGTTCATTGGTAAAGAATGCTTTTAGACATTAAGTCTGTCATTTGTACTTTCTTTTAACGACCAAGAAAGTTTAAATAAACGGAAATATTAAATAAATAACGCTGAAACAGCATCGTAAAACGTTTTTGTTACAACCTGTATAGTGTGCGTTGCACTAACGGTAAGGGTACGATCCTTTGAAGCAGATAATCCTAGCGGCTAGTACGCGACTCGAATCCCCACTTAACCCTTTTCAAAGCTCGGTCCTTTCAAAGAATATGCCGAATGGAAAACGCTGGAAGCTTTTAATGCCGATCGTAAAGGATTGTGTGGAAATCCTCTTTTCAGGTGATTTGTTTCATACAGGATGAATTAGAAAGGACCGGCCAAAGTTTAAATAAATAAAAGTGACTTTTGAGGTCATAATGAACAACTTTTATTATGGTACCAATACTGAAATCGCGAAATAGTATTGTGCAACAAGGAAGGTAAGGGGGATTTTGTCAACGAGTGTTTTAACTCGCGACAGCCGCAGGCTGGAGAGAGTTATAGACACGAGTTTACAAAATCCTTACCTCCTGAGTTACACACAATATTTTGCATCACATTTGAGAGGAAAACACAGAGAAAAAAAATCATAAGGCAAAATCTTCAATGAATGGCGGTGGCTATGGCTACTCGTTGCTATGGCAACGCGGTCACAATTTTCTGCCAGATTGCAAATTATAACGATTTATCTACGTGAAATTTACAAAATAAATGTAAAACAAACTGAAATAGTTGTAAAACATAAATAAAATGCGATTACAGCATCGGTCCTATAATAAAAGTTGTTCATTACGACCTCAAAAATCACTATGAAAAATATGTCTGGTTTTTTTATTTCGCCGTGTGAACTTTGGGCTTAGAATAAATACCTACACAAAAAAGAGCTGAACCGAATATTCGGCCGAATATTCGTATTCGGCAAAGTCCGTATTCGGCCCATCTCTACACTGAGAGAAAACACAACCAGTTTTCATGTTCGTTCAACAAGTTTTTTGGTTAAAATAGCGCCTACGTGCTCTTTGGTTCAAACAACAAGCTACTTGTCATTTGAATCGGCAATATATTTGAATCATCAAGTCGATTTTATAAAAACAACCTTACACAATATTGTTTTAAACATACGTTTGGCGGATTCAAACGGATAAACCGCAACAAGTCGAACTTGTTAAATTCACAATGCAAATTTCTCTCACTGTAATTTAAACCTATTTTTTCGGTTCCCAAGATACAGACTGCACCTAGTTTGGGGCCGACGGGTATACTTATCTTAATGGCAAAAATGTAATTTCTGTTAAATTCTGCTTGATAAAAATGTACCTATGTAAATATTATTTTGGCAAATAAACGATTTGTGATTGTGATTGTGATTTATTTAGACGAGCCTTAAACCAACGAACCAATCAAAATTATAAAACACACTTAGCCGAATTAAAAACCATTTATCTCACAGATTTTCCAAGCAGTTAAGAATTTAAATAAATCAGGAAGTGAATTCAGCAGAATTCTAAGAAAATCAGGAAATGTTATTAGAGACATCTAAGTGAAGTTGACGACGAAACTCGGGCGGAAAACATCAAAGGAAATTCTTTGAGGAAAATCTGATTTAGGTCATGGTTTCGTCCAAGAACCTTCTGGAAAGTAAAATTACTTGTAAATAGAATATACGTATATCTACGTAGGTATGTGATTGACTGATAATAGAGAATGCGTTAAGGCGTACAAGTGTACAATTTTATGTCGTGCAACAGTCTGAATAAATAAATATTTAATAATATGTAGGTACATCAATACAGTACTCTTTATCAAAATCTTGTTAGCTGGAAGAAGTAGTTGATTGAGTATAGCTACCTAGATTTGGTTTTTGTCTATAGTAGGTACCAAATGTTTTGTTATCTCGTAAAATAAAGTATTTTCTGTCCTCCGGCCGGAAAGCGCCTAGTTTCAGGCCGCTGCGCTAAACGAAGTTACCGCTTCCCGGCTCCGACGAACAGAAAAACAGTATGCAGACCCTGGCCAGTAAATAAAAAAAAACTTTAGATCATATGTTTAGGCTCCGGCTTCGCCTCGGCCGACAAATTATTAGCACTTAATTTATTTTCTTACTTTACTCTTTAATCGCAATTGATGTTAATAAGTAAGAATATTGTTTTTAAAAACGCTCAATTAAATGATAAACCTACCATGATACGATACGAAAACCTTTGTGTCTACTTAAGGGACCTCTGTGAAGTTAAACAACGCCCTTTCTCATGTTAAGAGGACTGTTACAAGGATCTTCACGTGTAAGAATTTGTAATATGTTTTACTTTTAGACCCAACGGCTCGGTCCCGAGAGCCCTCAGCAGCAAACTGTTGCTTCTTGTTACGAACGAGGAACAGATTAAATAATACCTTTGCAGATATTTCGCTATAAAGATCGTCAACTGTTTCAATAACATTTTTTTAAGTTACGTGGCAGTGGAAAAAACACTGCCGTATTTGAACAAAGCTTTAAAATAAATTTAACTGTTGTTACCGATTTGTAGGTGTCAAATGAAACGCTTCTTCAATTTTGATTACCATTCGGCTACCGCACCAGGTGCCATTCGGCTACGGCTACGTAGCCAAGCAGCGTACGCAAGAGCGATAGAGATAGATAGCTACGAGCGTTTCGTTTCGTGAGCGTTTGTGCCATTCGGCTACGTACCCAGGGTGGCTAGCCGAATGGCACAATCGCTCACGAAACGAAGCGCTAGTAGTATCTATCTCTATCGCGCTTGCGTATTGGCGCGACAGAGCCAGCGGCGTATCGCTTTCGTTTGGCGTCGGAGAAATGCCATTCGGCTACGGGGCCTGGTCTACTTCTATAGTTTCCAAAATGGAGGAACGTCTGTATTATGTACATAGTCTGTGGCTTAGTGAAAACCCTTAAAGTTCGACAAAGGCAACTCTTCAACAACTAATTTAAAGTTCAAAGAGAGTAAATTGTTATGCTAGTAAAGGCTTCTTAGCTTTGTCGGCACAATGACCCTGCACAGCTAGATGTTCTAATTTTGTTACAAATACTGTGTGTTACATTACAAACAAGTAGGCTTGTTTTAAAGGAGCATAATTTAATATAGATGTTTAACTTAACCACGCCCTTCATTTGATTTTTTTTAACCCTAGACGCAAAAACGACGGGGTGTTATAAGTTTGGCGTGTCTGTCTGTCTGTCTGTCTGTGTGTGTGCCTGTCTGTGGCATCATGGCTCCCAAACGGATGAACCGATTTAAATTTAGTTTTTTTTTTGTTTGAAAGCTGAGTTAGTCGGGAGTGTTCTTAGCCAAGTTTCACGAAAATCGGTCCATTATATCGGGGGTTTTTTCAAGATTTTAATTTTGTGGTTAGATTTACTTCATACACATTCTAACACAATTTTATTGACAGAAATGTACGGCACAAACATTTGTCAAGAAAGGGAAATGACAGCTCATAATTAATAATGATGTGAGTAAGCGATCACTGCAACCCATGGATACTCGAAACACCAGATTTCTGCTAAAATAAAATACTTACCAGAATCCGTGTCTTGTGATTCCTGAAACAAAAGCAGAAAGATTTAAGGGCGATATTTAAAGTTGAATCACTAAATTAAAATTCATAGCATAAGCTGGCAATTTATAATTGTAAAAATAGTGAAATGATGTAAAATGCCAATTAGGTATTGAATATTATGATCTAAAGTTTTGAAAAATAAGAACTATTAGTGCGAGCAGGTAATAATAATCTTTTAGCAAGTTTGTTATAAGTACCTACAGCGGGGCAAATCTCGACTGGAGGGCCAATGTATAACTGGTCCATTTTTTCCATGTTTTACAATGTTTGCATATATTAAATAGAGTGTCCACCGGTTATATATGGTAGGCGCGTTCAGTGGATACACGTAGAACTCAACATCATAGTGTAATAATAGAAAAAATGGATTAGTTATAATTGTTCTCAAAAGAAAATTATGGCAAAAACGTCACTGCGTCTGTTACTCATTGCAAGATTTGCAAGTTTATTTTTGTAGATATATGTTATTCCATTGGAAATATAACTTAATATAGTCGACGCACACGGACTGCCGGCGTACACTGAGAGAAAATACAACCAGTTTTCATGTTCGTTCAACAAGTTTTTTGGTTAAAATAGCGCCTACGTGCTCTTTGGTTCAAACAACAAGATACTTGTCATTTGAATCGGCAATATATTTGAATCAACAAGTCGATTTTATAAAAACAACCTGACACATACTGTTTTAAACATACGTTTGGCTGATTCAAACGGATAAACCGCAACAAGTCGAACTTGTTAAATTCACAATGCAAATTTCTCTCAGTGTAGCCAAAATGGCAATCGTCGTCGCCAGACGCCGAAAGAAATGCAGTCTGGCTCTATACCCGGGGTATGTAACTAAATGCACAAACACTCCCATAATATCTGTTTCGTAGCAATCTATCTCTATCGCTCTTGCGTATTGACACGACAGAGCCAGACTACATTTCTGTCGGCGTCTGGCGACTCTGGCGACGACGATTGTCATTCAGCTCCGGCAGCCCGGCAGGGCAGAAGACAACATTCGTTAAAGTAGGTGATAGACGTACGAGCAAGTATGCGTACTTAAAGATTTCAAAACGGTTGGATCGTCGACTACTATGCGCGGCGAACAGACATAATAGGGAGCCACAACGATTGTTATCTTGGCTACAGGCCGAGAAGCGTCATTAATAAGCTTCGACCTCCATAATAATCTTTACCGATGGGACTTCACTTATTTCCATAGAAACCCATACAAAAGCAGTTGTTAATCTTCTCCCGTTAGCTAGCAAACATGTCAAACCTATGTCAGAGTTGCCGAAAAGGGTTCCTTCCACTAAGCCTGTATGTTAATCTGTCCGACCTATCTTTATCATGGCGCGCCAGTAGATTGTATCATTTATAAACCACACAATATCGAGGAGGGTAAGTTTATTAACAAGGGAATAAAATTATAATTACCTACGGATTTCAGGTTTATTCTTGGCTGAAGACTGTTTTGTTATCTGTATTTTATTTCTTTACTAAGTAGATGAGAGATTAAACTTTTGGTTTATCTTCATTTTCATTCATTTCAATCTACTTCACGTGAGATATCGTGGTGTTCGATTGTCATTTACTACGGTAGCCATGATAAGTTAATCTTATTTTCTCGAGTCAAAATACCCACACGGTATTTGGACCATCCAACAAACACAAACTTACTTTGAAATAACAACATGTACCTACCGTGAAGAAACTGAAGAATATTTAGTGATGTGCAAGTTGCAGAAACTTTCCAAATCAATCTTAAATTTCTTGACAAATTCACGAAACTTTCACGAAAAATAAAGAGAATTTAAATTTATGAAATGGAAAGTTTCATCCATACAATTGTCCATACAAAGTATGGAAAGTTTCCAAAGTTTGCCTATGTGAAAATTTCAAAATTTCAGAATTTTGGAAACTTTCCGTCGGCACATGAGTACCTTCTCGCGGAACCCCTGTCAAAGACGGCTGAATTTGTATATATAGTTTCTTTTATAGATAAATATACAAATTCGGTTGCTTTATTTTCTACTTTTGACTTATTTTTATAATGAGTTTGTATACTTATTATCACTACATAGTATAAAACAAAGTCGCTTTCTCTGTCCCTATGTATGCTTAAATCTTTAAAACTACGGAACGGATTTTGATGCGGTTTTTTTTAATAGATAGAGTGATTGTAGAGGAAGGTTTACATGTAGGTATAGTACCCGTGCGAAGCCGGGGCGGGTCGCTAGTTGTTAATAATGCGAAGTGGCCTAACGGAGCCGGCGTAGTCCCATGGACTAAGGCTTCAAAATAAATACAGATTTAAAAAAAAATGAATTTATAATTGAGTTAACAATGTTCCTATAACATTTCATGAAAACTGAAGCCCGTGCAAAGTGGTTAAATGCAAATGAGGTTATTTCAGTTATAAATAATGAGAACAATGGTGAAGAGTAATTGCAGCTATTTCTGTACTTCGAGCAGAGATCACACTCAATAGATTACGCATTAAAGACAATTTGTTCCAACGTTAATCGTAAGAGCGTTTTTACATTATCCGATCCGATGTCGTATGAAAGATCGATATATTACATATATCAAAGACATATATAACTTCGTATAGACAGATAAAGTCTAAGAAAAAAACGTACCTCAGTACCATACAGAAAAAGGTAAGGTGGCCTAGATGGCATTACACCTTTGGGGTACGCTCAGCTAGATGGCGCTAATATTAATATAAGGTAACGAACCCAATCCCAACCCAATTTTACCCATACGAACTATAATAGAAATGCAGATTGTAATATGACGATGTGACGTGTAAATTATATTTATGAATAAATGATTGATTGATTGATTGATTAATCATAGACAGTTTAAGATAAAACTTTTGCCTATTTTTGCTATTTCACTGATACATGTAAAAATTCTACCGCTAAGCGTGTTAAAACATGAATGTCTTATCCTTCTTTTACTTTTCAAGCGTATTGCAGAATAGATACTCCTATTGGTTTCTTCATAGTTAACAAATTAAAACGAGGTGTTTTTTCTCCAATCGTGGACGGAAGTTCTCCAGTAATGGGTCCCCCATTATGGACAGTGAAATAAGTTTAAAATTTTGCTATTAAAGCCAACTGATACTCAATGAGTCACTTTTATATACCCCAAATAAAATTAGTTTGGGTTATTTTAACATAGGATTGTTTCTTGTCAATTTTGGTTTCACAAATTGTTCCTTGTTTATCATAGGAGGTACGCAGTTTTCGGGTTCCAGTTATGGACACTCGCAAAATAACACTATTTCTTTATATCCTTGGAGTAACAAACTAGTATGTTTCATACCTTTATCTCATGCTTAATGCAGTAAGGAAAACTAATTCAAGTTTACACCGAGTATTATTTTTTTATTATTTTATACATGAACTCAACTCTCTTAGCAACATTACTAAGAATCCGTCCTGATATTTTTCTCTCTGTAGCTTTGTTGCTGACGTTTCTTGTCTAATTAGTATCCCTATTTAAATTTTAAATCTGTCTGTGAATTCTGAACTAAATAAGAGTGCAAGCGTTGAGTAAAATGGCTAGTACATTAGCAGTTGATTAGCAGTGAGTACATACGTTCCATCTAGCGGGTAAGATCTGTGACTGTAGGTAAGAACAGGTAATTGTAGTAGTTAACGGCACGTCATGTCAACTGCTATTACTGCTTGAGCTGGGCGTTTTAATACCATACCTATTTATATGTTTATCTATACAGCATACTTACACAGGGCATTTGTTATTAGCCATGATTTGAGGCGTAAGGTCATACTTGAATAACTTTTTCAGTACAGATGGTGTTTTTTTACGCACTAGTGCGAGAAGTGGTTCATAATATGCCAGGTCGAAACTTTAAAGGCTCATCTGTACTGAAAAACGTCGTACGATACACGTGCAAAAAGGAAATTCGTAACTCGTGTCGATTTAAAACACTCCCTTCGGTCGTGTTTTAATTTATCGCCACTCGTTTCGAACTTCCTTTTTTACGCACTTGTATCGTAATGTACTATTTCAGTACAGATGGTGTTTTTTTAGTGCGAGAAGTGGCTCATAATATGCCAGGTCGAAACTTTAAAGGCTCATCTGTACTGAAAAATGTCGTACGATACACGTGCAAAAAGGAAATTCGTAACTCGTGTCGATTTAAAACACTCCCTTCGGTCGTGTTTTAATTTATCGCCACTCGTTTCGAACTTCCTTTTTTACGCACTTGTATCGTAATGTACTATTTCTCAAACATGCAATGAAATATTGTCTTTACGTTCCTTAAAATGGGCTGGGAAGTAGCGCTTTTTGGGCGCAACAACTCGAGAGGACTGTAAAGGTATTTCATATTATTTTTTAGGCCTAGGCCTGCAAAGTAACTTTTTTTTATAAAATATTGTCCTTTAGAGCATTTTTTTTATTTAATTGTATGTTTGAGAAAAGCACTATACATGCCTCGGCGTGAAAATGGATTCCCTGCCTCGTATCCCTATACGGCCTCGCTCGCACGCTCGCTCGGCCTTATATACCCACTTGGCCGGAAATCCTCATTTTCCCGGCCTCTGATGTAATGTACTATTTCAGTACATAGTGTTTTTCCCCACACTAGTTTGCAAAATAGTACCTACATTTTCTTGTCAGGTCGAAACTTCAAAGGGTCATATGTACTGAAAGACGTAGTACGATACAAGTGTGGAGAAGAGGGAATTCGAAACCAGTGGCAATAAATTAAAACACGACCGAAGGAAGTGTTTTAAATCTACTCGAGTTGAATCCAAGACTTTGTCCACCCGCCAAATGCGTCTACATAATAGGCTAGTTTCCTACTAGTCAAATCAGCGTCTTTTTAAGAACTGTCAAAACGATTTGCTAATATGGAATTACTATGAAATACTGAGGGAGCGAGTGACGTCTCGGTCAATTAATTTACTTTATATTTTTCTCTTTGACTTATTAAATAGGTAGAAAGTATGTATTTATAAACACACTGTCCATATTTTTTCTTCTAATTATGTGGTGCTTTGTTTCGTGCACTGCATAAAATAGTTTATTTTAAGTGTAGGAAACTAGGCTATTATGACAGATTTTATACAACACCTTATCGCATTGCGATTGATTAAGCTGACCCCACTGTATACCACTGGCGTCCTCCTAATTGGCACAAAGAGCTGCTGTTTGATGCTATTTACAATTGTGATATAAGGATGATCTTATTCGTGTAATGAGGATCAAAGTCAAAAATCGTAGTGTTTAATTACTAGAGTGAAATTTGGTATTTTTAAATTAAAGAAAAAATGGAAAGATTAACACCTACGGCAGGACTCGAACCTGCGATCAGCTGCTTTGCCGGAGCAGTCGCTAAGACCAACTTAGCCACGGACGCTGCGAATCTTTCCATGACTTCTCAATTTCTCAACGCCTTAGTGCGTTTTCACATTATCCGATCCGATATCGGATGTCGGACAGATATCCCATACATTACAGGCGCCATCTTGGATTTTTTCTATGGAAATCCTTCCGACATCCGATATCGGATCGGATAATGTGAAAACGGCGTTAGTGTGGCGAAGTTTAGAATATTTCTGGAAAAAGTTTTTACAACACTATGTTCGCGACTTGTACACATATTTAAAGTCTTTTCACCACACCAACTGGTAAAGGTATTCGAAAACAGATAGCAAAATTGCATTTTATCCACAAGGGGGCAAAGTAATTTCATACAAATTTTAACTCGATGTCTTAATCTGGCTGCTACATTTTACCTATAAATGATGATTTTCAATCATAAATATTAAATAAATTGACGGATTTGATTTATTTTGATGTTTTATAGTCAGTATTTTGTTCGTGTTGGTGTGGTGAAAATTTTTGTGTTTCAATCGGTGGCAAAGTTTGTTTAACCTTCGTGCCTTGATACCCTCGCAACGCTCAAGATTCCACTTTTTGAACCACTCGCTACGCTCGCGGTTCAATATTGGAATCTTTCGCTTGCTCAGGTATCAATATTGGCACGTGCGGTTAAACAACTACTTTGCCCCCTTGTAAAACAAGTAACTATTTAAAGTCACGGCGATTAATTAACATTATTTTACCTTTTTCCAACGTTTCGGCTAGATTGCACAGGCTGTGGTCGCGGAAGACAAAAAAGAAAGCAAGAGGTAAAATAATGTTAATTAATCGCGTTCAACCTGTGTGTTACTTGAAATAAATGTTTTTACTTCTTTATCCCTTTATAGGGCACTGGTCTCAAAAAAGACCAGCCTGTATGACTATCTTTATGTATTTTTTTCTTGTTCAGAATTTTTAGGACTACAGGATGGCATGACTTCAAACCTCATCGCCATCCTGTAGTCCTAAAAATTCTGAACAAGAAAAAAATACCCCAAATTAACCCAGTAACTTCAGACGAAGCGCTCTTTGTGCCAATTAGGCGCATGCCAGTGGGGTCAGCTTAATCAATCGCAATATGATAAGGTGGAGGTATAAGGTATTAACCGCTGTGTGTGTTGTGGTTAAAAGTCATGGGTAAACCTTGTTTTCACTGTTTAACCCTTTAACGGGCAAGACTCAAAAAAATCGTGAGTTCAATAATACGTAAACTTTTTACATGTATGTAGGCACATTAGGTACATGTCCATTATTTAATACAATGAAATGAAATGAAATGAAATATTTATTTTCCAAGTAGGCATATTACAATGCGCTTATGAACGTCAATAAAACTACGCCGGCTCAAACCCTACGCCTCAGCCTCGAGAAGATTTCAGTCCCCCCTCAGTTGGAGGGGTACAATTAATTAATTATGATTATGAACACCACACACAGCACGGATCGGAACCGATATATCTTGTAATATCTCTTAGTGTACCCCTGAAATGTATGGGACTTTTAGGGATTAAACTAGATGGGGCTGTTTCCCAGCCTAGATGACATATTTCTTTATTTTAATATAATGATATCACGTCAAATTACATTTTGAAAAAAAAATATGTAGGCATCATCAGTGTAATTATGATAGTATTTGATAGGTGGCGCTAAAAAATTGAGGTAGTAGGCGCTAGAAAAAGAGAGTAAATAAACTTTGTCAAACAAGTCTGTCAGTAAATAAGAACAAATAAAACTATATGCATCCTTTTCTTTAGGGTGCTATAGAAAAGAATACCTATAGTTTTCTTTGTTCTTATTTACTGACAGACTTGTTTATTGACAGAGTATAGATGAAGATTGTCAATCCTATATAATCATCCTTGATCCAAACAAACATTCCATATGCCTAAACCGTCTGTCTACACTGGTTTAGCCTCGGCTTTGTCGACACTTTGGCAAAATGTTCCAATCCAATAGCATTCTTTGTTCGTTTACGAGTTTTACAAGGCAAACCTTAAACATTTCTGCCCAAATAGCCAATATAGCAGTAAATCTCACATTAACGCAAACAAACGAAGGAATACGTGAAATTGCTTCATAAAACTATTATTAGGTTTTGCTTTGGGCGTCGAGTGTGAACACAAATGAAATTATACACCCGGCTACAGTAAACAGTTCATAACGAGATTTGGCTAATCTTTATTTTTAAACAATTTTTGTCTCCGGTACCTACCGCATCAGAATGGGCCAACTTTCAGCCCTTTCAGCAGCGCTTAAATGAAGTGCCAGTCTTGCCAGTTTTTTATTGTGTACCTATTTGTCGTTTATAGTGCTACCATAATGTCCTACTGGTGGTGTACAGTTTGGCATTTACCAAAAATTAGGTTGGCATTACCAAAATATAATTTTGTATTTTTAAGGTACATATTATTCATTCAACGTGTGCAACACACGCGTATATAAACGTGTGTTTTGAACAATAAAGAACTATATATCTATAGATCGATATATTTAGCTAATCTGGCTTTACTTACCTATTAAAGAAACAATAAAAAAGTTTCAGAATTTTTGCTAAATCATTTCGTGACTCGAATGAAAACAAAGAAAATTTGCGCCCATCAAAACGGCCGGTCAAATAGGTTAAGTGAAATAATGCTGAAATAAATGAATTTTTCAGTACAGATGGTGTTTTTTTTACGCACTAGTGCGAGAAGTGGCTCATTATATACTTACCAGGTCGAAACTTCGGAGGTTTCCTCTGAGTTCGGAGGGCATCTGTACTGAAAAACGTCGTACGATACACGTGCAAAAAGGAAATTCGTAACTCGTGTCGATTTAAAACACTCCCTTCGGTTGTGTTTTAATTTATCGCCACTCCTTTCGAACTTCCTTTTTTACGCACTTGTATCGTAATGTACTAAGTATTACGACCATAATACTAGTTTCCTTTGCTCTTAAGTGTATTTATAGCGGTGATTAAAAGGTCACAATCACGATAATAATGATAACACCGTCACCTACATTCATTAAAATGTATGAAGTAAACTAGACTCATCCGGTCTATTCTATGTAGCGATCTTCTTTTAAATATTTCCGGCACTAATCCTCTGGAAGGCGTGTTCGTGTTAAACAAGATGCACGTGTAAGTGGTTGGTTTCTTCGGTCATCTGTGCAGGACCAGATAGTCGTAAAAATAATCGTATTTAAATGAACGCATTGGCCACATAGATACGCGTTGGAGGACAGAATTATATTATAGTGTCTGAGACAAAGAAGTCATTGTTTAACTTGTACCAATAGTAAGGCGGCGGAATTGAAAAAAGTCGTCTAGTTTTGAAGTTGATGTGACTGGAGAGTATACTGCTGACAAGTGGTATCGTTGTGATCGGTAGACTTTACTGAGTACGAAATAATGACTTGTCACTTTCTCAGACTGTGGGGGGGTTAACTATGACGTCACAAAGATCGCGGTCCCGGGTTTCAATTTTTTGCCAATTTGTCTAGAACCCCTTATCCAATTTTGAAAAATGAGGTGTCGATTGAAAGCGTATAACATGCTGATTAAGATTTATTATATGTGAAGAGTATAGTTTTGTTAGTTATTTTTTAATTAATAATAATGCAAAAAATACTTTTTTTTTACTCTCTTTTTTGATTTTTGTGACTCAAAAAGGCAATGAAAACGGCCACTTAGCTAAAAAATATGTTATATAAATCATTTAACTACATTATTAAGCTATCTGTTGCTTTTTAAATTTCTACGATCGGATAATAAATAAGCAAACTACAACCACATACCTGTAGGCGGGGAGTACCGCTTGACACGCGTTCCCATACATTCGGCGTCTACCAAATTACACCTCGCGCAAAATTCGTTTCAAGCAGATATACCTCTAATCTTATTCATCGTAACCTATCAATATTGGTATCATTTGAAAGTACAATTAAAGTACTTTAAGAAACAATGTCAATCATTTTCATAAAATCAATAATCGCCAGTCTGTGGTGGTTACAAAGGAAAAAAGTGGGTATGCAATTTGACTGGTTTCCTAGGTTTGATACCCTAGACGAGTTTAAAAGGGGAGGTAAAGGTGACATATGGGTTGTTCTCTGGCCTAAAAGCTATACAGAGGGTCAGGGGAAAAAAACTAGGGTTTAAGTTTAGTTTTAAGTTATTTTTTCTTTTATTTGTTGATTTTATTGTGTTTAATTTTTTTGTAATTTTATCAAGGATACACATTGGTTTCTTTTGCTGAAAATTCCCTTTTTTATGAGAAATGTTATGAATTTCATGGCATTTTCCGATAGAGACTAAAATTAATTTTCAAATAAGGCCACATAGTCATACTGATACATAGTCATTCCCTTAATATTATATAAGTAAAAGTATGACTATGTGGCCTACTGATACATAGTCATACCCTTAATATTATATAAGTAAAAGTATGACTATGTGGCCTTATTTGAAAGTTAATTTTAGTCTCTATCGGAAAAAGCCATAAAATTCATAACATTTCTCATAAAAAAGGCAACTTTTAGCAAAAGAAACCAACGTGTATCCTTGATAAAATTACAAAAAATTTAACACAATAAAATCAACAAATAAAGGAAAAAATAACTTAAAACTAAACTTAAACCCTAGTTTTTTCTCCCCTGACCCTCTGTGTAGCTTTTAGGCCAGAGAAAAACCCATATGTCACCTTTACCTCCCCTTTTAAACTCGTCTAGGGTATCAAACCTAGGAAACCAGTCAAATTGCATACCCACTTTTTCCTTTGTAACCACCACAGACTGGCGATTATTGATTTTAAAAAAATGATTGACATTGTTTTTTAAAGTACTTTAATTGTGCTTTCAAATGATATCAATATTGATAGGTTACGATGAATAAGATTAGAGGTATATCTGCTTGAAACGAATTTTGCGCGAGGTGTAATTTGGTAGACGCCGAATGTATGGGAACGCGTGTCAAGCGGTACTCCCCGCCTACAGGTATGTGGTTGTAGTTTGCTCATTTATTATCCGATCGTAGAAATTCAAAAAGCAACAGATAGCTTAATAATGTAGTTAAATGATTTATATAACATATTTTTTAGCTAAGTGGCCGTTTTCATTGCCTTTTTGAGTCACAAAAATCAAAAAAGAGAGTAAAAAAAACGTATTTTTTGCATTATTGTCAATTAAAAAATAACTAACAAAACTATACTTTTCACATATAATAAATCTTAATCAGCATGTTATACGCTTTCAATCGACACCTCATTTTTCAAAATTGGTAAGGGGTTCTAGACAAATTGGCAAAAAAATTAAACACGGGACAGCGATCTTTGTGACGTCATAGTTAACCCCCCCACAGTCTGAGAAAGTGACAAGTCATTATTTCGTACTCAGTAAAGTGTACCGATCACAACGATACCACTTGTCAGCAGTATACTCTCCAGTCACATCAACTTTTCCCGAGACCCTCTCGCCGCTCTACTACAACCTAACACGTGATACCAACATGATAAACATTTTCGGGAAGCCTCCAGAGGTCACCTTTTCCAATCCTGAGTACGTCGGGACGTCCCGAATTGTCTGTCGTACTCAAAATTACAAAGGGCTTTTATTTAACACTCCACCGAAAACCCGAGGTTTTGTTCACCGTATTCTACTATTTCAAGAAGTTTCAAATTGAACGACACAAGTGACACAACACAACAGCATGCTATTTGCTTTTGTATGAAGATAACCAAAAATACTTACTTACTTACTTGGCTGGCGCGATAACCCAAAATGAGTTTCGGCCTCCAACACAAGAACACGCCATTTGACTCGGCCTTGAGCGGTATCGCGCCAGCTTTCGCCGACAAAAATACGTCATGTGATTGTGTTAACATCGGAATTCTTTTCGTAGCTGTTCGTAGCTCGTAGCGTAGTTCAATTTGAGCCTCGGAAAACTGGAGGGGAGGCCTTGGTCACTTTTTCTTAGTAGGTTAATATACTGTATTAATTTTAGCTTAACATTGTGTTTAATAGTACATTACATCAGAGGCCGGGAAAATGAGGATTTCCGGCCAAGTGGGTATATATAGCCACGGATAGGGATACGAGGCCGGGAATCCGTTTTCACGCCGAGGCATGTATAGTGCTTTTCTCAAACATACAATGAAATAAAAAAAAATGCTCTAAAGGACAATATTTTATAAAAAAAAAGTTACTTTGCAGGCCTAGTCCTGAAAAATAATATGAAATCCCTTTACAGTCCTCTCGAGTTGTTGCGCCCAAAAAGCGATACTTCCCAGTCCATTTTAAGGAACGTAAAGACAATAGTTCATTGCATGTTTGAGAAATAGTTATTTGTTATACAAGGGGGCAAAGTTGTATTTTAACGCCGAGTGTGGAATTGAAAAACGAGCAAGTGAAAGGATTCTATAGTTGAACCACGAGCGAAGCGAGTGGTTCGAAAATCGAATCCTGAACTTGCGAGTTTTTTAACACATGAGAAGTAAAATACATTTGCACCCGAGTGTAAACTTTTCCCCTCACTATAGCGAGGAAACTACAACGCAAAAAACGCGTTTATCACTGCTTCCAGTAGTTCCACAGGTGGTAATAGTACATTACGATACAAGTGCGTAAAAAAGGAAGTTCGAAACGAGTGACGATAAATTAAAACACGACCGAAGGGAGTGTTTTAAATTGACACGAGTTACGAGTTTCCTTTTTGCACGTGTATCGTACGACGTTTTTCAGTACAGATGAGCCTTCAAAGTTTCGACCTGGCATATAATGAACCACTTCTCGCACTAGTGCTTAAAAAAAACACCATCTGTACTGAAAACCATCTTTATTACTAGATTCATCTACTTTTATCAATGTTAAAGCAGTTAATTTGACTTTATTAAAGGTCAAATTACTTTACCCACTAGTGGATAAAATGCGTTTTTACCCGTTGGTATTAAAGGACAAAACACGTGTTTCCGAGCTAGTGGGGGGAAAAAATGTTTTTTTTTAATAAGTAAAGCAGTTAATTTTAAGCAGTTGAAGGTTAAAAAATATGAAAAACAGTAAACCACTAATAAAATAATACTTGAATGTTAACTGATATATATGATACCATATGTGTTATAAAATCAGTTATCCCGCAGTGCGTGCATGACTGACCTAAAAAATCTCATGCAGCCATTACGAACCGTCAACCACTGCAATTACTATAGGCAAACACGTTTTAAATTGTTTCCTCGCATTCAGTGATGTAATGAAAATACGTGGAAAAACGTTTAATATTCATTTGCTTGCTGCGCTTTTAACGATTACCTTATTATCAGATAGAAACTCAATGGTTTGACTGCTCATTGAAAACACATTATTAAAATTAAGGTGAGTAAAATAAAATAAGGGTTCTTTTTATATTATGGTGAGGAATCCTAAAAGTCATAATTTTAATTACAAAGCTCATAATACCAAAGAAAAGTGACATAGATATCTATACCTTAGGTTTCACAAATAAATTCTGTTTTATTTAATACATCATTTATGTAGGTACCTATTAATTTGGCTCTTTACATATTAACTTGGCATGGTCACTGGACAGGCACTAACCTATTAAGTTTATTAAAAAATACAGGTATTAAAATATTTGTTAATAAGTCTATCATTACAAAACTCAAAACTGTTGTAAATGAACTAACAGAGATGCAAATTTCAGTCTCGCAAATGCTCACCAAAACAAACTCGCGGCTTATCAGATAAGCCAGAGGTTGTTGTATGGACATCGATCACCAAAACACGCTGATACGGACTAATAACGATCAACTTGTCCCAATATCCATCATATCTCATGATAAGAACTCATCTCTCGCTGAATTAGAAGCACTGCCACAGCCAACTCTTTGGCAACTCTTACAGCAGACATATTGGCAACTGTTAGAGAAAGGATATCACAGATGGCGCCTTTAATATTAATTATGGGATACCGGACCTTCATCCGATATTGGATCGGATAATGTGAAACTGAAAACGCTCTTAAGCTCGAGTTTATTAGGTGCCATCGGTCGAATAGCGGCCGTCTCCATACAAAATGAAATATGGGGACATCCGTGATATGACTGCACCCTTCTCCAGAGCATAATAACGTGACTGCTCCCGCTTATCAAAGCAGACATCTACGCCTTCTACTGTTAATGTTGGTATACTCAATATAATCTAATAAGTAGTTAAATGAAATGTATGTTGAGGACTTTTCACAATATCCCCCATTATTAAAGCTACTACTGGATTCAAACTATTCTATTTTTCTCATTCATTATTTTATAATTATGTAATACACGAGTATATTCATCATGTACTGTCAGCCAAGAAAGTGGTTTACCACTTTTCGACTCTATTTTGCCATGAATAAAAAAAAATTCTATTCCTATTTCTATTTGAAACGCATAAGGTCGAAAAGTGGTAAACCACTTTTTTGGCTGACTGTACATCTTGATAAGAATTCATCAACAAACAAACAGTGCGCCGAAAGATATTATTTAAATATTTACACAATAACATACCAATAAAGTAGAATAAATAAATATTCTTATTTTACGAGTAACTACTTACTCGTCTTACCAACGAAAGAGTTGCATCAACAGACTCCCAAAACTCTGGAGAGGTAAGTATACTTCTAAATCAATATCCTGTAATCCGACGATGCATAGCTCTACCTTTGTAGTTTCAAATTCATCATGCATTTGCTGTCAACTTTCACCGCTTTCAATGTTTACCATATAATTTAGAAGGAATTCTTTAATCCGTAGATAATTTCAGAATCAGAGAAAATAACATAATAGTAACTGATTTCATTTAAATTGTGAATGTGATTGAAATGCTATCGAAATGTGAACAGAAACTATGCATGCGTAGTCAGGGCTACCGCGAAAAAAAATTGAAATTTCTCTAACTGCCTCCTATTTTGACTTAGAGAGACAGATAATAAAATTTCGATTTATATTTTTGTGGTAGAGCCTTTAAAGTCCAGATTCAGTGTAGATAATGTAGATATGGTAAAATAAGCTGCTATTAGACGAAGCCGAGGCAACTAAGGCCGCTACTCACACTTACCCCTCTCCTTACGTGGATAAATATACATTGATACTTACGAATTTACTTCGCTCTTTCTGTTTTTGTTTAAGCTCTGCCTCTTTTTTAGCTTGCTGTATAAGTTGGTCTACAAACTCATTGGCCTGTCGTAGTTTTTCAGGATCGCCCTTGAATTGGGCTATCCTTTCGGGGAGATCATCGTTTTGCCTCATCTTCACGTTTTTTATATTAAAGTCAAACTGTTGTTTTCACACACTATAAATTATTATTTTTAGTTATAAAAATATCCATAGCGGGGTTTAAACCCTTGGGGCGTCGCGACGTTGCATGGACGCGCGGCGGCGTGCGTGTCTACTGCAAGCGACGCTTAGACTGGCCGGGCCGCTCATGCGCTGTGACGTCTATCTGAGTCCTCAGCGTCCGTTTCAATAAGCACCAATAACCAGTATACATCGACCTCTATATACCTGAAACTGTAGTATTACTGGGGATAAGAGTGACATTGGTTTTCATTTCATGTCGGCTCATTGTGGAATAACATTCCTCCGCCTGACTTATTGCCCATAATCGCGCTCAGCTGCCTACTGCACTGTGGGATTAAACTTTATGACAACGTTACTTTGACGAGGACATGTTTTATTAAATTCTCATACATTATACCTACATGCATAGGGTTATTGTGGATTGTGAATATTGTGCTACACACGTGGAAACTATGTAACAGTTGCAAAATGTAGCGATTTTGTAACACAGGATTCGAGTGTCATTTCATTATAAAAATCATCATTCTCCTTGCGTTATCCCGGCAATTGGCACGGCTCATGAGAGCCTGGGATCCGCTTTGACAACTAATCCCAAGATTTGGCGAAGGCACTAGTTTTTACGGAAGCGACTGCCATCTGAGCTTCCAAGCCGAAGGGTTAAACTAGACCTTATTGGAATTAGACCTTTTCATTGTAAAAATAATTCGGTTTTCGGTAGGTATTTTTCAAAACTATTTTTAGGCTGCTTATTTCAATTAACTAAACATCTATTAAAAAAAACAGGCGACCCTCGTAAAACCACTTTAATCAACGATCATAGGTTAAAGAATTTAGACAATCGATTAAAATATTTATATTTTCACTGTTTGTGTTGACAGCTATTTAAGCAGCAGTGATAAAGTAATGATGTGATAAAGGAGTGTTCACCTTACTAGGTCCTGCAAGAGCATGCATGCTACAAGAGCCATTGATTAGATTATTTTTTTCAATGTAAGAACTGGCGTACACTCTGTGTTCAGAGCACAACATACTACAATGGCAATATGATCTACAAAGTAACAGCAATAACGCCGAGCCGCAATAAAACGGAAAAACAAATAAGCGACCTTGAAAATGAGGATAAAAACAAAAGAAAAATCTGTCGGGCATACAAATGAAAGTATATTGCGAAATTATGCCGTCGATGGAGGCTGGAGGTCGCCATTACCATTGCAAAGGATTGCCTGGGAAATAGATACTGTACTGTCAGATATACCACCATTCAGACGTACTAATTTCAATTTTATTTCAAAAAATCTCCTATAAATAAGTTAATGGGTACATTTAAATGTAAGTAGGGACGAATTTAATTTGTCCAAACTTGACGCCCTCATAAACGGTCACAAACCGGCAACCGAGCCAAAAGCTTAGCTTTTAGACTTACGAATATTAAACTTAGCAAGTACTTAAACATCTTTTCATACGAAATTGACCGATACAGATGGCCTCCAGCCAGTTGTATCTTGCAGTTGGCGTGAAGTTCTCATTCAAGTTGCAATAGGATAGCAGTCCTTCTGTATCGGCCCTAAGGGAGCATTTATAGTAGGTACCTAGGCCTTAGGAAAATTTAACTTTTCTTATTAAGTAGAATAATAACCTGACACCTGACAGTTTTCTGTGTTTTTGTGCCGCGATAGAAGTTCTCTATTCTATTCATTTCATTTCAAAAAAAATGTTTATATCCTAAATGTTCTTGATCCATCTTGTTTCATCATACAATCACGCCTGTATCCCATAAAGGGGTAGACAGAGCACATGAACTACTAAGTTTCAGTGCCACTCTTGGCAAAAAGGGGTTGAAAGAAAACGAAATTGTGACATTGCAGTGACAGGTTGCCGGCCTCTCACCTACGCCACATTTCTAAGAAATATTCCATCATAATGGAATTATGTATTCCGAAACATGTACATTTTCAGGAGCGTTCCTACGAATAAAGTCGCCGTCAACAGAATTTGCGAACAATGTAAACAAACCTTGTATTCAAAATGCCTTTAATTTCCATTAAACAAATCAAATACTGACTTAAAAATGTGTTATTCAGTCAATTCATATCAGACCTATCAGACCATGATCCTAGACCATTAAAATAATAATAAAAGACTGTTGGAATATGGATATTTCAACCATTCAGTTTGTTTACATTGTTTGCAATTTCTATTGACGGTGACTTTAGGCATTACCATTTGTTGGCATCTCTGTCTCGGTTTAGCGTTAAGTAGTCTGTGGTCTAGCTGTATGCTGATCACGGTTAACACTGAGGTTAACACGATGTCGCCTGTCTATTGGCGAACCTTTTACCATACCCAGTTCCAGTATAATGTGACCTGAGACCTAAACACTTTTACGCATAATCGAAGGTCCAACTTTTATTTGTCTAGTGTTTGACTGCCTTTGCAGGCGTCCGGGAGACCGGGAGTCTTATCAAAAATGAATATGTTTTGTTCATATTCGAGGTAAATAATAATTTTAGGGTCAACAACTCGCATGTAGCCCTTTGAAGTTCTAAGCGACCGTAGTATATGGTGACTAGGTACCTACTTCCTGTCAAATGGGTATGGTTTGCAACCGATATGATATAAGGAAAAGGAACACATACAGGTCAATTCTTGTTTAAGAAATTGTTATCTGTTTAAATGGTTTTGATACGAAAGTGATGCGTGACGAGCATTTTAGCGCGAATTGCACTTCACATTATATTGCGCCACCATTATCCTCCTTGCCTTATCACGTGGGGTCCGCTTTGACAACTAATCCAATATTTGGCGTAGGCACTAGTTTTACGAAAGCGACTGCCATCTGATCTGGAGCTCTAGCCGAATGGCATTTCGTAGTACTATAACGAAACGCTAACGCTAACGAAAGTATCAAAATGTATGGGAATGACAGATACCGCAGAAATGAGCTAGCCGAAATGCAAACGTAGAATCGAAACCTTCCAATCCGAAGAGATTATATTGCGCCACCAATAGGTGTGCGTAACTTATCTACCTACCTATTGTCTGTGCATCTCACTCGTACTGGTTATCATATTTTTTTAAATTATAAATTCCCTTACTCTTGGCCACAGACTATCCAAAGGCAAAGAAGCGGCCTACGATGGAGTGAGCTCGCCCAGAAGATGCCTGTTCACCCTAGATTTGAAGGATTATATGAGCTCGGAAATATAGCCGCCGGCAAGGAATTATACTGGGTACTGGTACGAGAATACGTTGACAAAAAGTCATGTCAGTATCAAATTATGAAAGCCATACTAATACCTTTAATAAAGCCTACGGGCGTGAATGACTTGAAAACAAATTGTTAATCCTCGATATTAAGTGCCTAATAATATATATAACCGATGGTAAGTGGCTGACCTTCGCAAAAGTGACATAAAAGTGGCACGACCCGCACGACTATTAATTATCACACATTTATTCACCGTGTTAGCGACACTCCCAAAATGAGCGCACAATAATGCCTCATAGGATTTGACGTGACCAATTCATTACTTTCAACTATACTCGCGGCCACAGAACTAGATTTAGATAGAAGAAACAAGTTCATCTATTTGTATGGCGGCCGAGCGTGTCAGATTTTGTACTGAAGTTGTTACTTGCCTGTGTTTTTAAATATGTCTCAGGCCTTTAAGTGTTCATAATTTTTGTGTTGTTGTAATTAAATATCACGTAACGAGGCATTTTTAATGTTTTTGTTGACTTCAACTTACAAAATCTGACGCACGAAAGCTGCAAGCTGCGATTAAAGACGGACAACTCAGTGGATTTCACTGAGTTCATTTGACATGCTAAGTAGATACGTTTGCTTGATCTATGGTATATATGACATCTGTGCTCGCGGCAGTACCCACTTACTAACTGGCGACTGAAGTCATATTGTTATCTCTTTTATGCTAATATAGACGCAACGCAATGCAATAGAGGGATAGTGCTATAACATCAGCCGTCATCGGGCGCTAAATGTACGTTTCTCATATGGCCCCTGTACACATATGGCCAACGGTTTCACCAACCCCCTTGGCCAAGCGTGTAGAGGGCTACTTGGCCGTAAGTTGGCAGTTGGCGCTTGCGCTTGCCGGCCAACCGATTGGTGTCGGTTTTTTGTCCACACATCAAAGGATCTTGGCGCCAATGGCCAACTGCGTTTACACGTTGGCGCTTCATTCAGTTGGTCATCAGCCGTCAGAGAGGACAGTAGTGAAATATTTACAAAAATAATAAGTTTATCTATGCCAATAATAGTGTAGATTTTAGGAAATAAAATAACCTTGCAAATGTTTAATGTATTTCCTAAAAAAGATAAATGTTCTTATCAGAATATTCAAAAAATTATTAATATTTCAAATAATTTAATTTTACTACGGGGTTATTATTTTTTAATCAAATTTTTCTGACAACGTCTATGACCTAGAATTTCCTAGACTTTTCCATTCCACGTCCATCTTTCATGAAGAGCCAATGCCAAGTGATTGGTGCGCCAATGTGTAAACAGCGGCTCTTATCTTGGCCAAGGGGTTTCACAAAGGGTTGGTGGAACCGTTGGCCATATGTGTACAGCGGCCAATAGAAAATATGAATATCGCGCACTTTTCTACTGAAAATTTGACGTGTTTCAGTATATATGTACCTACATTCAGCGCTAAAGGTAACACCTACTTAGTTTTATCCATACTAATATTATAAATGCGAAAGTAACTCTGTCTGTCTGTCTGTCTGTCTGTCTGTCTGTCTGTCTGTCTGTCTGTTACGCTTTCCCGCTTAAACCACGCAACCGATTTTGATGAAATTTGGAACAGACCATCTTTAGACCCTGAGACAGAACATAGGCTACTTTTTATTTCGAAAAAAAGGGATGAAGGGGTTGAAAAAGAGGTTGAAAGTTTGTATGGGATTTCTTAATTTTAAATGATAAAACCATGAAACTTTATATTTTAGCACTTGATAAGAAATCATTAAACATATATTTAAAGTCACATACAGGTCGAACGCGATTAATTAACATTATTTTTACCTTTAAAATAAACATGGTTGAAAATAAACATTAACTAAAAGCGGGTAGATTATATTTATTTGTCTACCCCGAACATTTATATAAATTAATATCGGGTAGTTTTGTGTTGTTTACATCTCCGGTGACATTTTGCTGGGACGTCAGTCTTCCGCGACCATGGCCAGTGCAACCTGGCCGAAACGTTGTGAAAAAAGGTAAAAATAATGTTAATTAATCGCGTTCGACCTGTATGTGTACAAAGCGCGAGAACTTAAAGTGTTATATCATTAAACATCTTGATAAGGGATAGGGATAGGGATAGCGATAGGGATAGCGATAGGGAAAGCGATAGGGATAGCGATAGGGATAGCGATAGGGATAGCGATAGCGATAGCGATACGGATACGGATACGGATAATATGGGTATCGTTAGCGGGATACGGATAATCGGTCGGCGGTCTCTTACAATCAATGTGCTCTAAGACGATCGTTGTTTGCTTGCTTGAAGATTACGTTTGCGATAAGTATAAGCAAAATGTAAAAAATTGTAAGGGATAATAGAAAAAAGTACTTTTTACCCACCGATCATAGTGTCGAAATACGGGCTATGTGGGATGTTTATAAAGGTTTCCCCAGCGTATATAGAATTACCTACGCTGTGGTCGATGTGTAATATTTCTACAATCATTGCAAGCAAAAGTATTATGTGCAATCGAAATAATCGCAGATAAATATACCTACAGAGAAACCTACGGTCCCTACGGATCCAAATGAAAATCTTAATGAATACTTTTATTACGCGGGCGAAGCCGCGGGTAAAAGCTAGTCCTAAATAAAATATGAAATTAGAATAGTCACATTTAAACTGCTATAATATAAAACAGTAACAAGAATTCACCATACCTAAATTATCATTTAGCACATTTATTTGCCAGGTGGAGGACACTTTACAAGCTCCTTACATTTTTTCGCCTCCTTTTTAAGCTCGTAGTAGCAGTGGCCGTCCCACCACCAAGGCGTGCCGGGTGTTGGAGCGCAAGCGAACTTAACCTGAATACAAACCATGACGATTAGATACAGCCATAAACTACTAAGAAGATACTACGTATGATACAGCTGACTGTGTATAGGTATAGAAGTCACTGAGATAATGGAAACTTTGAGAACGGTTTCCGTAAAGCTAGGAACATACTACGCGGACGTCCGTCGTGAATCGACCGCGGACGGGAATCTGGACAATGGAAATACATATAACCGTGCAAACTATCGGTCGACGGACGTGGACGTGGTCTTGAGCGCGTGGACGTCCGATCGAAATCTGGCTGGCTCGCTGGATGTTTTGTTCCGTGCACACTGATCGGTCGCGGTCGCGGTCGATTTACGACGGACGTCCGCGTAGTATGTTCCTAGCTTCAACCATCATTTTGGATCAATCATTTACCAAATCCGTAACCTTCTGTTAAAATGTCACGACCAAGGGTTCATAGTTTCCATCGCCTGGATCCCTGGACACAGGGGGATCAGGGGCAATGAAAAAGTAGATGTTTTAGCCAAGGACGCTATTCGTTGTGGGGACATGTTTCCGTATAAGAATGTTGCTCAAGACCTTCTGGCACTCCCCCAATTATATTTACGAAAGGAATGGATAAAGTTATGGACATCTGGTGCGGGTGCGGCTGCATCACATTACCGCAGCATTCAAAAGTCAGTTCCTGCCAAACCTTGGTTCTCTAAAATCTCACTACCAAAACCTGCTACTAGTATGTTGATTAGAATGAGATTGGGTCACGTTTGTACTCCGGAACACCTTAAACTACTAGGACGCGTGAACAGCTCTGCGTGTATTTGTGGAGCTGATCCCGCTGATCTAAATCATATTTTCTTTTCATGTAACCTATATGACCGTACCATGTTGATGAATCCAAGCCCCCCTAATAAAAATTCGTGTAAAATGCATATACTCATCCTTGACTTCCTTATGACTTAGATAATGTATTGAAAAAGGATGGATATATGCTAGTTATTTCTCTTTTTGGTAGGTGGTCCCTGGTTTTGTGTTAGCTAGGGATGTTACTTTGTCGATTCAATTATCGATAAAATATGCACTTACGTTCTCACCTTAAAAATAATATAAACGTTATATATATAAAAGTAACGAAAACATACAATATTGATATAAACATTTCATTTGGATTATTATGTGGCTTTTTGGCTATGAAAGTCATATATTCATACATTCTTGCCTTCTTGGCTAACCGTACCTACTGATTGCAAATAAATGGTTTGTTTATGTACTTACCTACATAAACGGTCACTTCTCTTCTCTTACCAAGTCCTAATATTACATTATCATACCTATATCTCTGATCATAGGTCTGTATGCCTCCCTTTTTCTGTAACGTGAATAAAAAGGACGGCATGTTGTCTATGACTATATTTCTATGATAGTGTAATATCGGCCTAAATAGTTTGTAAAAAATAGAAGATGGGAGATACGAGTATAAAACAAATAAATACATTCTTCTCTTCTCCTTACGCAAAGACCTAAGTAATTTAATTCGTTTAGCATCCCTCTATTAATTTCTAGTCCACCACTCAAGAATCTACTTATACTTACCTCAATAATATTTTCTCTATCAAATAGAAAATAAAACAAAACGGCAGTCAAAATTTATTATTTCAATAGTTTCACCTATTTTTAGTTTCTTTTTAATAATGTTTGAGAATTTCTGGAAAACTAAAAAATACTATAAGTTTAATTCACTAGAAATGTTACATTACCATTTACCCAGTCTGTGATACCTGATTATCATTAATCATTTTTATGTCCTTTTCAATGCAAGAATGTCAATAGAGTTAATGTCGGGACGTCGATAAAAATGACACATCACTAGTACAAAAATATAACCTAAAAACAGTTTGGAGAAACTTCAGAACAGAATTTAACATGGTAGTAGTTATTATATAAACCATGAAAAGATCGTATTTTATCCTTTGTTTAGATCCTACAAATAATAGTATCAATAACTGACCGAAATTCACTAATGAAACACAGCAGGTTCTTGGGAGTTTTCTTTTCTCCATGTACGTGAATTACAGTCCTTAATCACACAAGCCATAATCACACAAGGAACTTGAACACATCACAAATAAGAATTTAGCAGGATCATCAACTATCTATCAGGAATAAACACAATTAAATTAAAAATCAGCCAGACGACCGCCGAGATATTTGATCTAATATAATACGATTATGTACAATTGTCAAAGGTAGACACCTGGGGAGACATCTGGGGGCCTGCTCCATTTCAGCTTCTTGGCCTTCTTTTTGGTGGAGTCTTGGGAGTAAAGGAACCGCGAGCATCGCACCTTGAACTTCGTGTTTCCGGTCTTCTTCTTCGGAAATCTAAGAAATATATAAAGTTGAATTTGTAAAATAGCTAAATAACAAGAGAATCATAACAAAGAACAATAATCATTGATGGCGTTTTTAAGGTATGAATATTGATAGGTTATTATTGCAAGGTCGATAAAACACATCACATCACTATGCTAAAAAACATAACCTTTCCGAGTTTGAGAAAACTTCCAAAAAATATGCAAAAATCTATACAGAATTGAATAAGATTTGAATTGTATAAACTACTAATATGTACATTTATATTTCTGCCAGGTCGTATCAATAAATATTATCAAAAACTCAAGAAACTTACCGATGAAATGATATAACCTCTTGCGTGTTTTATTTTCTTCCTGAATGTGATTTGCAGCACTTGATCACACAAGCCATAGTCAGAAATGAAACTTGGAACTATCACAAATATACACTGAGCTATTTTTTCCACGATCTATCAGAAATCCTCACAAAATAAATAAATATCGTCAAGACGACCATTGAAGTCGCGCTAAAAACTCGAACCAATATAATACGACTATGTACAGTTGTCAAAGATGGAGACCGAGTGTGAAATGACAAACGTATATTTAATTTTGCCGTATAATAAATGGACCCCAGGTCCGTTTTGACATCAGCATTTAGGGACAACCTTCGAGAAAACGAAAGAAGTTGTGGAATATTGTCTCATTCGCTCATATAAAAAGGGTAATAGTGTGGTGAGAGTAAGATACATGTCACCGAGCTCTTATTTTAGCATGGCTTCCATGCTTTAGTTATACTTCCGTGGATGAATCAACTGTCAGATTTAAAAGTTCCATTTCCCACTTCTATTACATCATTACTTCTCATTTCCGATTCTTCCCCATATGTATTTAAATCATTATATTCATTTATTTCTAGCCATAATATCAAACTTTAACATAATATGTCACCTTTTCCTGATCCTCTCCCCAAAATTCCGTATTTTCCGTTTATTTAATAATCCTTTAAATCCGTTTCCCCGTTTTACTCGGCTGGCTGAATGCGCCAGGAGCGCGATGCCATTAAAAAAAAAAAAAAAAAAAAAAAACCATACTGTCAGTAGTGTCAGTGTAAAAAGGCGGCAAATTAAAAAAAATAGAATGCAAAGAGTTGACTTTCCATAGAAAATAGAGTTTCGCGCCTTTTCTTGCTGACAAGCTAGATTAACAGACGAGCGTACCGGATCGCGGATCTTGACCAATAAACCTTTTTTTTTACAATATAGCACGCCTAACGAAGACATTTAACTGTCCGTCGGCGGAAATAATTCGTGTATAGGCGAATTTTGGCACAGTTGTAGGGAATGGTGTTCTAATCCACATACTCAAAGTACTGATGGGTAGGGGAGGAGCTAACGGGTGGAGGGGGGTGTAAAGGTCCCTTTTTTTAGTTTTTCGCGAATAACTCTTAAACTGCGGCACATAGCAAAAAATGTTCTGAAACACAAGTAATCTTCATAAAATTATCTACAAAAAAGTCTTATACACTTTTTATCTGGGACCAATCGTTCATGAGATATGGAAGGGAAAAGATGGACAATAAAGGAATAAACTCATTTGTTTATGAACAATACGTTTATTCTTATAGAGACGCGGTAGCGTGTCAAGCCAGGTTCAAGTAACAAAAGTAGCAAGCAGCACCGTCTGTAATATTACACGAACCGTTTGGAGCCACATTTGACCCCCTTCTAACTCAAAAACTATTTCACATAAACGTGTTATAATGCAACGTAAAAAGAAACCAACGCGCGTAGTAAAAGTATGAGCTATAAGCGCTCCTCAATAAGCCCGGTACTAGCTGCCCGCATTAGTGCGTTTTCACATTATCCGATCCGATATCGGATGTCGGAAGGATTTCAAAGGTAAAAATCCAAGACGGCGCCTTAAATGTACGGGATATCGGTCCTACTTCCGATATCGGATCGGATAATGTGAAAACGCACTTACCCCGCGCGCGCACAGCCCTTTATAAGCTACCGCGCGGCCGGCGCTCGCTCATCCCAGTCGTCCTCAAAACGTCGACGTAAGACCGCCCGTCCGTCCAAACGGTTCGTGTAATATTACACACGGTGCTGCTTGCTACTTTTATTACTTGAACCTGGCTTGACACGCTACCGCGTCTCTATAAGAATAAACGTATTGTTCATAAACAAATGAGTTTATTCCTTTATTGTCCATCTTTTCCCTTCCATATCTCATGAACGATTGGTCCCAGATAAAAAGTGTATAGGACTTTTTTGTAGAGAATTTTATGAAGATTACTTGTGTTTCAGAACATTTTTTGCTATGTGCCACAGTTTAAGAGTTATTCGCGAAAAACTAAAAAAAGGGACCTTTACACCCCCCTCCACCCGTTAGCTCCTCCCCTACCCATCAGTACTTTGAGTATGTGGATTAGAACACCATTCCCTACAACTATGCCAAAATTCGCCTATACACGAATTATTTCCCGCGAGATGGGCTTCATTGAGTGTGCTAATAAACTCAATATGATGTACGATGTACGGTCATACTGGCTTATTCGGACCATTCTACTTATACTAGGTATGTTTGATGTTGGGGGCTGCAATAGCGTTCTGGCTTCTCCGCTATCGGATGCCGCCATTGCGCTATTACAACTTGTGAGAAAGGCTATTTGTAATAGAATAAGTCAATTGTAAGACAATAAAACTGTATGTTGATTTTTACGGAGCGACATGTTCACTTCGGTGACAAGCTCTTAAATAAAGATTAAAAAAAAAAATGTACGGTCACAGAATATGTACGGTAGAGCAGACCAGATTTTAAAAAATTATAGCTGCTAAGCTATAGGTTGCTTTGCTTCTGAATTTAATGGGATAAGGGTACTTAACACCAATATTAAAATAAAATTGATAAACATAGTTAATGTGTATCATAGACATAAGGAATTTCGTTAACGTCCTGAATAAAATTATTTTCTTTCTTTCTTTATAAAATAAACATACCTCTGTTGGTTTCATGTTTGTGATATTCTGAGGTGACTTTGTACAATCCAACGGGTACGCTGGACCTTCACCCAAAGGTCCCACAACTGGCGGCTTCACTCCATCTCGAGCGCTCCTGTCCATGTACCATTGATCATAATACTTATTTATGACCTCAGGCCCACGAGGAATACTGGGAGTAGGGATGGATCTTGGGGATATCCGAGGTGGGAAACGGACATGAAGATTGGGAATGTCATGTTTTCTGCCTAATAGAAACTCACGAAACTTTCGCAGTCCCCAAGAAATATCCCTAAAGTCCCATTTTACTTTTGACATGCCTATAGTTTATATAAGGTTTTTTATTATTTCGTGGTGGAATACTTAGTCGTAATTTAATTGGAAAAATTGACAATTCTTTGACAGACAAAACTTGAGGTTCTGCATATCGCGTCCTCGTTGGTTGAAAATGAGGTCGAGATTGAATCAAAGTTAAATTTAAGGTTGAATTCAAAACATCCAGAGGAGGATGAAGGATCTGAATAAATATTCGCTGGCTGAAGTGTTTTACAATAATTATCTGCCTTGGTTTTTTCGTTGGTCCTTATGCGATGTGAATGTGAGTTTTGCTTGAATTATACGATCAGGCGTTACGTAAATGTTTGAATTTGAATATTCGCTCGTGACTCTCGCTTCTCGTTTACCTCATATACCTACAACCCTCATTGCTACAACCAAAGACCTTTACAGGGGACAGCGGAATCATATTTTTTGCCATACTAAATTGAACCTTATCACTGAGATAGAAAGGTGATCGTATCAGACTAGCGAAAACGGTCCACATGAGAGGGCATTGTTTGGGCTGGTGTCCCTCTCGCACGTGTTAATGGCCAGGCCAGTGTTAATGAGGTTACCATAGTAGTAGTATTTTTATCTGTATATTACCTGACTTTATAACTTCTTATATTGTTTTAGTGTTATTATTCAAACTAGGGTTTCAATATATTTCAAAGAATTGGAAAATAATTATAATGTAATTATTTTGATGCCAATAAATCAAAGATTTGTATAATTAAAAATACCTTCAATTGGGTATTAGTAGATTTGGTAATAACTTTGAAAATTGACTGGTATCCCCAATGTATGACAGTGATGACGTCACTGAATAATGTTGACATTGTCAGTAAGTGCGAGAGGGACACCAGCCCAAACAATGACCTCTCATGTGGACACACTTTTTGACCTAACTACACAATCTAGTTTAATAATTCTAAATCTATGGCTACAACCATACAACGTTCCGTTTACCACAAAATCTTTGCGGTCGTCCAAGGAAAATGTTGGTTAGTGAATGAAACGCTTAAAATAAGTTCGTTCAAATACTTGTTGAAGTTTTTATTGTCAATTCTGGTATAAACTATATTAGAGAGTTTTGATGTATATTACGTAGTGAATGATAACATCGTATAAAATTGATTAAATTTATCTTATTTTATAAGAAATAAAAATACTAATAAATTACAGAGAATGTCATGACATAATTCAATTACTGAATGTGATATCAGAACGTTTCCTGAACTCCCGCGTTTTCCGACTATCTGTCAAACAGTTTTCATTCATCGTGTGTTGCAATGATCATAACTTGAAAGTATTGTTTGTTACCGATTTAATTACTGTTATTCCTGATAATATCTGCGCAGTGTGTGTCGTGCTGTGCAGGAGACATCAGTTCCTATACCGCGCTATGAAAACGAACAAAGCGGTTGAGAATGTGGAGATCACCCCGTCTAAAAAGAAACTGACACAGGCTCGCTTGCCTTTCAAGCTTATTAGCGAAGATGCTTCGACACCGGTGGCTCCTCCAACGAGGAAGAGAAAACTCTCGGCAGACGCAACGGAACAAGCCCCTAAGGGTAAGATCTGCAAGGAAAATAACGAAATTGACGACTTGGTAGTAATTAGTGATGACGACTCTAAAGACAACCAGAAACTTGAAAAGGAGGCGAAGGCGATGAATCCATTCGTCAAGCTCGTCGATACTGCATGGAAAAAGAAGTTACAGAAAGCCAAGACTCCCAAGAAACGTAAAAGTAAGAAAAGCATTCCAAAACAGAATGAATCTACTGAAAACAAAATTGAAACGGAACAAGGTGATGTCGAGGATGTAGAAATGATTGACGTGGACACGGAGAACCAGGAGAAAGCTGGAAATAAACAGAAGTGTCCTAAAGCCAGCCCGAAATCTAAAAAAACTGAATTAGAGAAAGAAAATGAAGCTTCTAATGATAATAAGACTGATGTTGTTGAGCTTGAGGACTCAAATGACTGTTCTGACGTTCAAAAACTAAATGAAAATGAAAAAAAATCAGATACTGCTACTGAAGACAAAGAAACGGCTCCAGTAACTCCTAGAACTACAAGAAAATCAAAGTCCGACACAGGTAAAGAAAAGTCAACTGAATCCGAGCCAGCTCCAAAGACTCCAGTTCGCAATGCAAAGGATAGTAAAGACAAGGCCAACACCTCATTACCAAGCAAGTTGAATGAGTCGGTCTCCAGCCCAGTGACCCCAAAACGGAACAGTAGGAGTTCTTCTGTCACAACCAGCCTCAATGATTCAGTTAGCGAGTCAGCCAGCACACCTTCGGCCAACTTAACTCCAAAACAGGTAATTTATTTATTTTAGTTCTTGTGTAAAACACTAAATCATCTACTATGTAGGAATCTGTCAGAATTCTGTTTTAAATACATTGTCAATTTAGATGTTTAGTAACATAAAAAAAGTGTTTGACAATGTTGTATAATGTATAAATTTTTATTTGTTGATAATCATATTATATTAAATTTGCCCAATTTACTTATTCATTTGGACCATTTTTATACAAAGTGATCTGTTATTCTTGATTGGTCTATACCAGACAAGAATCAAGGTAGGGATCTACTAGGATCTCCTTTATGGTGCCACCAGACTGGCCTGTTATAAATGTTATATGACAGCCAGTGTGGGAGCACCATTAGCTGTGAGAAATGTGGCTGCTGTGAAAATCTTTGAGCCCATATGCTGGCCTGGGATTATGGTTAATTTATCACAATTATTTAGACATTAAGTTACATACATCATACAATCACGCCTGTATCCCATAAAGGGGTAGGCAGAACACATGAAACTACTAAAGCTTCAGTGCCACTTTTGGCAAATAAGGTGTTGAAAGAAAACGAAAATGTGACATTGCAGTGACAGGTTGCCAGCCTCTCGCCTACGCCACAATTTAACCATTTTTAGACATTAAGTTGTAGAAAAAAAACCCTTAGTTTGGGAAACACATGCACCTTAACATTTGCTAACAGTATGTCAACAGGGGTAGCCCTAACACTGAATTTTGACTGTAGATATTGTCATCTACATGTAAATTTTTACATTGGTATTCCTTTTAATTTGAACCAAATGTGTCATTATTTTATTTCCACCATTTCAGTTGCAAAAGAAATTAGAGTCTGCTAAGAAGCGAGAAGAGCGGGAGAAAGAAAAGCAGGAGCGTGAAAAGAAGCGCCAAGAAGAGAAAGAAGAACGGGCCAGACAGAGACAGGAGAAGGAAGATGCCAAGAAGAGAGAAAGGGAGGAGAAAGAAGAGCAGAAACGAAAGGAACGGGAAGAAAAGGAGAAACAGAAGGAGCTAGAAAAGAGTAAGTTTCTTTTAATTATTTTAGTGAATAATACAGCTCGTTACAACCTAAGTTTGCTTTGGCCCTAAAATTGGCATTATAATAATATTTGTAGATAAACTTCACTACTACAAATGCTCTTCTTCATAAAAAAATTGAAAAATGCTTAGAAATGGGGTATTTTTTATTTCTTTGTGAACAAGGGCCTTTTAGAGGCATGTATGTTTTATACAGACTAGTTGGACCTTACAGGTTTATGGGTCTCCTAAAAATTTGCAAGAAGTTCATTATCCAGAATGAAGTGTACCTACCCAACCTACCCTATCCAAAAATTTACCTGTAATCATGTTTCACCATCATTGCCACTTATTGGCCACTGATATAGGATTTCTTATGATATCTATTTAATCTACTATTTTTATAATTTCAGAAATGAGAGAAGAAAAGGAAGAACACAAGAAAAAAGAGCGGGAAGAAAAAGAAGAACAAAGACGCAAAGAGAAGGAAGAAAAAGAGGAACAGAAACGCAAAGAAAAAGAGGCCAAGGAAGAAGAAAAACGCAAAAAACAGGAAGCTCTAGAACTTGAGAAGCAAGAACAGGAATTAAAGAAGAAGAAAGCGGCAGAAGCTTTTGTTAACTTCTTTGTGCCAAAACAGAAGGAAAAAGAAACTAAAGCTGTAGTTAGCCAGAACAGTATTTTGTCTAGTTTTACTATAAAAGCTGATATGAGGTTGGCTCCGTTGATTAGAGTAGAACTCTCTGATGCACAGAGGAAAGATATGGAGAAGTTGATGGGCGATCAGAAGGTGGGTGAGAAGGATCTTTATTTGAAGAATTTGAAGAAGGAAGGTGTCAAAATAGGGTGCAGCGGGAAGACTTGGCCGCTGACTGATAAGGAGGATGATGATGTTATGATTGTTGGTGAGTGTTGTATTTATGTACCCATTTTCACTTTGTACTAACATTTCAGCTAATACCAGGATAGTAATAGCAAAGAGGATCGAGTATTATAGAGAGTTGCTGTCAAAGTAAAATGTGTAATTACAGTGCATAGACTGACATCTTTTGACACAGGCTTAAAACTTTTGAACCTCAGTTTTGACAATATGCCCATATTGTTAGCTTGATATGTGTTAAAATGTCAAATAATAATATTAGCGCCATCTAGCCGAGCGTTCCCCAAAGGTGTAACGCCATCTAGGCCACCATATCTTTTTCTCTAGGGCTTTGAGGTACGTTTTTTTCTTAGACTTTATCCATCTATACGGAGTTACATGTCTTTGGCAATAGGTAGGGAGTTTGCATGAAGTTTATGCTTTCAATGTAGCCCACAAGTTGGCAGAAAATTCTATGCAAAACAAAACTGAAGAGGACAACACTTGATTTAACGTATAGTATCATTGTACGCGTTTATGCGCCTAATTCAAGTCCTATCCTCTTGCCGCCCAATGTACATTGAAATGTACATTTTTTGTTTCCATGGAATTTTAACCTTCATGTAAAGAAATAAAGTAACTTTTCTGTTGTTTATAAAAAAAATTGAAACAAATGAAACTCAGCTCAATTTAAAATAGAATGTAGGATCAAAATTCTCTAGCAAAATATTTGTATGTTGGGCATTACAACACCATGTATGTATAATGAAAATTCTGTGTAATCTATTTATTGCTTACTACACATTATTGCTCAACACAATCCAGTTTTATGTTATTGATCTTGTTTATAACCTTGAGAAGGTTCATTCACCTCTAATTCTGAGTTTTGTTTGACTCAAGGTGTTGAACATTAATGTTGTGCTAATTTTATTTTATTTTACTCGACAATCATTTCAAAAGGGTTAATATAGCCTGTCATTCTTATATTGTCATCCTTTGTACTTGAACATTTAAAAAAATCTTATTTACTGTCCTTTTTTACTAGGTCTAAGTCTAACTTGGTATTCAGGTATAACTAGCTTGTAACAAAAACAAGCAATTATTTTATATGTATTGTTACATTACATTGTATTATGCATGCACAAGTTTATTCCAACAAGGCTTCTAGTCAGACTGAAGTGTATTTCTGAAAGATAGTTTAACTCACAAAGATGAATTCTTTGCTTCAAGAGTTAACCAGTTCACAGTTAAGTTTTGTAGGCATGTATTTCGCTCTGCGCACACGGATGCAACAGTTGCACGGCGACATTTTTTGTCTCTGTCGTCACACCATAGACGCACGACAGAGACAAAAAATGTCGCCGTGCAACTGTTGCATCCGTGTGCGCGGGCCCTTTGCTAAGTGCATCTCTATTACGGCCTTTATTTTGTTGTATATCATACCACAGAGTAATATCAAATTGCAGTACAGATGTAGTGCTAAAAGATTATCCTTGGTATTTTTCTGGAAACGTTCGTATTTGTCATGCTAGTTCAGACAGCGTCAGTACGTCTTGTACTGAGACTGACTCAAATAGTACACCTTAGTGCGTTTCCGTAAAAATACGAAGGGATACCTTTTCACACTACATTTGTATCAAATTCGTGCTAATGTTTCGTATTAACCAAAGAGGATCGAGTTAATACTCGATCCTCTTTGGTTGGCAAAGTTTCTGTCGAAGTAAAATGTGTAATCACAGTGCATAGACTGCCATCTCTTGACACAGGCTTAAAACTTTTAAACCTCAGTTTTGACAATTTGACCCATATTCTTAGCTTGATATGTGTTAAAATGTCAAATATTAATATTAGCGCCATCTAGCTGAGCGCCCCCCAAAGGTGTAACGCCATCTAGGCCACCGTAGCTTTTTCTATATGGTACTGAGGTCAGTTTTTTCTTAGACTTTATCTGTCTAGATGGAGTTATATATGTCTTTGTTATTAAGTTATTAAAGAAAAGTACAGTTGGCGACAAAAGTTAATATCAAGACTGATCCTTATATTAATATTTCCAGAGGACGAGTTACCACCAATAGAGGGCGCTGATGAAGTCTAGCGTGCGAGCCAGCCACGCGGGAGAAGCTGCGTCCCAAGCTATTCAGTTTCCACGAGAACAAGCGACCGCCATACTGGGGCACTTGGAGGAAGAAGAGCGCCTTCGTCACAGCCAGGAGACCTTTCGGACAGGAGGTAGGTTAATAAATTCTATAGATAGGTCTATAAATTCACTAGGTAATTAATTATCCTAAGTCGAGAAGCCGCTGTGAGTCTTTGTCACAGCTAGGAAACCTGTCAGACAGGAGGTATGTTGTTAAACTATAAATTCACTAGAGGAAAAATAGTTCCAAGTCAAGAAGCCACTGTGAGAGTCTTTGGCAGCCTTAGTTCCGTACTTGGGGAAAGAAAAGCCCCTTTGTCACAGCTAGGAGACCTTTTAGACAGGAGGTAAGTTGCAACCATAATGCCATAAGGAGAAGCTTCGTCTCAAGCTATTCAGTTTCCACGAGAACAAAAGACCGCCGCACTGGGGCACTTGGAGGAAGAAGGGCGCCTTCGTCACAGCTAGGAGACTTTTTGGACAGGAAGCAAAAGGAGATCATAAGACCATAGACAAAGAGTTGCTTTTACTAATATTAAGATGCCGCTATATTTAGGTACTAGGGAAAAGATGATTTGTCTCTGTCACAGCTGAGAACAACCTCAAGGTAACTTTTTCACGCAAGAAAAACTGATCCGAAATCGATTCAGCTATATGAGAGCCATGATGCCACTTGCAGGCAGACCGTCGTCGTTATTGATTGGCGTTTTCCATTGGCGTTAAACTTATAGCACCCTTTTTTTGGGTCAACTATTTTGTTTTCATCTATTTTTGACTATTCGCGGTGCTGCACCCATTGTGTAGCTTTTTTTTTTTCAATCAGCTATCTTGTCAAATTAGTGTCAACGGCTGCTGCTAGTATTCATATTTGGCATTCCATTAGATTGCATGTAATTATGACAATCAGGGGCCTATTTCATAACAATTTACAACTCGTATTACAAGTGGTAGTCCCCATCCAATTATTTTTATAAGAAAGAGAGTTCCACTTGTAATACAAGTCGCGACCACATGAAGTTATTTTGCGCACCAAAGCTCTCCATTGAACACGGTCTTCTGCAGTGCCTAATAATAGGCGCCTGTGTCAATCCCTGGCAGGCCTTCTTAATGCTGTACTCCCAGCGGGTCGGTGGATGGCCTCTTCTCCGTCCTCCATCCATCACGCCAACCATGATGCTTTCTCAAGGCTTTCAGTAAATAGTTATAGGCTTCCGCATTTCCGCACGTTGTTACTGCCTTGCCATTGATGTGTTCATCTAATTTCAGAAACAATTAGACTACGATGTTGACAGCGACGAGGATTGGGAGGAAGAGCAAGAAGGAGAGAGCCTCGACGGCAGCGTGGCCGGGGACGAAGACGAGCCTGATGACGACTACGAGGTGGACAATGAGGTGTTCGTGCCCCATGGATACCTCAGCGACGAGGTATGTTGTCTCTCTCTAGTGTGGGAGGAGGAACAAGGAGAGAGCCTCGACGGCAGCGTGGCCGGGGACGAAGACGAGCCTGATGACGACTACGAGGTGGACAATGAGGTGTTCGTGCCCCATGGATACCTCAGCGACGAGGTATGTTGTCTCGCTCTAGTGTGGGAGGAGGAACAAGAAGAGAGCCTCGACGGCAGCGTGGCTGGAGATGAAGACGAGCCTGATGACGACTACGAGGTGGACAATGAGGTGTTCGTGCCCCATGGATACCTCAGCGACGAGGTATGTTGTCTCTCTCTAGTGTGAGAGGAGGAACAAGGAGAGAGCCTCGACGGCACCGTGGCCGGAGATGAAGACGAGCCGGATGACGACTACGAGGTGGACAATGAGGTTTTCGTGCCCCATGGATACCTCAGCGACGAGGTATGTTGTCTCTCTCTAGTGTGAGAGGAGGAACAAGGAGAGAGCCTCGACGGCAGCGTGGCCGGAGATGAAGACGAGCCTGATGACGACTACGAGGTGGACAATGAGGTTTTCGTGCCCCATGGATACCTCAGCGACGAGGTATGTTGTCTCGCTCTAGTGTGGGAGGAGGAACAAGGAGAGAGCCTCGACGGCAGCGTGGCTGGAGATGAAGACGAGCCGGATGACGACTACGAGGTGGACAATGAGGTGTTCGTGCCCCATGGATACCTCGGCGACGAGGTATGTTGTCTCGCTCTAGTGTGGGAGGAGGAACAAGGAGAGAGCCTCGACGGCAGCGTGGCCGGAGATGACTACGAGGTGGACAATGAAGTGTTCGTGCCCCATGGATACCTCAGTGACGAGGTATGTAGTCTCTCCCTCTTTCTTTCTATCTCCTTTGTCTGCTGGAGGAGTAACGAAAATGGACATTATACCGCACACTTCTGCCATGTGATGACTGCGTTGATGTAAACTGTGGCCTGCTGTATTTCCAAATCTACATTATATGTGCTTCAAAAGGTTGTCTGATAGAGATCGCTCTTTAGCGATAAGATCGCCTGTTGTCTGCCTCTATTTATAATCATTTGTTTTGTCTCCACTGTATCTTTTTTCTGTATCTTTTGCTGAGGTGTGCCAATAAAGAGTATTCTATCTTTCTATCTATCTATATTATAAATTGAAATAGATATCATACACGAAAGAAAAAACGACAAGGCTCACTGGTGGCAATCGAACCCGGGTCTTCAGATTACGCGGCTAACGTCTTCACCACTAGACCACAGGCCCGCCGTGGTACCCGACGAAATTTCTCTAGTGTATGTTATCTCTGATAAGGCTAGGCGCCTTTTCAAAGCAAAGGCTGCAAAGGATTCGTATAGGAGGTGCAAGCACTAATTGCTCGCCGTTAGAGCTGGTCAAAAGGCGCCTCACGTCGCGATTTAACTTACTCTCGTTAGTAATTTCAACTTCCTCCCCTTTGTTGCACAATGTACTATTGTTCCCTAGTTAGATACAACTATTATATTAAAAACTTACAAAGCACAGGTGTTGCAAGTGTCCGTATTGGTTATTTATGCATTTTTTTTATTTTATTTTTTTAATTATAAATGGGCTTACTCTTGGCCACAGACTAGTGGTACACACTATTTTTATGAATAGTGGTAGTAACGAATCACTAATATGTTAGGACAGATGTTACATTTTAAAGCAGTTTAGATATTCTTTGCTTTAATCGATTATTTTATTTTCAGGAAGCAACGATGGACGAGGAAGAAGACAAAGACAACGTCCTGTCCCTTTCCCCCGAAACGCAAAAGGCGCGCCTCAAAAACCTAGAAGACGAATTCGAGACCGAAATGAAAAAACCGACCGAAAAACTCAAACCCAGACTCTATGGTCTGATATGGGAGACTAAAGATGGCGGCAAACCGGAAAAATGTATCGACGCTCTATGGAATTACTTCGGAAAATTGTCTATGATCATGGATGACTCGGCCATAGACAGTTTATTACAACCTCCGTCAGAGCCCCAAGAACCAGAAAAGAAAAAAATTAAAAAGAAGAAATTAGCCGAAGGGGAACAACAGAGCCCTAAAAGTGATAAAAAGAAAAAGGCTAAACCAGAAAATAAAGAAACTAAGAAAGCTAAGCCTGAGCCGAAACAGGAAACTAAGAAGAATCAGCCCGGTATTAACTCGTTTTTAACTAAACTAAAATCAACGTAAAATTTAGAATGAATCAGTGAATTTGACCAGAGATTATTCAATAAAGATTGGTAACTATTACACAGAATGGTGAAAAACTTTTTAAAATAATTTGAAGGTTTATAAAAGTTAGTCCCCTGCCCCTACGACGCAATTTCGCGCTACGACCGTGATTTCATATTTTGACCCTAGAACCTTACATGCATACAGCGCCATCTAGTGGAGGGTTACTAGTAGCAAAGACATGTGTCTGTATAGACGGATAAAGTCAAAGAAACAAACGTACCTCAAAGCCGTAGAGAAAAAGGTATCATGGCCTAGATGGCGTTACACCTTTGGGGGACGCTCGGCTAAATGGCGCTAATATTCATATTTGTCATTTTAACACATATCAAGCTAAGAATATGGGCCAAATTGTCAAATTTGACGTTCAAAAGTTTTAAGCTTGTGTCAAGAGATTGCAGTCTATGCAATGTGATTACACATTTTACTTTTTCAGTAAATCTCTATAATACTCGATCCTCTTTGCTAATAGTTAATACTTTCTAAGATAGAACTGAGGCATAATTATCGCCATTCTTTTTTAAAACTGAATGAATGAGACATTTACATGTGTTGTTTACCAATCTTCATTGAGTACTGGTCTCTGATGTGTCTATTTATAATTTAATTATTCGACAAGCAAGATATTAGTGAACAACATTTATTACGGAATGATTATAGTTTAGATTCATATCATTTAATTTCGTTAAGTATCAAATAGTTAAATGTCATAATTATGCATAGGTAGTTGTTACTATGTATCTCAGTATATCTTTATTATCTGTTATACCACAGACAAGTAGTCTAATAGATGTACTAATTAGCGTAAAACAATAACTCCCTTTATTCTTTTTTATCCATATAACAGTTAGAGTCTGGCTAATGAAAGTTGAGCCCGAAAAAACGTGGCAATTTCAAAAAAATTGGAGCTGGCAACACATTGATAACATGGTTTCTTTTTTATTAATTCTAATTAATTTACAGCACTTACTTTACTAATGTTTATGGTGTTATTCATTATTATTTATAGATTTCGCTGTTAACTTTTACCGAAATTCGTTAAATCCAGAGTTGCTGTTTTAAAAAAAAACTGGGTTCAACTTTCATTAGCCAGACTCTATGTTGCAATAATCTAATTTAATTTATTTAGCACTTTTCTTACAATTGCATAAGTCAAAATAGAAAATCAAGACAGACTTTTATTTGTAGAATACGATTAAATAATTTTGAGGATATAATGGAGGTTGACATTTTATCAGTGCTGTCAAACCCATAATTTTTTTGAAGATTCAGTTTTTTGCTTAGCAACACATGCAGCTCAGTGGTCCTAAAACCTTCACTGTGCCTTTTAATTTAAATGATTACATAAACAAATTATGACATACTTTTTTTTTCATTGTCTTAGCATGTCTATTAGATTATCTGTCTGTGTCTTTACAATAATATTTGCACTGACTTCTATATGACAAGAAATATTACAGATGTAGTCCTTCGTATTTTTCCGGAAACGTTCGTATTTGTCATGCTAGTTCAGACAGCGTAAGTCTTGTACACTGACTGAAATAGCATGACACGTTCGTTTGCACGTTTCCGTAAGAATACGAAGGCAAAGCTGTTCGCACTACATACATTGTAAAGCATGTTCCTACAATTTTGGACTTCTTACTCTTAATTACGGCAGGCACGATTAAAGTTGTAAATACTATTCATTTTATCATTAAAATCTCGTTTACATTATAATTGTAGCATATTTTGAAATATATGATAATTTTTATATGACACATTTTATTTATCTGTACCTAGTATATTCTAATACTCCTTTACTTTCATCCTCCTATCTCCTGTTATTCAGGGTCGGCACAACATTCATCATCCTCCTTGCGTTATCCCGGCATTTGCCACGGCTCATTTATTATTTATTTATTTATTATTAATGCACAGTTCTGGTTTGGGCACAGATTCTTGTCTTAAATACAATCATCGAAAAAAGTTCTAGAACAAAAATCTGTATATACAGTTTGACTGCATGTATGAGTCTCTTTGTATCTCATGTTTATACTTACATTTTATTTTAATCTAACAGTTCACTTAAGTGGCACTTGCATGTATGCAGTTGTCACTCGAGTGTTTGCAACAAGTACAGTTTCAAGGCGCTTTTAAATTTATTTTTATTTTTCTCTTGTCGAATAGTCTCGGGTAGACTATTCATTAAATACGGAATTTTTTTCTTAGAGTTCTATCTCCAAAATAATTACTAACCCGGGGAACATCAAATTTTCGCGCTGTTACTGCCCTTGTTCCATGCTTATGTTCTATCAGTATTGAGTTATGCTCTACATTGCCATGGTTGTTAACTGCTAGAAGGAATTTATGCTTTAAGCTAACGGGTAGTATTTTGCAAATTTTGAATAATTTACAGGGTGGCCCAAAATTACGTTAACAAAGAATGGGGAAATAATGTTGTAATAAACCAAAATATCGAAGTTACCGAAAATATTTTTTGGGCCTATATTTCTGCATATTTCTACATCCACCGTGGATATTTCAACAGCATTAGCATGGATATTTCGCAAGGTTTGTAATGTAGACCAATCGTGTAAAGACATTTTTTTCCAGATTCATAAGCTCGATACGTTTCAGCCTACTTACGTAAATGCACCTTACTTAAAACTATAAATTATAGTTTGTAATCAATCTTAAAACCCTAGACCGTTTATTGATTACAAAAGTTAGGGTATTTTACAAATTATAAGTGCAATAAGTCAGACGAATGTCATACTAGAGGTGCAGCGGCATATCGATAATTTTTTGTTCTAATATTTGCGTTCGTACTTCAAAGCCAAAGGAGGATATTTTGAAGACGATTCGATTTATTCGGTCAAAAATTATTAAGGGTTCACATTTTAATTTGTAAGACAATCATTCGTGTAAGGACAGAAAAGTAATTATACAAACGTTTGTCAACGTATTTTTGGGCCACCCTGTATAATAATTGTTTTTACAACTGTTTCTAGTTTTCTTGTTAACGAGGGAGTTCATGGGAGCCTGGGGTCCGCTTTGATAACTTACCCCAAGATTTGGCGTAGGCACTAGTTTTTACGAAAGCGACTGCCATCTGACCTTCCAACCCGAAGGCGTGGCCTTATTGGAATTAGTCCGGTTTCCTCACGATGTTTTCCTTCACCGAAAAGCGACTGGCAAATATCAAATGACATTTCGCACATAAGTTCAGAAAAAGTCATTGGTACGAGCCGGGTTCGAACCCGCGACCTCCGGATCGAAAGTCGCACGCTCTTACCGATAGGCCACCAGCGCTTACTAAATAATGTTGTATACTCTCCCATCCTCCTCTATTTTTCATCATCTTAGCATTATCACTCACTTCTTTTAATCCATCCGTTGTTTTTGGTTTATCCTTTGCTCTCAGTTTATATTAAATTTATTTTCTCCTCCTGCCTGAACCATAGATAAATATTTTCTCTGCCTGAACCACGTTATGCTACTACTACTCCTCTTCGCCGTTATCGGCGCTAATAATTTAAATTTCATTCAGTTCCAGGCCAGGCCTACGTCACTCGCTCGCAGTCGCGTTTTACGTGCCTAGACACGCTAGCCGTTCATTCGAATGAACAAATCGCGTGGCACGTACCTATATACTATTCTTCTGAGTTTTACGTAGTAACTTATTAGTTAATTAAAGCGTAGGTATTTGTCGCTTTGCGGGCAAGTGAAGGATCTGCTACATTAGTAACTTATTAATAATCTGTGTTGAGACTTTCATTCAACTTTTTTCCGATCAAATATTCGATCCCATTAGGCGCTAACCCTTAAAAAATATGTTAGGTTCTTATCCAAAAGTATACACATAGTCAGTCGTCAATAAGTCGACAGTTTCGTAAAGCTTCAATTGGATCAACCTTATCGACAACCGAAAGTTAATGTGTTAGCGTTTAGATGAAAACGGCATATACAATATCCGTTGATCGATGCTACGACAAATCATTTCAATATTTCTATACACTCCTTTGTCGTTTTGTATTAACGATTGTCATTTTTAACTATAAAACTCCCGTGAGACTCAAACATATTTAAAAATATTTTAAGCGGGTTACTCACGTGTTAAGAAAGATCCTCGGGAATGGATCGAAACATGTCGAACGTCACGTGAGTATCCCGTTTAAATAGTTATTTGTTATACAAGGGGCAAACTTGTATTTTAACGCCGAGTGTGGAATTGAAAAACGAGCAAGTGAAAGGATTGTATAGTTGAACCACGAGCGAAGCGAGTGGTTCGAGAATAGAATCCTGAACTTGCGAGTTAACACACGAGAAGTAAAATACATTTGCACCCGAGTGTAAGTGTACTTTTCCCCTCACTATAGCGAGGAAACTATAACGCAAAAAATGCCTTTATCACTGCTTCCAGTAGTTCCACAGGTGGTATTAAATCATCTTTATTACTAGATTCACCTACTTTTATCAATTTTAAAGGAGTTAATTTGACTTTATTGAAGGTCAAATTACTATGCCCACTAGTGGATAAAATGCGTTTTTACCCGCTGGTATTAAAGGACAAAACACGTGTTTCCGAGCTAGTGAGGGGAAAATATTTTTAAATAACGATTGTCATCTTTGTTGGAAAATTTAAATTAAAATAAAATTCTTAAGTAGCTACCATAAACATCCAATGTTACTCGTACCTATACTTATCATATCTATCTCCGTCTCATGTTGACAGAGATGGCGATAAAAATATCGATATTCACGCGCCCCTGCTCTCACGCACTCAAGGCGCCACATGCACAGCTGACATGGCCCATAATTTGATTACTCACCCTACTCCTCGGTAGCTTGAACCTTATTCATTACAAACATGAGTTTATATTACTCCGTATATAGGTATTCTTATACGGCACAAAGCTAGTAAATATGCAACTTATTAAAGTGTTTTAAGGTTTGAATTTATCTATAGTGAAAAATAAACCAAACTAGATAGACTGATGACGTTGGCTACCAACAGTTGGTTAATTAATCTTTTCGTGATGTTAACAAGCCCATGTAAATAATTACACTAAGGGCTGTGGGTGGTGAAATGAGATTATAATCGTCAGCAGGTAATTAAATTGATATAAATCATATTAATGAAAAACCGTTGTTAAAATTAACCAGCAATATTTGGCTTTATACAATGTTAATACTTTAAAAAAATTCTGCCTCATATTTTTTTTATACTATGTCGGTGGTAAACGACCATTCGGTCTACCTGGTGGAAAGCAGTCACCTTAACCTATGGACGCCAGCAACTCAAGGGGTGTCACATGCGCGTTGCCGACCCATTAGAAACCTGTATGGGCACTCTTTTCTGAAAGGGTACTTTGGGTTTTTTAGATGCCTATAGGTACACAAAGTAGAAGTTAAATCAAGTTAGTATTTATAGGTCCGCCGAGTATAAGTGCATTTGACCTACCTGCTAGTTATGGAAATGGCTCATAAAAAATCGTTTGAGAAATTTTACTAGTAGCTTTTGTCGAACCTAAAGCAGAGACTTTCGCTACTCTCAGTTCTTTTTATTCTTTCAAAATTAATCCTATTTAGGGCAAGGGTAATTTATCGTTTTAAATGTGCAAATATCATTAATAGCGGGGCGCAAGGGGGCTTGATCCCATTGTGCTGATATAAGGGGTTAATTTTATGGTTTAACAGTTTAAACAAATAACTTTTCATATTTAGGACTATCCGATTTTATGGGAACGGCGTATGGTGAGTGAATAAGATTTAGATTTTAAAAGTTTTGTGCACCCAACCAACAACCAGAAGCGAACCAACAAAACAGGCACGCAGTGAGAATTTTGAATCGTTTTTCAGGTTGTTGTACAAAGTTAAACTCAAAACGCCGCCAAAGATTGTTTACTACGAATTCCAGGACACAGGAGAATGGATATCTAGGTACTAGACCCAAACACTTAATGCGATTCGTATGAGGTTTTATTCAAGACTGAATAGTTATAACTACCCTATACATAAGTAAGTATAATAAGTTGGTACACATATATCACAGTTATTTACAATAATTCGTTTTAAATTTGCGTTTGTTTTGACGGACGGGAAAAGCCACGGAACCCAACATTGTAATGTTGTACATGAACCGTCATGCTTACTTGCCGTTAGTCCTTGGTCATTAAAAATGATCTTCGATTGACATCGGCCACAACATCCCGAAAACTCCCGTGATACTCAAATATATTTAAAACTCGATATAACGCTCGACATGTTTCGATCCATTTCCTAGGAGCGTTATATCGACTTTAATACTTGATTACCTAACCCGTTTAAAATATTTTAATTATAAAATAATTAATTTTTTTATTGACTTGAAACATAATATAATGAAACTAAACTTATACTTAGTTAAAATTTTAAATACATTATTTGTATAATATTTTTATGCATTCAGCTTTTTCAGTCGTAGGTTCACAAACCTGCGTAGACCCCACAAAACTTGCCGCGTGCTTTCGTAGCCCGTAGCGCGACCCCACAGTAAAGCTACAGTTAACTCAGTTCAGTAGCGCGCGAGTTCGCAATCTGATTGCTTGTGTGCATGCGCAGTTCGTGGCGCTACGATACGTGCGTAAACTAACTTTTATTGAGTAGGTACTGTGGTTTTGTGAGAAACTTGTGGACACGGTGCTTCCTGGATTGAACGCAGGTAGGTTTTAGTCATTACTTTTTCTATCTCAAAAAAAAACGAGATAATGATCACAAAAAAAATATTCGAGTACTAGTTATTAGTTACAACTAAACAAATGAAGTTACTTTAAAAATGTCAAATCTGAACTTAAAATTTTAATATTGTCATTATCAAATACCAATATTAAATTCGCATTTAGATAAATCTAATTAAATAGTTCTAGTACGTAGTCAATTCTGTATGGTTTAGACAAATATTAAAATATAACTACCAATTGAATATCAAATCTATTTTGTGAAATTATCCTTTCAAATACTTTTAAGTAACATAAAAAACACGGTACTCATAGGTAACCATGCATGTAGGAAATAAGTATGTATTTAATAATTTGACCAAACTTTAAATGCTCATTTTAATGTTTCTATACTTGCGATACTTACGTGGCGGGTAGAAACTCTAGGTCCATGGGGTCCCAGCGCGAACAAGTTGTTCACAGAAATCGCGGAGCGTCTGGTTGAGGCAACTGGTGATCGAAGAGCTGGCGGCTTCCTCGCACAACGTATCAGCATTGCGATACAGCGAGGAAATGTCGCTAGTATCCTTGGTACAATGCCTCAAGGGCCTATTTTAGACATTAGCTAGCTTTTAAGTTTAGTACTAGTTTCTTATATATGTAAATGACTAGTTGATATAATACAAATAAATGTGTGGTAGGTACCTAATATTCCTAATGGGCCCATTTCCATAAATAAGTGTCTACTTGTAATTCTTTCCTTCGCTTTTCATGACCTATCGAAAGCGTTGTGTTAATTTCAGTTTCAATTTCTATTGGCAGTTTGGCAGTTGGCACCGTCTCTTACTGTTCAATAAAAGCTTTCGTAATTTAATTAATAATGGCATAGGCATCTAGGTAGATACCTATTTATAAATAAATAGGAAGCTAAACTGGGTCTATCGTGTAATCATTGCATGGGAAAATGTGCTAACGAAGAACTGAAATTTTGATATGATAGGATTTTCATAATCACAGTCAATTTATTGAAGATTTTAGAATAAAATACAAGAGCAATAATATCTGTTTTTTTTTCTGAACAAAGATGAACAAGGATAAACAAGGATAACTCGTTATATATCGACTATATTGTTTTTAGTGATATATCTAGAGATCTACTAGAAGAGAGGCCTATGCTCAGCAGTGGGCGATAAAAGGCTGATATGATGATGATGATGATCTCGAAAAGAAAATATACAAATTATTATGTGTTTACATTAGTATCTTATTACCTAACGGATTATTGTAATAGTAATTAAGTATCTACTTAAAAACACGAATCAAAAATATTTAAATCAAATAACTAAAGTCGAAAAAGCCGAAATTGATTTATCGCCCACTCCATGCACATGCACCCATTGACCTTTCATAATTATAGTATTGATACGTTATCTTTAAAGCATAAATCATCTCTAACTTCGTTCATTAAAAATAATTATAATTTGTGATTGGGAACTGAAATTACGTGCATGAACTGACTTGACGAATAGATATTTTTGTTTTTGCTTCAGCAGCTTTTATATAGGTAGATAGGTACTTTCAATTGTTACTAAACTAAGCTTTTGAATATTTAAAGATTCAAATGATCACTATGTAGAAAGTTATAGGAAAATTTGTTAAGTAGGGTGCATTGGGGTAATTTCGAAGCACAGAAATGCTCAGGTAATTTCGAAAGGGGAATCTTGATATGACGGAAATAATTAATGATGATTTTTATGTAACTTTCGAAATTAGACGCCTTTCTAAATTACCCCAATGCACCCCAATTAGTAGCAGGCCCCGTAGCCGAATGGCATTTCTCCGACGCCAAACGAAAGCGATACGCCGCTGGCTCTGTCGCGCCAAACGCAAGCGCGATAGAGATAGATATCTACTTTCGTTTCGTGAGCGTTTCGTGAGATTGTGCCATTCGGCTAATCGTATCTAGGATTGAACCAGAATTAAGTACCTACTTAGATAGATAACGCAAATTTCAAACCTTTATGATTGTGATAGGCACCTAATCGTAAAAGGACGCTTTCCCAATATAAACACTCACAGTAAATTATTGATAACTTAACCAATTATACCGTTAAATAACTGCGTCGTCTCGCGTAGGTTTCATATTTTGAATTTGGTCTAGATAATGCTAAAATGCTGTCTTTACATCCACACTTTGTAATAGAAACAGCAAACATTCTGCGTCTAAACTTGGGCATACAGAGCCACAGAGCTCCACCTCTCGGCGAATGACTGTTTTACCTTTATTGGATTCCAATCGCTGGATGCGTCGACTTATTTCTATCAAAGTGGGAATTCCTGCACTTCGCCAGATGTTGTGGTTCTAAAACGAACGGCAAAAATAGGTATCGAATACCTTTATACGTATATACTAGTTTTTGCCCGCGGCTTCGCTCGCGTTAGAAAGAGACAAAAAGTAGCCTATGTCACTCTTCATCCCTTCAACTATCTCTTACTTAAAAAATCACGTCAATTCGTCGCCCGTTTTGCCATGAAAGGCAGACAAACAAACAGACACACACTTTCCCATTTATAATATTAGTATGGATTACATACTTGTTAAGTTTATCGATAGTGAAATTCTTATATTTTGGGCCCACAATTGTCTGTTCACCGGACGATAGAGGTAAAAGTACCTATCAGCCTGTCAGTCATTCACCACTAACTGAATATCTTGAGTGATACTGTGTGAATCATCTGTTATAGATGCCAAGACCTGTTATTGTGCCAGTATTGTCGTCAATTTTCAGAATAGGCCCAAGCCTGCCATTACACACGCGGAACCATTTAGTGCCCATAGTAAATTTTCACTAAGTACTTGTCCACCCACCTAAACCACTCCACTACCCAAATGTTGTCTGGAAGAGATCGCTCTTTAGCGATAAGACCGCCTGTTGTCTACCATAGTTAATTAAAGTTATGTGATGTAATCTTGTTATATTGGTGAACAATAAAGAATGTTTGTATTGTATTGTACTTATTAAAGATGGGATCCATTCATAATTAAATCGCTTAGGAACTCCATACCTAAGCACAAGCACATACAAGCAAGTACATAAGCACTTGGCTCGCCTTGTCAGTTTTAGCGAAGTGAACCGCTGAAGTGTAACGATCGAGTGGACTTTACAATCATTACGCGACAGGAACACGCGTGAGCCGAAGTAATGCCAAGAATGCTGGCTTTCTTGGCTTGTTTTCTATCTATTAACGTTGTTCTATTCCCGGCTCTAGCTGGTTTATTTGGACACCGATAGTATTGGCCACGTGCCTGCGGGATCCCCGTCCACGCGCGCCGGATATAGCGCGGTGACGTCGCGCTACTTCGGATACTTCCGCGGTCGTGATCGAAACGGGGCAATTATCTGGGGCCTTCTGGCTTGTGACATTTGGAACATCCTGAGTGACATGTTGAGCAACTTCTTGCGTCATGTGGAGACACGGTTGTTCTCAATGTTTTTAATAAACTGTGAGAAAAGTTTTGTAATATACTTAAACCCTCAGAAAACGGTCGAAAACCTACCGAGCTGTCTTGAATTAAGGATTAATTAAATGTTGAACGAGGCTGATGCGTGAGCTATGCTGCAACGTGCCTGGGCAAAACCCACGACACCGGACTTTCCGACAGTACTTTCTATAAACAGCTCAACCGATTCCTTGGAAATTTCGTTTGCGAGTAGGCCCATGACCAGCCCATCTAATTTCGTATATGTGTTATTAAATTTAAGTCTATATCTCCGACTCTGATATCTACTTGTAACTCACACTACTCAGTCTCAGAGTCAAGACTACAAGAAAATCTCGAGAACAGTCCAGGTGTCGATAATACAAAAAGCTTTTTTAGTAGATTTTTAACTGAAACTCATAAAAGTCGTAAATTCAAGTATCAATCTGTACCCAGAGTGACAGATCATGATCACAGGGCGGTATTTAAAGCGACACTTAAATTTAATCGCACCCAAGACACTTGCAGCCATGTGTCCCCTGTTCCCACACTGTTCGCATTCTGGGAAGCCATTTTTACTCATTATTTAGCTTTGTTTGGACTTTATTACTGTTTATCGGAATTTGTGACCTAAATGGGGGAGGCCAGTTCAAAGTAGTGGGTCACTTGTTTAGATTTGGTGTTGCAAACATCCGTTCGTTGCTGCAAAACAGAAGCCTATAACAGTCGGATCGGATCTGACTCCTGTTTGTCGAGGATTTTGACTGAACAAAGACAGGATTTTCCTGTAATATTTATTGAATCATTATTGAGTCTAATATGTATTTAAAAAAGGTTTAGGTTACTTAGAGTCTGGCTAGCCAAATATTGTTGACAGATATTTCCTTGTGGTATCACCAATTGTCTATGGTTTAAAAAAAAGGCTAAAAGTCGGCTGTCAATTTATGTCACTTATTCAAATTGTTCGCGGGTTATTAAGGAAATCTTAAATATTATAACAATGACGATACCAACCGAGGTCCGCAATTTGCTGTTTAAGCCAGGTTTAAGCTAATAAATAATTACAACCAAGAGCGAAGTCGACGTGAAGCGGCATATAATGAAAAACTGCAATGTTTACAAGTCGTAAACAATATAGTAGGTTGGTGCTCTATTAATATTTTGATACTTTAAGTACTAGTTCTAACATTTGCCTATAACTTTGATTAAATATGTGAATATAATAAAACTTAAATCTCATAAACAGGAAAAGAGTCTAAAGACAAGGAGAAACTCGAAGCTCATAAAAATATTGGAACGTAACGACTTACTTACGAAAAACCAATATTTAGAAGAAATCAGTGAAGTGACTGGTCAGTAGTAATTTGATATAAAAATATAAAAAATAAAATAAATAATATAATTTAGCCTATGTACGTTCCACTGCTGGGCACAGGCCTCCTCTCAAGTCTGAGAGGGCTCGGGCTATATAGTCTCCACGCTAGCCCAATGCGGGTTGGAGACTTCACATAAATCTTTGAATTTCTTCGCTGATGTATGCAGGTTTCCTCACGAGGTTTTCCTTCACCGTAAAGCTAGTGGTACATATTAAATGATATTTCGTACGTAAGTTCCGAAAAACTCATTGGTACGAGCCAGGATTTGAACCCGCGACCTCCGGATTGAAAGTCGGGCGTCATATCCACTCGGCTACCACTGCTTATATGGCAATAAAAATATAAAATATATAAAAATATCTTGGTGAAACATGTCTATATATGAGCGGCAAAAATGTCGATAGTGCATTTTCTTTACCTACCTACTTAACATATTAAACAGACATTTGAAATAAAACTCTTTTAAATGGATTAATCGCGTATATTAACATCATGACCTACGTTTCGAGCCCTTTACAGCACTCGTCTTCACAGGGTCTACCCCTAAGACAGACATTTGAACCTTAAAAAATGTCAATTACCACCATTAATTGGAAATTTGTGAAACTACTTTTTTATACATTACTACTACTTGTAATACACGTTAATTATTAATATTTAAATGCCAATAACCATCGTAAAACTTTTAGGTTAATACGTCAAATGCTAACAGATTTTGTCAAATTTCTGTACATATATTAGCAATTTCTATTGATTTTCAATATAAGTGTGCACAGAAAACAAAAATATTTTCTAGTATCAAAACTATATCTCCTACTATACCAAGTGTGACCAGCCCTAGATTTTTTGAATTTCCCGCCAAAAGTTGGGGCAATATTTCATTAGCCACACTCTAATAATTTTAAAGTAATAAGTACCTAAGTATTAGGAGCTAAATAAATGCATATTGCATAGTTATTTCGTAATAGGCATTAGGATTTGGTACGGAAAGGGATCAATTGGCATTGAGTGCTAGCTTTATTAACTAATATACATATAAGCAAATAAGTGATAGGCATAAGAGGTGTCCAAATGAAAAGATTGATAACATGATTCAGCAAAAAAATATATTAAAACACGCATTAAACCCTTTAATTTATGTATGCGTAACGAAGGGGAATCAGGCGGTGTCGGGTCAGCGCGGGCGCAGACAGCCCGCAGCGGGATATAACTCATGAACCAAACTGACCCACACCCATACCATAGGTACCACAGAGAAATATGTTGGCTTAGAGTGCGAGATGCGGTCACTGATTACTTCCTACATACGTACAAAACCAATGAATTACTGTATTTAAGGATGAAAGGACGAGATTTGCTTATAACTTTACATGAACAACTAAACCTGTCAAAGTATTTCCATGGCAAGCGGCGAAGTGAGACAGTTTCATTGAAAATTATTCGTATCTAAGTGATGCCTCATAACATGCTGATCCTGTAATTTGTCTCCATCGGTCTTAATCTCCCGCTGGTGGGTAAATTTACCTAAAAAGGAAAAAAAAATAGAATTGAATTCGTAGCCGCATTCATGCCGCATTGATATGGCGATTAGATAGCCAATTTGTCCTTAAAAATTTTTAACAATAATCACAAGATATCAATATGTTGCCACGCGCGTATATATTGAAACATATAAGCACCTACATATTTTAATCGAGTTTCGAATTGATACTAATTTGATTTTCATATCAATGTATCTAGCTCGCACTCTTAATTTCATACATGAACATAAATTTTTATTTTTAATTCTAAAGGCGCGTCCACACCGCACCGCAGGGCGCTAATTAAACTCGGCGCCCACGCCCGTCATCCACCCCTATTTATTGTTTCTTGACCACCATCCTGTTTAACTTTTAAATTAATTTATAGAAATGAGAATTGGTCGAATTGCGTGATTTACGATGGTTGGGTGCGTAGCAAAATGCACAAAGGCTCACGATAATGTCTGTTTCGTAGCTATCTATCTCTATCGCTCTTCCGTATTGGCGCGACAAAGCTAGCCTGCATTTCTGTCGGCGTCTAGCGTCGGCGATTGCCTTTCGGCTGCGCCGACTGGTCACAAGTCACAACCTATTATAATGTTAATTTTTCGGGGTGCTGGTAAATCATAGATTATTATCGTTTTCGTTGTTGTTATTGTTCGATTGTCAGCAGTCGATATTTATCTCGATACTCATCAAAATATTTATTATTCTTTTTCTCCTTTATTTAGGGTCGTGACTTTCTGGGTGAGACCACAAAAGGACACACGACGCTTCATGGTTTTCTTGTTAGATTATAATTACGTGCTTATTCTAGTATACTCACGACAATATTGCAATTTAAATCCATACTTTTTTGTTTCAATATTGTCTGTTTGACAAAATAATATTCTGTTTAATTTTATTCAAATTTTTGCAGTAATTTATTGTTATTCATTTAGAAACTAAGTCTACTTAGTCTAATTTTTTTTTACTACAGTAATGGTCGCTTAAACACGTACCTACTCATATTATACTTAGTTATCTAGTGTATCTACATTTTTTTCTAGCCTACTACTTGTCGTCTTAATAATCTCGAAGGTACTGTTTAATTAGGTACATTATTTGTTATAGATATCCAGATACTGCGGTAATGGCACACCGGTCGCCTAGCCGTAAGCTGTGCGTAGTTACCGTGTGAAGTGCGCTCAGTGTGTACCGTGCGCTGCGTGCGTGCCGTGCGTGCCGTGTGCGGCGTGTTGTGCGTGAAGCGTGCACCGTGCGCGATGTGCGCGTGGAGATTGCTGCTGCTGGCGGCGCTGCCGGCTCTCGTTGGTAAGTGCTTCGAAAGATCTTAAAAACTTAACCCCCTTTAGAGCCTAATTACACGGTGTGAAATCTCATATTTATAAGTTTCAGTAGGTATTTCGTGGTATTTGATCGATGCGCTTACAGTATCTAACCTCAAAAGGCCGCAATGTAACTAAAATCGTATGCGATTTTATTCTTCTTCGGACTCGATTCCGCACAGTCTTCTGCAGTTCTAATAATAGGCGCCTGTGTTAATCCCTGGCAGACCTTCTTAACGCTGTACACCCAGCGGGTTGATGGATGGCCACTTCGTCGTCCTCCATCCATCACGCCAACCATGATGCGTTTCTCAAGGTTTCCCGGCTGCCATCTGGCCACGTGTCCAAAGTAGTAAAGGATTCGCTGGAGGCAAATGACAGACAAGCGGCAGTGAATTTTAAGTTCTGCCAGGATTGACAAATTAATTGGTGCGGCCCGATTGATGCGATTTTACGCACCGTGTAAATAGGCTCTTAGTCTTATTTTTACTCGTAACCTCATGTTATTTCGAAGATATTATTTATTATGATGTAGGTATGTACATGCAGTGATGATTAGCTTACTCATTTTTAAGTATGTACCTAGTATGTTACAACATAAGAAAGAGTTAAACCACCAAGCAAAACCAAGCAAAACCCTCAGTTGACGGACCCAATCATGGACAGTTAAGAAAAATTTTCCCTCTTTTTGATATTTCACTAAAAAAAATTCGCTCGTATTAAATCTTGAATGTCCTATCCTTCTTTTACATTTCAAGCGTATTGCAGAATGGATACATTGTGTTAACAAATTAAAAATAGGTGTTTTTTCTCCAATTATGGATTCTCCAGTAATGGATCCCCCATTATGGACAGTGAAATAAGTTTAAAATTTTACTTTTAAAGCCAACTGATACTCAATGAGTCAATATTATATACCATAAATACAATCAGTTTGAGTTATTTTAACATAGGATTGTTTCTTGTAAATTTTGGTTTTGTAAATTGTTCCTTGTCCATCATAGGAGGTAGGCAGTTTTTCGGTTCCAGTTATGGACACTCAAAATAACGCCATTTCTTTATATCTTTGGAGCAACAAACTAGTATGTTTTATACCTTATCTCATGCCTAATGCAGTAAGTAAAACGCATTCAAGTTTACACCGAGTATTATTTTTTTATTATTTTATACATGAACTCAACTCTCTTAGCAACATTACTAAGGATTCGTCTTGATATTTTTTTCAGTAAACTGATGAATTTTATCTTGTCGCCAAATCCTTCAGAAATAACCGAATTAATTGAAACTTCAAAATGAAACAGCTCTACAACTCTAGTTTATGGTACATAGCCGTCAGTTTTTAGAAACTAATTTTAGATTTTTTTTAAGTTCGGCTGTCAAAGACAAAGGGGAAGTGCGCGACGTGCGCCCGAGTGAACAGATGCGCATTCCGCGGTCCGCGCATATGCGTGCGCGCAGAATCACCGCATCCAGTGGTATAGGGTTGGCGACATGTATTGCAAAAGTATGCGGTAGTGGTCACTTATAGAGATCGGGATTGATCTAGAAGTATAAGTAAGTTTATTGTAGGAGTCATTAAGAGCCCCCCACTTCTAGCGTCTCGCGAGCGTAGCGTCGGGTCAACTGTATGGTAAAGCCTGACGCCGCGTAATCGCGACGTCAGCGAAATAATAGGGTATCAAGAAATAAAACTATGGAAACGGATTAAATCGCGTATAATGAATTTAAAATACATCCCGACGTTTCGAACTCTTTACAGCGTTCGTGGTCAGCGGGTGACTGAGGAAAAATTAAAATGTGCAAAAGCTACCCACTTACAAGAAATATTAACGAACCATGACCACAAATAATATAGATTTCTAAGGCAGGTTCACACACTATTAATAAAGCCAGTTATACAATATTCAAAAAATTTTACCATTACTCTGTTAAAAAATAATTAACCAATTAATCTACACAAAATTGACAAAGAAACAAACTGCAAATGTCCAACACCATACAACACAAATGCCTCACAGCCTTCGTCGTGCTTGTTCCATTATCAGATGTACTACTGGATCCCAAGCCGGTGGTAAAGTAAAGCCATCCTCTCTATTAAAGTTTGGATATTTCTTGATCTCAATGGCCTCTCGCAACATTCTGGGTATATATCGCTTCTCCTTAGCGAGAACCAGAGGCTTGTCAAACTTTATAGCATGATTGACTTTATCCATGACATGTTCAGAGATGTTTGTTAGAGGGGTCACAGATAGGATCAGCCACATCTTGAAACGGGCTTCTATTAAAACTTATTTCAAGCCTATGAAGAAGATGTCCCAATTCCTGAGGCCTGTGAAATGTCAAACTTCTCTACAAAGCGCGGGAGTGTACAGGCTAGACTGTGAGTGCGGGCTGTCATATGTGGGACAGACGAAACGAAGCATTTCCACACGGGTGAAGGAACACATAGCGGATGTCAAGCACCGTCGGCAAAGGTCTGCAGTCTCTGAACATGTCATGGATAAAGTCAATCATGCTATAAAGTTTGACAAGCCTCTGGTTCTCGCTAAGGAGAAGCGATATATACCCAGAATGTTGCGAGAGGCCATTGAGATCAAGAAATATCCAAACTTTAATAGAGAGGATGGCTTTACTTTACCACCGGCTTGGGATCCAGTAGTACATCTGATAATGGAACAAGCACGACGAAGGCTGTGAGGCATTTGTGTTGTATGGTGTTGGACATTTGCAGTTTGTTTCTTTGTCAATTTTGTGTAGATTAATTGGTTAATTATTTTTTAACAGAGTAATGGTAAAATTTTTTGAATATTGTATAACTGGCTTTATTAATAGTGTGTGAACCTGCCTTAGAAATCTATATTATTTGTGGTCATGGTTCGTTAATATTTCTTGTAAGTGGGTAGCTTTTGCACATTTTAATTTTTTCCTCAGTCACCCGCTGACCACGAACGCTGTAAAGAGTTCGAAACGTCGGGATGTATTTTAAATTCATTATACGCGATTTAATCCGTTTCCATAGTTTTATTTCATGAGTAACTATCGCGGTAACCGAAGACAATATTAATAGGGTATCAATTTAGATAAGTTCATTAAACGGCAAAATATTATTAATGGTTAATGAAACCTGGAGTATTTGAGTCAAATTAAGGTTAGGTCATGAAATATCTCAAAACTCAATTGATAGAGGGCACCTCCCGAACACGTCAACCGTTACTCCGTTTTCACACTATCCGAACCGATATCGGATGTCAGAAAGATGACAATGGAAAAAATCCAAGATGACGCCTGTAATGTATGGGATATCGGTCCTACATCTGATATCGGATCGGATAATGTGAAAACGGACAAAGCATCAACATGTCGAAGTCTTTTATTGAGTACCTTTGAATGTATTCAGTTCGGGGCACTTCGGAGCTCCGATGATGACGTATTTCTCCATCTTAAGAATGAATCGCATGACGTCACTTATTGCGCACATGCGTAGCATATGCGTTGAGCACGAACAAAGCTTTCAGATTATGGTAATATGCGCTAGCATGCGGGCTTCCCCACTTGCAAATCCATACAATTACTTAAAGTTTACTAATTTGATATTCAAAATTCGGGAGACCCCATGTCGAGAAGTCTTTATAGAAAACCCCTTAGTATATTAATCTATTTAAGCTTTTAAATTGGATTATAAATACGTTATATTATGTAAATTAAAATACCTCGTAGTAACGATTTAAATGATTAGCTAGTATATATACCGTAGTAGTATTATAGCGTTAGTGATGTGCAAGTTGAGAAACTTTCCGAAAAATTTCACGAAACTTTCACGAAAAATAAAGGGAATTTAAATTTATGAAATGGAAAGTTTCCATCCATACAATTGTCCATACAAAGTATGGAAAGTTTACGAAGTTTTCTTATGTGAAAATTTCAGAATTTTGAAAACGCCGTCGGCACATCACTTCAGTAATTTAGCGCTAAGACTTATTTTGGCCATATGTACGTAACATAAAAATGTCAATCTTCATCCGTTTCGTGCGAAATATCTCAATTTAGTGTGACGTTTACACACGTTGTAAGGGTTAAATCAGCAGACGTCGTTGAATGCACTGAGACGTCAAATGGTGGGATCCCACAATAACTTCATAACATAATAATAGGTATTTTCATATTAAGGTTTAATAATTAGTTGGTTTGACTTAGTGGGCACAAGGGCACAGTATTTCAAGCTTTTTCATTCGATAAACCTACATATAATCAATCCACCTTCGACAAACCCTACGTGCCAATTGCGCTATTCATTTATTATTCCAAATTCCAGTGTATACCAAGTCGCTGCCAAGAACTGTTAATATCAGATAGGTCTAGGAATTGAGAAGTTGGCACTGAGAACTCACTGAGAAAATTAAACGGATCTAATATCGATCCGCCTCGTCGAAGTACATACACGAGTATACAGAGTGATTCCGGAGACGTGATCATGGATTAAGTCTACAAACTTACTCGATTTAATGAACTAAAAGATGAAAACACACGGGTCAAACTCGATAAAATAACTATTATCTATCTAATGAACTAATTATCTATTCATTATTAAAATAACTAGTATCTATTTCAATCGATAAAATAACATTTTTACCTTTTTCCCAACATTTCAGCCAGGTTGTACTAGCCGTGGTAGCGGAAGTCTAAAAATGTGTAGGTACAAAACGCGAGAATTTAAAGTGTTATGTAATATGGCAGTCTATTATTACACGACACTAATTATTATGCTACTATAATAAATAGTGATCAGTGACATCAGTGTTTTTATTAGCTTTCGGTTCCCCGTTTAAGACGATACAGGAGGGGTCAATTCTCCATACAAACGATCTCGACTATTTTCCTTCCTGGTTTTTGAAGATAGCTCAACGATTTTTTCAACACAGATTATCATTATTTTTATCTGTGTCGGACGGTTTTGGTTTTTTTGATATTCTTATTTTTAAAGATGCTAGAGCCTATCAAAAAAGTCCAAAAAAGGCCTTTTTGATTATGGCGCAAAAAAGGTGTGGTATTCAAAATTGGTAACAATTAGCCAATGGACATTTTTTTTTCGATAGTATCCATTTTAGCATTTTCGCTCCTGTAGCGTCTTAAGCTTGGTTAGAAATGACTTACGGATATGACGAGTCAGAGGACTTCCACTGGATATAACGAATGTGCACATATGGCTCCACCATTACAAACTGAGTTTAGCGACAATACTCCAGATTCCTGCGTGACTCAATACACGTGCTTCCCGGGCACACGTCGCCGGCAGCGGGTTAAGAAAGTTTAACTTTGCTTAGTTAATACAACTTTGCTGAATAATATGTTAAAAGAATATTTCATTTCATTTATTATGAACCAACTTACACTAACGGATAAACCAAACATGTAAGTTATAGGTTACAGGTAAAGATTACAACACGCCCTATACAACTATACATATAATATTTGTTTAGTTTTGTTAAAATTGAAGTTCAAATAATGTCATATATCAAATAATTAAATTGTCAATGGCTATTTAATTCACGAAATTAGATAATTAATAAAATTAAAACTGAAACGAACTCATACTAGTTATCTAGTTGTGAGTCTATTATGCCAATTTACTATATTTCAAACATATTGAAAAATTGACGAAAATTTAAAAAATAGAACTCCACAAATCGCCAAATTCACCCTGTATCGGACATACGAAAGTACCTGTTTCTAAACTAGTTGAAACTGAGACCTTTGCCGACGCTCGGTTAGTTAGTTCCTTATCCGAGGGTAATTCGAAATAATTAACTAGTAACTACCTACCCACTATAATTGTCCATAATACGCCTGGTTCCATACTTCGTCCAAGCATTAAGAAACTACAGCTCAAATTAAACACAAGAATAATACACCAACGAATATAAAATGTTTATCTATCGATAAGGGCGACGACCTCGGGCCGATCGGCAACTGAAAAGCGACCTGCTGCCAGATGCTCCCATTTGTAACGTCCATGTGACATGTAAGATGCCACCTAATTATACACATCTATTCGAAGATAGAAGCTCACCTGCGGGAGCACACTAGTTAGATAAACATTGTCGCATAGGTGCGGCTATCGCAGTTCGCACTTACGAAAATTACGATTAGTGCGAAAAGGACGCAATCGTGCTTGCCTGCCTGAAAGCACGACGGCATAGCATCATCCTCCTTGCGTTATCTCGGCATTTGCCACGGCTCATGGGAGCCTGGGGTCCGTTTTGACAACTAATCCCAAGATTTGGCGTAGGCACTAGTTTTACGAAAGCGACTGCCATCTGACCTTCCAACCCGAAGGCCTGCAACTCAAGGGGTCCAATTAATCATCATTTCTCGGCGACCTAAAGTGCTTCTATTTTAATACTACCCTTTACTAGTACTTAGTGATGTGCAAGTTGCGAAAACTTTTCATAAAAATCTTAAATTTCTTGAAAAACTCACGAAACTTTCATAAAAAATAAAGGGAATTCAAATTTATGAAATGGAAAGCTTCCATCCATACAATTGTCCATACAAAGTATGGAAAGTTTCCGAAGTTTTCCTATGTGAAAATTTCAGAATTTTGGAAACTTTCCGTTGGCACATTTTTTTTTTAAATTATAAATGGGCTTACTCTTGGCCACAGACTAGCCAAAGGCAAAGACGTAGCCTACGATGGAGTGAGCTCGCCCAGAAGATGCCTGTTCACTCTTGATTTAAAGGTCAGTAATAGTACCAATTGCGCTATTATATTCAAATTCCATTGTATACCAAGTCGCTGTCAAGATAGGTCTAGGAATTGAGAAGTTGGCACTGAGAACTAACTAGAAAATTAAACGATTCTAATATCGATCCGCCTCGTCGAAGTACATACACAAGTATACAGAGCGATTCCGGAGACGTGGTCATGGATTAAGTCTACATACTCGATTTAATGAACTCTAATACTCGTACTATGGCTATTTGTCTACCTACATAAGAGCTCACAAGAGGGAAAACTCTTGACTGCTGAGGTCGCCGTCATCGAAATCGACGTGGAGGACTATAATATACCTACATTTATAAAGTCACACACGGGTCGAACTCGATAAAATAACATTTTTACCTTTTTCCCAACATTTCGGTCAGGTTGCACTGGCCGTGGTCGCGAAAGTCTAAAAATCACTCTTGATTTAAAGGTCAGTAATAGTACTCGTAGGCATTGTGAATCTTGTTTACAAGTGTGAGACCACCCAGTATTGCATACTCTACGAGCTTACGTGGATCGTCACTCTCCACTCATCGCCGCGTACCTAATTAACGTTGTACTTATGACAACTGTCGTCGCAATGCTATTTTTAAAACTTCAAAGCGTTAATTGGATTTTAGAGATGGGTATGACAGTATACAAGTAGCTGTCTATAACTATCAGCTGTTAATCCTTTCAGTATATGTATACATAAATGCTGAAAGGTATGTACCTATGTCCCGACACGACGCTACACTGTACCTTGTAGATTACCCCTTTTTAACTTGTATTTTTAACCCCCGACGCAAAAACGACGGGGTGTTATAAGTTTGACGTGTCTGTCTGTTTATCTGTCTGTGGTATCGTAGCTCCCAAATGGATGAACCGATTTAGATTTAGTTTTTTTTGTTAGTCGGGAGTGTTCTTAGCCACGTTTCATGGAAATCTGTCCACTATGTTGGGTTTTTTTTTCAACATTTTAATTTTGTGGTTTGGTTATAATTATGTTCATCGTGGTTTTACTGGATTACTTCACCAAATTGTAGATAAAAAAAACCAGCAATAAGTAAGATATTTAAAAAAAAATATCCTTAAAGCAATTCTTAGATACAAATATCTGTGATTGTAAAATACGTCACTTACATTACATCACTTACATAAATGATGTCTACGTCACTTACATAAATTACAATAATAATCTCATATGTTATTGTATGGAAGTTAAAACTTTGTAATATCACTGGTACAGTCAGCAACAAAGGATGCAGACAATACATCCAAAGTGCCAAATATATGTATACAGAACTTTATTGCCTGTACATTAAGGCGTGTATACACTAATGCGATATTTAAAATTAAATAGGTATACCTAATTATACACCAATTCGGGGCACACCTGAAACTAGTTTGAAAACGAACCCCGGGCACCTGCCCGCCCATTTCTCGCCAACAATCGTAAAATTAACATAAATTCGTTAGTTAAGTCTATTGTTGTCGCTGCGAGCACGTGGACCAGCAACCTAGCCAACGTCACAAGCGCTTACGCTTCGTAAGGGTGGCCACGGGCAACTTTATAAATATAAAATACTAGCTATTGCCCGTGGCTTCGATCGCGTTAGAAACAGAAAAAAAGTAGCCTATGTCAATCTCCATCCCTTCAACTATCTCCACTTTAAAAATTACATCAATTCGTCGCTCCGTTTTACCGTGAAAGACGAAGAAACAGACACACACACTTTCCCATTTATAATATTAAGTATGGATACTTAAATATTGGGAACACCTTACACAGATCAACTTAGCCCCAAACTAAGCAAAGCTTGTACTATGCTAAGCGACGATATACATAACCTAAATAGATCAATACATACTTATATACATAGAAAATATCCATGACTCAGGAACAAATATCTGTGCTCATCACACAAATAAATGCCCTTACCGGGATTCGAACCCAGGACCGCGGCTTGGTAGGCAGGGTCACTACCGACTAGACCGGTCGTCACTTTGTTGCCGCGACTATTTTTTCTCTCACACCACCAGCCTATGGGCTAGTATGAAATAGCGATGCAACTTTTCATACATTGGACCCAAGAAGACATTTTGTCGTTGAAACGCTAGGTCCATGGGGCGCAAAAAAGTTTTCCACAGAAAAGAGTCTGGTTGAGGTAACTGGTGACCAAAGAGCTGGGAACTTCCTCGCACAACGTATTCAGCATTGCGATACAGCGAGGAAATGTCGCCAGTATCCTTGGTACAATGCCTCAAGGACCTATTTTAGACATTAGCTTTTAAGTTTTGTTTTAGTTTCTTATATAATTATGTAAATATGTTCTGTACAGAAGACAATATAGTTGCCGCGACCCTCTAAGCACATTGACGCTAGCTCTACCTATCGATCATTTGTAATGGTAGTGGCGCGACAAAGCCAGATTGCGTTTCGATGGCCACGTAGCGTCAACGATTGTCACTTTGCCTAGGCCGGCAGAGCTAATGTCGAAGGGAACTTTTTTGGCTCGCTGACAGCGATGGAGCTAGTAAAGCTAGTTAATCCCATGTCAACCGACACTAAAGATATTGAGTGAAAGTGATTTGTGACAGGGAAATTTCTTCTTGCTCAAATTAGGCTGACTTAGGGCGCAAGGTAGAAACAAGGAACTGTTTTTATCCCATAGTAAAATGATGGATGGGGATCAGGCAGTCAAGAGGGCCTATTTGGGTCGGCCAACGGGACGCCGTCCTAACTTATGGTTAGGTGGATAGGATGGAGGCAGATTTCCGTGAACTCGGCGTCTACGAGGGCTGGCGTGATGTAGCTCTGGACAGCGTAAAGGGGCGTATTCTTGTGATGGAGGCCAAGACTCATTTTGGGTCATCGTGCCAACAAACTCAACAAAGCATGTAAGTAAAATGACAGTTCAATTAGGTCTACTTAACTGTCCTCTCTATTGTCACCTATTGTCTTGGAATGAAATTATAATTAGGTACACAGCATCATGCACTTCAAGTACATGTGCCACTGAGATATGCAGCTTAGCAACAAGTCGCAACAATTTCTCAAAATGTTCTCCACTATCTCGGTTTAACTTTAATCCAATGACAGGTGGCGCTACCCAAGCAACCGTCCATCGTCGCCACGCGTTAAATTAGTGTCTAATTCGGGAGCATACTTATAAACAGCTGTTGGGCTTTTAACATTCTACAAATGAATGCCACCATCGCTTTGTTTGAGTTTGCGCGCTTTGATTTGTGACTTTCTACTTCAAAAGGTACCTTATGGCAGTGGGCGCATACGTCGCTTTTTACCGCCCGAGTATTTCAACGACGATAATATTGGCGTAAGCGCCGATGACCATTAGGTACTTTTCATCGTAAATGTCACATTTTGTGCCCACCGGCTGAAACGTAGCAGTACTTCATTATCCTGTCCGCGGGTTTGTTAGATCTAAATTGCTTTAATCGTTGCTCATTATGCTTGGTATTATGTACATTCGTTGCGTAAAGTAGTGTAGTATGAGATGAGGTTTATTTCCGTAAGGAGGAAAATGCTTATGATGAAAGGAAGTAGTGTAAGAACAAGGCCACGCGTAATAAACGAATCTTCTGTGGGCGAATGTTAAATTGACTCATGTTGGACCGGGTTACACTCGGACCGGAGCTTCAGGTGCAAGCATTTTCTGTGGAAAACATCACAATATGACCATCAGTCACCTGTCAACCTGTCAGCAAAAGCACCACAAGTTTCAGCCTCTAAAGTAACTCATCCTTTAATCTGCGTTATGGAAAAACCCCAATTACTACAAACATAACATCGTGTTATATTTATTGTTCCTGATCACCAACGGCAAAGTTGAACGCATTACTATGCAAAGAGTTCAGAAGAACGAATTCTCACTCCATTCGAGTCAAGGAAAAATGTCTAAGAATAGACCACTTGCTTTCTTCCAACGGGCCACATTTACGATGATAAAGGGACCGGGTCAGAAACCCCGTTTCAATTTGGCACACAACAAATTTCACGATTATTAATGACGACAAATAGAGAAATAGAAAAGCGGGAATGTGATTATTTTTACATTTAATGTGGGTCGCGCGTGGCGATAGAGCTGCCAAGTTCTGAATGAGTGTAACTTCGTATTATTAGCGTCCATGGATGTAGTGTTTTCCAATAGATGAGCCACACACGTGCGCGTATCAAAATGAAAACCAGTAACATTCCTAAAACCATACCAAAAACCGTAAAAAAGGATTACAAATTTTGAAGCTGAGAGACCATTCCATTCGAACATTCCTCCAACCCTTATGGGAAATCCAAATACCTAGAGATTCAAATTTTCTCGGGTCAGAGATGACGAGTTACAGTCAGCGTAGCTTCATACGACATTTATAAGTACATAATAATACTCGAACTTACTTTATTTGATAAACTTGTATCTTATCCAGAGCACTACATTCATGTCGTGGTCGCACGCGCACGTGGTAAGATTTTGGTGTTTTGCGCGGAAACTGCGCGGGCGCGGGCGGCCCGCATCCGGCGCGCAGCTGCGGGGACCACCGTAATGTTTACGCGCAACACTCTGTATATACAATGTGTACGGAATGCTTTAGCTACGTCCACTGTGTACGAGTATATACGATCTTACAATGTGAGGAATGCAATGCAGTAGCTAAGCGCCGGCGCAGTGTTCTAGGAACGAGTTATTTCGCTCCCGGGATTGCCTTACTTGCTTGTTCTGGATGCTAGATTATTTATTGCTTAATCTATATCTTAAGCTTCTTAAGTCCCTTCCAGTACTGTTTTTAATTTTAGGACTATTATAATGCCTTTAAGCAAAAGCTTGGAAGCTATGAGATGAGCAAAATAAAACAGGGCAAGATTTTTCAAATTATCTGTAAGCACCAATTACATGGTGTTGAGAACATATTACATGTATAGATATATAGTTTTATCATAAATATAAACGTTTTCTCGCTGTTGAAATCATCTACCAACACCTGCGCTGCACCAATCAACATGAGAGCGAACAGGTGTTTTGGCGTGTGCTACGGCTGTATTAATTACACAAATTAATCATTAGTAGACTTTATTTGAACGAAATAAGGTCTACCCATGTCCCATAATGTCCTGAGTACGTACTTACTACGATTTTGTACGATAAGTGCGGTTTAGCGCCGGCGCCACGAGTTTCTAGGAACGTGTTGAGCGCTTTGCTTACAATCCGGGTCTTAGGAAAACATCCTTTAATCTTCTTATTAGACCGCAGCGATGAATGCAGGTTTCGGACTAAAGAGTGCATCAAACTTGTCCATCGACTGGTAACAAAAGTGCTAGCTGTTTGCTATGATAGCTGTCGATTACTGTACACATTATGGCAGTGGGCGATGGGCCGTATATACAGGCGCCGCTACGCCGGACTGATCCGTTGCCAAGTGTCAGTGTTGAAATGATTTGCGCTGACCAAGATAAGAGACTGCAAGTTGCTTGTTACTCTTGTTAGTATATGAAGCTTGGACTGAGAATATCGAGATTACAAATGAATCTCGAGGAGTCAAAATGAGAACCCTTAGCGATAATGTCTCTCTAGCACGCTTTCATAATATTGCGAGAGAGAAACAGATAGCGTAACTCTATCTCCAAGTGAATCATTGTCCTGTTAAGGGCCTGGCCACATGGGCGCGTTGCGGCGACGCACCGCAAAAATTCTGCGTTGCGTTGCCGCGCCGCCAGTTTTTGCGGCAGGAAATCTGCGGCGCGGCACCGCGACGCAAGAACTCGCGGTGCGTCGACGCACCGCAAAAACTCGCGGCGCGGCACCGCAACGCAGAATTTTTGCGGCGCGTCGCCGCGCCGCCAAAACTGGCGGTGCGTCCGCTGCTCGCAATTGTGAACTGTTGTGTTCGAATTAAACTTCGTGTCGTTTATATTTAACCCTTCTTTACTTGGTGATGGTTTTTTTTCCAAGCATCACAAACATTGAATCAATAGTAGATTTAGTACAGTTTTTCACGATAAAATACTAAGCAATATTCGAATTTTTCAATATGCTATTAAAAATCATCTTTTTTTATTAGTTACGTTGTTTCATATTTAAAAAATGGTGATAGATTTTTTTCATTATTTTTCCAGTGCTCAGCATATATACCACCATGGTGTCATATTTCTGTAAATTGTTAAAAAAAGTAAAATCATGCAATTAAGGGTTTATTGACATTTATGGAGTGCCTCTCTAATTTATATTTCCGCAATGGGTACATCGATGGGTAGATTTAAACAATAACATTTTTAACCCCCGACGCAAAAAACGAAGGGGTGTTATAAGTTTGACGTGTCTGTCTGTCTGTCTGTCTGTCTGTCTGTCTGTGGCATCGTAGCTCCCAAACGGATGAACCGATTTAGATTGTTTTTTTTTTGTCTGAAAGCTGAGTTAGTCGGGAGTGTTCTTAGCCATGTTTCATGAAAATCGGTCCACTATGTCGGGGTCGGGGGTTTTTTTCAAAATTTAATTAAATAAATAATTTTATGACTTTTATGTAATTCCCAAAAGATTTGACAATTTGTAAATACATAGGTAAAGAAAATATTCGTTCTATCTGAATATGACGATAGGTACCTACGTTAAAAATAGAGCGCTTTCGAACTACGTCCGATCCGAATCCGATAAATTCGTGAAAATAAAATTACGCACTATTATGGACTATGGACGGAAATCTGGCAAGATTTTGGAGTAGGCCCTTGAGGCAACCTGCTAAGATGCTTCTCTTATCATAGTCAACCTCAGGTCTGCAAGCTGGCAGCTGGGGAGCGGGGCCAAATCGACAATCGATTATATTTTTAAGACGATACAGGACGGTTCAATTTCCATACTAACGCTCTCGACTATTTCCTCCCTGGTTTTTGAAGGTAGACTGATTTTTTCAACACAGATTATTCTATAAATTGAAATAGACATCATACACGAAATAAAAAACGACAAGGCCCAAGGCAACAATTAGTGCTTGCACCTCCTATATGAATCCATTTGCAGCATTACGATATAGCGAAAGACTATTTTTAACCCCCGACGCAAAAACGAAGGGGTGTTATAAGTTTGACGTGTCTGTCTGTCTATTTGTTTGTCTGTCTGTGTGTGTGTGTGTGTCTGTGGCATCGTAGATCCCGAACGGATGAACCGATTTAAATTTAGTTTTTTTGTCTGAAAGCTGAGTTAGTCGGGAGTGTTCTTAGCCATGTTTCATGAAAATCGGTCCACTATGTCGCGGTCGGGAGTTTTTTCAAAATTTTAATTTTGTTGTTAGGTTATTAAATAACAAATCACAATAAAATAATTTGATTTGTTCCCAGTCAGATTGTTATTAATTATTAATCTTATCTGTATTGGAACGTTTTGATATTTTTATTTTTAAAGACGCTCGAGTCAATCAAAAATTTCCAAAAACGGCCTTTTTCATTATGGCGCAAAAAAAGTGATACTCAAGATTGGTAACAATTAGCCAAAAACCTAAACGGTACGACATAGATTTGATGAAAAACGTGTGACCTGTGCCTTTAAAAAAGTAAAACAGAAAAACGTACGTCGTTTTCGTACGTGTTTTCGCTACGATCAATATGCAAATGGATAATTTAGTAGGCAAGTTTTATTTAAATCGATTAAATCGTAAATAGTGGCTTGCAGCTAAAAATAATGTTCAACTGGAAAAACCTAGGTACGTTTTTTCGCTAGAATCTACATTTTAGTAGGAAAATTTCTTAAAAATATATTAAAATTAAACTGGTACAGATTTTTTTAATTATCCCGTTATAGTGCCCTACTGCTGGGCAAAGGCCTTTCCCCTTGATTTCCTCAACTCCCTCTGGTGTTATTTTTCCGGCCATGCAGTCACTCATAAAGGCGTCCAAGTCGTCTCACCATGCATGCGACAGACCAGACGTGGCATGCACAAATACACTTCAGCATGGCGGTTTTCTTCCCTACTTACTTTAATATGTACAGATCATTTCTGTCGTAGATCAATTTTAGCTGTAGACCACCTTTAACGACTAACTTACGAAAAACTAAAAAATGTTTACAACATGTCGGTGTGTACCTTAAACAAACCACGAAAAAAAAACCGCCTCCTAAAAATAAGCGCGTTAGAAAACACGGAGAAAAAAGAAAAAAATAATTTTACATTGCAATAATATTGATGATTAGATTTCCTACCCAAACCTTTGAAATCAGATTTCTTAAGACTATACGATACAGGTCAGTTCGAAAAACCCTCTCGACAAACGCTCATACAAACGCTCTCGACTATTTCCTCCTTGGTTTTTGAAGATAGAGCAATGATTTTTTCGACACAGATTATTATTATTTTTATCTGAGTCGGACCGTTTTGATATTTTTTGCTATTCTTATTTTAAAAGATGCTAGATCCAATGAAAAATTTCTAAAAACGGCATTTTTCAATATGGCTCGAAAAAGGGATACTCAAGATCGGTAACAATTGTCCAAAAAATCTAAACGGTCCGACACAGATTATTTCATTTTTATTCAGATTCTCAAATTTCGTTCTGTTTAAATAAGTTTTGAAGGAGGAAACAGTCGAGAGCGGAACCTCGATTTTAAAGATTTTTTTCGCAATATCTTTTAACTGAGTTGTTCTGAATGGACAATTTTTTTCGATAAATCTAGTTAATAACATTGTAATATTTAACTAAAATTCCCAAATTGAAAGGGCTCCCTTTCCTTTCCATTTTCGCTCCTGTAGCGTCTTAAATACCTAAAAGTACTTAAACACCTAAAAGTACTTAAATACCTAAAAGAACAACCAGCGTATCGTGTCATCACGCACGCACACAAGGGTAGCTTAGCTAACAACTGCGACACGGCCGGCCGCCGCGGTACGTTGCCGTATCGTGCAAATGCCACATTGAGCGGTGTAGGGTTGCCAACCGTAGGTAGTATACACAAAGACAGGAAAAATGCTCTGAGGAAAATGATATGATATATAGTATTGTAAGTAATATATTATTTTGGTTCAGCGTACTGTAATTATTTTTAATTTCTGTACCATTTTTTTTGTAGGTACTGTACTGCACACAATTACACCGTCATATTTAAAATAGATACCTAACTTAGATAAGTACTCGACACCGATAGCAATAAGAAGCTGCAGGGCAATCATGGTCGCGTGATAAATGATAAAACATCGGGCCGTCCCTATCGCACTTACAAATAGTGCGATAGGGACGGCCATATTTTTATCATTTATCGCGCGACTATAATTGCCTGCCTGCTGTCTAAAAGGCTGTCCTTTCGTCCTTCGTCCACATTAGAGATGGGCCGAATATTCGGTAAATATTCGGTATTCGGCATATTTAGTTAATCCCAGCATCTCCAGAGGTCCGACAGGTTTTTAAAATATATAAGGTCCTAATTTATTAGATGCAGATATTTTTACAGCTGATAGTACTCGGTCTCTGGAGTATATTAAACCGTGAAACATTATAGCTTTTACGATGTTTTTTTGGAGAAAACGGAAAAACAAATTTGCTACGTAAAAACACCCTGTTCATGTGATTATTAAATGAAAACTCATTGAACAGATTCTAGTACCTCTTTTACGTACCACTCAACTGTAACTGGCCACTTCAATGACATGTGCAGTTTTCCCGCCGAACCTTTACGACATTTACAACAAACAATTGTTGACATGACAGACAGTGTTATTGTGACATGTGATAATGCACATGATGATTTTGTTTAGACGAAATTATAATTAATTTTTTTGTTAGGAAAATGAAATAAAAAAAGTTACATGAAAAGATTTCTTAATTTATATTTAAAGTTAATTATTTTAATGTAAAGTATCATGTGTTAAAATATCTGCAACTAATAAATTAGGACCTTATATATTGTTTTTTTATTCGAGGTGAGATTTTAAAGACCAGTTCTTCGAAACTTGCTATTGTCATTCTGAAATATTCTTTGAACTTCACTTCACTTGTCTTTAATGCCGCATATTTCCTTTCAAAATGAGTTCCGTCATTATTCATTTTATATATATATGGGTTGACCCAGCATCTTCTTTTCGTCTCCTTTTTTTGTAAGCGCCTCCGTAATACGAGCAAGAGCAGAATGCGCGTAATGGGATCCATGTCTGGATAAAGACTGATCGTGAAGTTCTGCACTGTGTATAGTTATCGAGGCGCGGCGACGCACCGCCAATTTTGGCGGCGCGGCGACGCGCCGCAAAAATTCTGCGTTGCGGTGCCGCGCCGCGAGTTTTTGCGGTGCGTCGCCGCACCGCGAGTTCTTGCGTCGCGGTGCCGCGCCGCAGATTTCCTGCCGCAAAAACTGGCGGCGCGGCAACGCAACGCAGAATTTTTGCGGTGCGTCGCCGCAACGCGCCCATGTGGCCAGGCCCTAAGGCCCTCAGTATTTATGCTGTTGCATATGTATGTATGTTGGAAACTATAAAACAGCAAACCGCAAGATATGGAATTCAAACTAACGGTGAGATTCTACCCCTCGCATTTCGTTGCGCGACGAATCCACCTATATAAAAATGCTTTAATCTCGTCATTACCAGGCCCAATCAGGTTGATAACCGCGTGTAAACCCACAAAACATTTATGACTGATGAGTCATCCGTAAAATGCACGCGCTCTGTGGTTCAATGCCAAGCGCACTTACATAAACTATTTAAAATGTCCGAAGTATTTTTAGATCACTTCAAGCAACGGTATTAGATCATTGTTCTTTCGATGAGCTAGATTTTATTTTTGGGTTTTGTATCCGGGTTAATACGAGCGTAGGTAGTCATCGTAAGTGGGCTCTGCTACTTGTAGGTACTTATCATACAGACACTCACTACATTAAGTGATATCAGCCATTGACTTTAGAGTTTAGATTCCTCGTTAAACTTAGTACCTATACCTACATATTTTAATTCCTAATCAATTACAACTTGACTAATTAATTTGATATAGGTAATACAGATATTTATAGAATATTCCTCTATAATGATTAATGTCTTCTTCTTCTTTATCCTCTCTTGATACAATTATTTGGGGTCGGGTCTCCTCACAGCACAGTCCTGCGATCTCGGGGCACCTGGGCTGTCTTGAGTTCTCTTTCTATGCTTTTCCACCAGGTAAACATCTGGGGGTGGCTACTACCTCTTGGCGTCTCTGGTAGATTGAGTGCTACTTGAACATGTGTTCGTTTTCCCGTCGTTTAACGTGACCATACCAACGAAGGCGATTTTCATCGAGCTTGTCTGCGATTGATGCAACCATGAAGCTACCACTATATTCGTTTCGTATTCGGTCTAGCCGCGTTACACCTCCCGCCCATCTAAGCATTTTCATAATGATTAATGTAACTTATCGTATGTTTACAGGTGTAGGTGCCGGCGAGGTGGTGGAAGCAGGGCCTGCTTTCTTACCGACGAGAAGATCACTCAATGTAGCACCTGGCGAAGAAGCGGTGCTGTCGTGCCGTATCGCGCGTCTCGGAGACAAGGCGGTGAGTATTTTCTGCTCCTTATGACACCCTGGTATTGTTGTATGTACCACTGAGAAAGTTTTGTTTGCCATCCTAACGGCGAGATGAATCTCAGTGTGGGGGCCGGGAGAAGAAGCGGTGCTGTCATGCTGTATGGCGTCGCGCGTCTGGGAGATAAGGCGGTGAGAAGCTTCTGCAAGTTATGGTATCCTGGTACTGATGACTGCAGTAGGTACTCTATATTGCTGATGGCAGGTAGGTAGTAAATTTTATGCGTGGTGAAATGGTAGCTACTACCACCAACAACAAGATCTTGGAATGAGATGTTTAGCGAAAAAGCTGTAGGTACCTATTTCCGACCTATGTACTCGTATGTAGGCAAACTCTCAACTATGTTTTTCAACTTTTGTTTATGTTGAGAGTTTTCTTAACAGACGAATTCCATCAACGGAGTAGATCTTCTGTAAGGTTAGGATATATATTTAAAGTTGACACTGAGCGCTCTCACAGAATCCTTCGACTTTAAACAAACACGAATTCATATTCCCATGGCATTTATGATAGCACCCATAGGCATTCATCCGACCTCCATTCATTTATAACCCATTTTTCAGTTCCAACGCTTGCCAAACAGCTTGTAAATAAACTGTCATGTCACGATCGAGGAATGTTTGTGTCATCGCATATTCGGCAGTGGTATTAGTCACGATGGGCGTCGATCGACGATGGCGCCTGGAATCAAAATAACTTTTTAAAACATGTTGGCAAACAATTTTCCTCATCCCAACGTTTTATTGATGTATAAGCACCTACTGGTACAATGTAAGGTGAAAATACAATGTCAAAGCTCGCAGTAGAGTATATTAGCGTGTTATTTTATGTGTCTATGTACAGACTATTGGACGTAAAAGTACGACAACCCCATTACGTGCGCGTTGAAGATCCTGCGGCAGGCGACTGCATTCTTCCAGTGTTTGCTGGGCCGAGTCGTCCGCAGCGCCGCATACTATAGGCATTAAGGCCCTGGCTCCCTCTGTATTCTGTTCAGGTACCTAATGTCCGAAACAGTCATGTCTGGACACCTCCGCGTCACCCTATATATCAGGGCCCTACTGTAATGAATAACACACTCTTTCATTACCGGGAAGCTCCTATGGTTCGGGTTCCATAGACGCTATTCTCCAAGGCTTCCTTCCAATTTCCATCTCTCTCGAGGCGCTTCGCGGCAGCCCGCTCCCACCTCTCGACTTTCTCTGCATCTGGGACCCCCCTCGCTCCCTTCTTTCCTTAGATGGTACGGTACCTCTCCGTAAGTATGCACCCAGTCGAAGCCGAACGGTATGGTGATAGCAAGCGGCCGTTGGCATCACGTCATACAATTGAAGCACAGAACAGTCAAAGGCTTCTTCGCAAAAGTAGGCAAAATTTCTCAGACTTAACGGAGGAGAGATGAGGGCTTGGCCCAAACATGCGCCAAGTAATAATTGAGCTAAGATAATTCGAAACCGCCGACAAGATAAAATGTTTTGTGAATAGACCCTTACTCTACAATCCATAAGGTACTTATACTTACTTACTTAATAATATTTTAAATGGGAAAGTGTGTGTGTCTGTTTGTTTGTCTGTCTTTCACGGCGAAACATAGAGACGAATTGACGTAATTTTTTAAGTGGAGATAGTTGAAGGGATGGAGAGTGACATAGGATACTTTTTGTTTCTTTCTAACCCGCCCACTTCCCTAAAATTGGGGGTGGAAGATTGTATGGATCATTCCGCAATTTTCGAATTTAATGCGAGCGAAGTCGCGGGAGAAAGCTAGTAGGCGATATACGGTGAACAGGCGCGGGCGCCGCGTGGGAACGGTAGCTGTTATGATTTGTTTATTTATACCAACGTGCGTTACATACATTTATCATTATTTTAAGTAGAGACGTGGACGAGAGCCGTATGGACGTTGGAAAAGCTGAGTAGGGAACTTCTTTTCAGTACAGATGGTGCTTTTTTTACACACTAGTGCGAGAAGTGTACTGAAAAACGTCGTACACGTGAGAAAAGGAAATTCGTAACTCGTTTCGAACTTCCTTTTTTTCGCACTTGTATAGTAATATACTATTGTCGCTCTATTGAGGGTAATATTTATATGGTTTTAAAACCATTAGGTGGCAACGTATCGATAGTTAATCTAATTCCATCACGTTTTTACGAGTTGCCCTTCCGTTGCAGACATTGCAGTATCCGAGGGGCGACAATGACCAGCGATGAAAATAGCTTTAATCCTCGCAACTACTTAAAACCTAAAGGCCTACAATCAAAAAATAATCGCGCCCTGCCACTATATTTTCAAGATTTCTGCTTCAGTTAGCTCGTTAAGTTAAGGAGTTGATATACAGGATGTAAACCTAATACGGGCGAACCTCTTAACGGTGGTGAGTATAGGACATAAGAAATGGAATTAGATAACTTTTACTTAAAATTGAAATATTTTTTTTATCCATACAAATTAATTCGGCCCGCAACGTAATGCAAACACACTCGCGTTAAACGCTCGTTGACAGTTGTCATTGATTATCATCGCAACCACGTTTACAGTACATTGCTGCTGGGAAATTTTTCAAAAAATAATTATGGGCTGAAAATTAAGAGTAACTCAAAAACACCTCTTAATTGATGATAACAATATTGAATTATATGCCTGGTTTCATTTATCGCCCTTGTTAGGTTTACGCGCTGTATGATATGATAGTTAAGGAGTTAAGTGCCAAAATGTCTATGTTCATGGTAGACTTAATTAGTAGATTACTCAATATAACCCACTTTGACGGTAGATCATTACACGAAATTGAAAAAAAAAACATAGGATGGCAATCCTCCGTGCCAGCATTTTTCATAACGCCGACTTTCGACCGACAGAAATTGTTTGCCAAACTTCATGCACCACATTCTTGTGAATGAAGTGCAGTTTTACGCACAGTGTCAAGCGTGAAGAATCAGTGAACCCGTGGCCTTGCGCACGCGCCGGTTTTAGCCGCTTCCGGGAAACGGGGGCGTGCGCGCACCTAGGACTTTGACAAATACTAATTGATCGGGGCGCCAAGGCATAGTTCAAAGAAATATGAAGATACTGATCGTTTAAGAGTTATTTTTACAACATAAATGTAGCTGGGTAAATGACACTAAAGAGAAATATGTGCGATGAAAATAAAATAAGAGATCAGCCGAGAAGACGAGGTCCATCCCTACTTGGTGAACCAAAGTAGGTACAAAATTAACAGTCGAACTATTATATAGGTACATGCTTATTATATGTATTATTATTTTAAAAATGGGAAAGTGTGTCTGTGTAGATTTTTTAAGTGGAGATAGTTGAAGGGAAAGTGAAAGTGACATAGGCTCTTTCTACTCGTAAACATCCACATCTCTAAAATACGGTGTGGACACAGAACTAAATCAAGATAGAAGGAAAAAGTGTATCTACTTCGCGTGCGGAAAAGTTAAATAGCGAGCAACATTGTTCGCCGCGCAAGTCAGTCTGCTCCCGACCGCTGCCCGCGAGTGACATACAGTGAAAAATACAAAATGGGTCGGTATTCGATAATTAACTGTTCAAACACCACCAATAAAAGCAAGAGTGTTAAACAAAGTGTTTCCTATCATCGGTAAGTACCATTTGTCCTAAAATATTTTTTATTAAATAAAAAACACGATTTTCCTATTTTTATCATCAAAACATTAGCTGACGTACGGCCGTCAAACTAGTTTTCCATTGCGGCTTTAATTTGACGAGTCCGACTTGGCGTGCGTTTAAAACAAGCGATATAAAAATAGGCTATTCAAACTGTCGAGACAAAGTGAAGGTAGATTTGTTATTTTGTCCGTCGAACTCACGTCGAACTTAAGAATAGTGGTGCACCACGGAACTATATCGTCATGTATGCTGCGATTTCCTTATTCGATTTAAATCGATTTTGCGAAGCAGTGGAAATTATAATTATGTTTTTATATTGTTATGAAACTATACATATAAAGTACGAGTGAAAAGTAAATTTAACTTTAAAATAGGTTACAGTTACGGTATTAACGTTGAATTTGTGGTCGGCAGAAAAACAAATACAAACATAATACGCTCTATATTTATTATGAATAAAAATAACTCTAAAAATGTGTTAATGGTTAATTATATTTATATACATATTACTAAAAGTTGTAACAAATAACATGAGGATAATGAAGTGAGTACATGGTCGATTTTCTTAAAAATATTACGAAATATTAACTAGTATTAATATCTACCTACTAAAATCTTTGTTCCTGGCCTTAGGCAAATTATATACCTACTAGTGAATTGTTTGTCATCACACGAATACAGGTATATACTTACTTCATTTCACAACGAAGATGAACATCCGATATTTTTAACTTCGGCGGGCATCCCGCAAGCAACCTCCACAATCGATCGAAAAGGTTACGCGGCGACAACGTTCCCATCACTAAAGTACACTCGTGACGTCATAGGCTCGACACAAAACGTTACACGCTCGGTTTCGCTGTTAATCGCCGAGCATTTTCCTTCTATCTTGATTTAGTTCTGTGGGTGTGGAAGTTTATATGGAGCATTCTGCAGTCTACAAGAGCTATAGTACTATATACAATATATTACAAGAGAGCTCTATGAAGCAGACCCGTCGCCAGATGAGCTGGGGTACGACAAAAGAGAAGAAGAAGAAAATAGAATAATAATCACGAAATATATTTGCACTCTATATTAGTAGCCTAGTTATCAGTTTTCCTTTAGTCCCTTTAACTTTATTAGGTATAACAATGGTAGTATCGGCTAAGTGCTCATCACTTTTTTTTTTATACCACGTCGGTGGCAAACAGGTATACGGCCCGCCTGATGGAAAGCGGTCACCGTAACCTATGGACGCCCGCAAATCAAGGGGTATCACTGTCTTATTATTAAGACTAAAGCTATTGCTAATCTCTATTGGCAATGACTTTAGTCTTCCCTGCTCTCTAAGCAGGTTGTCATTTACTACCAGGCATTACTCCACGCCATGCAAGGTAGGAATTACTATTAAATCCTTTAAACAATAGATCTCAGTTTCCTCTACTCATTGGGAAATACTTCTACATAAAGAGATACTCTCGTCTGATTTACGCACGCCGTGCTCAACTTTGGCTTTGATGTGACGTGCAGCTCATTACGGGCTGTGTCGTGCACGACGATATATCAGCGCTTTAGATTGCGATGGAGATCAGCCGTAAATATTAGCGGAGCATAGTTTCATTTCAGGAGGTATGTCAAAACAACGCAGTTTGAAAGGGATTTTCCAAGTATGAGTGTGCCCCATTTCGAAATCCGACGATGTTCTAAAAGTGGCCCTAATACTTCATTAGCTCTCATCTACAACTTAAGAATGTTACATCCACAGGATACGTACCAAAATGCACAAACGCTTACGATAATATTCTCTCTATCGCTCTTCCGTAGTGGCGTGACAGAGCCAAACTGCGTTTCGATCGGCGTCCAGCGTCAACGATTGTCATTTATTTAGGTCAGTCGACCAGAAAGTGATCACCTTGTGCACATTGCGATGTAGCAATTGTATCAGAACAGTCACTGCAGTGCAAATATACATAAACGCGCAGATATTAACGAAATAATGGAAGTTCTATACTCTCCAGAAAATAGGCTAGTTTCCTACACTTAAAATAAAATATTCTATGCAGTGCACGAAATAAAACACTACATAATTAGAAGAAAAATATGGACAGAAGTTATGTTTAAACATAATTTCTATTTAATAAGTCAAAGAGAAAGATATAAAGTTAATGAATTGACTGTGACGTTACTCCTCAGTATTAGTATTTCATAGTAATTCCATATTAGCAAATCGTTTTGACAGCTCTTAAAAAGAAGCTGATTTGACTAGTAGGAAACTAGCCTATTGTCGTAGAATTTCTTCTTCACTAGAAAAAGTGTGCATGCAGATTATGTTCCAATGTTATGTGTTTGATTGCATCCGATATGGTACAATACAAACGTACTATACAATACGAGCTTAGCATTTCCCTCTGTTTACTGTGCTAGGCTGACCGACTTTAGTATATTTGGCAAGTTATAGGCAAACATTCGCATCTCGCAAAATTTAAATGGAGCGTCAACACATAAACGTCACCACCCAAGCATGAACACCCAACGATCAACAACCCGTGCGAATACGTGCTTATCCATCAGAGAAGGGTCTTTATGAACATAGAGCATAAGAACCTTATAGGCGTGGAACGCCTCTTATGGTTCCCAAACGCTTCTAATACCGATCTATTCATAGTGCGGAGTGCGCATCGGTGCAAGTTTACTGCGAGCTATAAAATGAAGTGAGCATGAAACTGGCGGAGTCGGTCGTAAAACGAGCGAGCTGCTCGCCATCTGCCAAGCTCCGTCAACAATGCCGGAAGGCCGCTATGGTACTTGCTGTCCAAATGGAGCAAAATTGCCGAGGATTTGGCTATCCATTTTTGCGTATACTCAGCCTAGAGAAGTAAATCGTCAAAGTAGTTCATAAGCCCTGTATGTAAGCCCTGTAGGCAACCTCCTAATGGACGAGATGATGAGTCAAGCCAGGCTGACTTATACCCACGATATTGTGAGATACTTGTGAGATACTTGTCTGACCCTCATAATTAGAGTCCTGTTTGAGTCTAGCAGTTCCAGAGAGCGTAGTTCTGATCAGTTGATACCTACCCATTCTGCCCAGTAGCCAAAATCCCGAGTAAAGGGTGCTTATGGAGAACTTTTTTAAGAGCCCATTTGTCCCAATTTCCTAATCCTCTCTAACATTGTTCATTCATATCATCATCTTCCTCCTTGCGTTATCCCGGCATTTGCATTTGGGTCCACTTTTGACAACTAGTTCCAAGATTTGGCGTAGGCACTAGTTTTACGAAAGCGACTGCCATCTGACCTTCCAACCCGAAGGGTAACTAGGCCTTATTGGAATTAGTCCGAATTGTTGTTGTTGTTCATTCATATTTCCATTTATGTCCACAGGTCTCATGGGTGCGGGCAAGGGATCTCCAGATCCTCGCCCACGATGGTGCTGTCTTCTCAGCAGACCCTCGGGTTGCGGTTGGAGTGCGGACGGAGCGCGGAGTCGTGACGCATACGCTGCGTCTTGCGCGTCTGAGGGAGTCTGATGGGGGCCGGTATGAGTGCCAGCTCAATACGGATCCTAAGCTCAGTCAGATTTACAATCTCACTGTCACAGGTTAGATCTATTTTCTGATTGGTCTCTTTCACATCTAACACTCTTCCATATAGGCGTCCTACTGGTGAGGAACGTTGCGTTTCGTTTGCTGCGCGCTCAAATATCACAATCGAGTAACATGTCTGTGACCGTGCATTATAGAAGGGTCCCTATGCTTCATGTTCAACCACCTTGTTGTCAGAATTTCTGAAGCTTAGGCTGAGGCTGGATATCACTGGAAGTTGAGGTATAAAGATCCTTTTATATTAGGTATACATAAGTACTCTAGCGTTTGTCTCAAGCTTAGATCACCACCATTTCAATTATTTCAATTTATATGTAGGTAATGGGCGTTGATACTGATTATTATTCACTGTTGGTTACAGACCGAGCATGGCGCAGCATCGAAGTAGAACCACTAGGCCCAACCCGAATCCTAGCAGCAACGGGGAGCACAGCCACTCTCGGCTGTTCAGCGCGGTTGCGACCAGCTGAGGCACCTGATCCGCCTTCTTTGAGAGTGGTTTGGTACCAAGATGGACAGCCATTACTACCTCAGGTAAGTTCCTTCGCGAGGTTGACGGGAGAAGAAGCATCGGAAACAACTCGTGTCTTAGCAGCGTGGGGTATTTTTTTCTATACAAACCGTACCACTTAAGTGCGAAAAACTGATTAATTACATAAGTGTGACTCCTTGTGTCGAAAAACGATCAGTACCTACTTAAACCTACCGATTAAGATATTGTTGCCTCCTTGAGATATATGAGACATATTTTTTCTTAGATCCACTCCCATTTAAAACCATTTCACGACAAAAGATCTGCAATAGTCAGTGTTCCTTATTCCAGATGTTACTTCAAAGAGGGAGTTTGCAATGTTTAGTTTAACATTGCTTACCTTATACCTACTGTTTTACAGGGCGGAGTGTCCTTGGATACGGAGCGCGCTCCAGGCCTCGTGACGTCACGGCTCACACTCGGAGGCCTCATGCCGATCCACAGCGGTCGGTACTTCTGTCGGGTCACAGCGGACCTGGAGGAAGACACAGACCCGTTCACAGAGGACGTTATGAAGGGAGAGATGGTGTTTACACTTGTTGTTACAGACAGTAAGTTGATCAAAAAACATGGCTTATTGTTGTAAAGGCATATTATAGACCTCTGAGATCTGCTGTAGTAGTTCTACTTCAAACCATCCAATAAGTAATAAGTCCACCGAAATAGGTAAACCTTTCTGAGATCCCCCGATGCAGGGGCCTGATTACTCCTGGGCGTTTAGTATCACGAGTGGCATACCAAGTGCGAAAGGGGTCACTAAATCTACGCCCTGCCTTAGCAGCCTTACTTTGAATTAGTTTTCATACTATTCGTTACCAATTTTATCTTCGACATTTACATAGTTAGGCATCATCAGCCTGCAGTGTATACAATTAATTGTACCTATTCTTCCTCAGGTGTGGGTGAAATGGAAGCGATGCAACGAGACCAATCACCAGCGCCGTCCACTGCAGCCGTCCTTCACTCTGTATCAGCTGTTGCAGCTCTTTCAGTATTCTTTGTACTGACAATGTGCTGTTAGTCTTCGAAGCATCGACTACGATGGCCGATATCAACTAGTGATCGAGCGGCGGTCCCATATTTTGTCACTTCAAAGTGATAATCATAGGAAGACTCTTGAGTGGAAGTTTGGTTTAATGGTTGAAACATATGGAGCAGCTGAAAGTGAAAGAGAAGAGGCATGAAAACATTTACTTTGGCAGACACGTCGCACAATAGATTGTGAGATCAAGTTGAGAGTAGCTAACAACTATAGTTGGGTTGGACCCCTAGTAACGAGTCTCAGTACTGCTCGGAATATTTCGGTTAAAAATGAAAGTTATACGATCATCATCATCAATAAACGACCCGTAGACAATCAGTGCACGAAACAGGACTAATCTGGTGAACAGTTAATCTTTATGATGAGCACAGTGCAAAATTACGAATATTAAGGTGAAGTGATGTAATAGATTACATAATGGGACCGATTCCGTGAATATAAGTCATTGGATGCTTTAATTTAATTGATAATTAATTAGATACTTCATTAAATACTAGATAGATAAAAATGAAAAAGCTGAAGAGATTCCTAAAGCTTCTGTGGTAAAATGACTAAAATCGGATAAATCTTCAGTCGGCCCGACTCGACTATAATCGGTTATAATAGAGTTGATCCATCCATTTTGATTCCAATTCCAATCCTTTGTGGTATATTTCTACTGATCTGTTAATATTTTCTTAGGCAATCCATGCTTTGTGAATCACTGTAACCTACATTATTTAAACTATTAGCCAGATTCCCGAGCTCACGAGGCTCAACTTGTAAATATTGTAAATAGCAAAATAAATGAATACTTCTAACCGCTGTTTCTATTCCTGTATTTATAGATTGGCACGCGCCGCTATATTTAAAGGAGATCGCTGTCCCTCTGCGGTACCGAAATATCACTACTAAGCTAGCTCCACATCTACAGACATATTTTTTATTAGATGGGAGTTGTTATGTCAACGACGTATAGATGGCGCCACGATAACTTGTCTCTGTTCTACTAGACTTGGCTGACATTGTTACGATCTAGGGTAAAAAATTGATATAATTGGATGTCAAGGCAGGAGGTTGTGTCTATTAACGACGAATAAATAACGCGCTATCATAACTTGTCTCTGTTCTTTGAGACTTGGCTAACATTGCTAAGATCTAATTTTCCCAAATAAAATCTAGAATTTGATACAATTGGAAGTCAGGGCAAGCTAATGCTGGGAACATCTGTCAAAGCCAGACCAGAAATATAATTGTCAAGAGGGCGCTGTTATTCAGATGTTTACGGTGACAGTTCAGTTTAGTATCTGTCAATCAATGTATCAATATGTGTAAGTGTCCTATAATATTTATTTATTTAGTATGAAGAAAATAGTTGTAATGAAATTAAGCAACATGGCGCGTACTGCGCGTAGTCATATATTTCTGTTCAGGTTTAACTACTTCGAGTAGCAAACCTAATTGCACCTTACTGCATTAAATAGTCGCCTAGGGCTTGACAGGGCAGTAGGTAGTGTCTAAGTACCTAATGTCCTGCTTCAGCAAGTTATTTTACTGAACAGAAACATTCAAATGAATGTGTGGAAATCATTTCATTAAAACAAAGTTATAAAAAAATATGAATAACTAAAGATTGCACAATATGTTATATCACATCAAAGTTTGCTCAGAGCTAATTTTAACAAATTTCCCATTAGAACAGAATGTAGAGCCAGCTTTACAAAGCGGCTAATAGCGCGTGCCGCATAAACAACATATAACGTCTCTAGCTGTAACTCTCACAATTAACTACGGAATAGAGAACTAATCCCGCTTTTATTGCGGCACATCTACGAAACCAAAATAGATAATTTAGTTGTTAATTTACGAATCTGTAAGGAACTACGACGATTTTGAAACATTTCTACACTTTGTCACATCAAAGTCAGTTAATTTAGACTACTTAATTCTAATTAGTTATTACTTTAGAACAAAATGTGGGGCCAGCTTTAAAAGCCAATAATTTATTACAAAATAGAGAACTAATCCCACTTTTATTGCGGAACATCTTTGAAACCGAAATACATAGATGATATAGATGTTACAACCTCACGGAAAACTGCGAAATACAAAATAAATGACACACAGTAGGTACTAAAGAAGTGACCGTGAATTTGAAGTCCTTAGGAATTGCTGAAAATGGCTAAATACTCAGATGCCGTCGGGATGTTCCAAAAAGTTACGAAATGTTTAGTTGTTTTTGTAGTAATTTCGGAATCTTAAAAAATAGAAATGTATGTGGAAGTCGTAGTCGTATTCTATATCCTATCCAATTTTCGATAAATTAAATAAGTACCTACCTAAAATATTTTGAAAAGTAACCACTGAACCAGTGAGCTACAACCTCGGTCTTGTCGTCACTTTCCATCAGGTGCGACTAAGGTTAATCACTGGCCAGTTTATAATAATAAAAAATGCACCACTTGCAAATCAGTTATTATTATTACTATAATACGAGAATCTGTTAACTTAAGACATTCGGCACGTAAAACAACTGACAATACCTAGTAGGCCTTCAAAACAAATGCCTACCGATAAATGTTTGACACAGTCAATTTTAAGTTCTTGCTATGAAAGCAATTCTAGGCGCTAGTAAGACTCTAACAAAAATTAAATTAAATAAAAACAAGACATGTTAACATAGTTTTCAGGTTAATGCTTGATAGATAAAACGGAGTAGGATTTTTAAGGAATATGAATATCAAATTATATCAAGTCGTATCAAATCAATAATCAATAACCACTCAAATTTCAAATTCGAATAGGCCTGTGTTGACCGGATATTTGAGAAAGCCACCACGAGTTTGACTTTAGGATTTGGATATGTTTGTGCTTCATATTATATAAAATTACACAAGTCGTATCTAAAGCCTATTTATGACTATTGTCAAGAGGGCGCTGCACGCTATTATTTTGAGGTACCTAAGTATGTGGTGAGTGACAGTACAGATGTACTGCGAAAAGGGTTTTCTTCGGAAACGTTCGTATTTATCATGCTAGTTCACTTGTACTGACACTGACAGAAATATCATGACACGTTCGTACGTTTCCGTAACAATTCGAAGGCAAATCTTTTCGCACTATGTACCTATGAAAAAAATAGTTCTAATGAAATTCCGTAACACGGAACATAAAGCCGGACCAGAAATATATGACTACGCGCCATCTTGCGGAATTTCATTAGAACTATTTTCTTCATACTAAACTGAACTGTCACGCCATACATCAGAATAACAGCGCCCTCCTGACAATAGTCATATATTTCTGGCAAGCCTTTACCTAATCATATATTTCTATGACATTAAGCCTTATGCCTTATGGCATTAAGTTCGCCTATTGTACATTGTGTTTCTTTGTTCAATAAAGATTAAATAAATAAATGACAAATCAAATTTAAAAATTCGAATAGGCCTCCTTTTACCGGATATTTTGTCATAAGCCGTCACGAGCTTTTAGATTTTGGGGTCTTGGACACAGGTGTGCCACTGACCTTCAGTCCGGTTTGAAGACGTCAATTAATGAACATCGATGTCTTTGTGACAGCATAATTATTCTTAATTAATAACTTTATTTGAAAAAATATTCTTATAGCCCGTTCGTTCTAACGAGAAGTGTGGTCCGATTTTAATCTAATGTTTATTTTATGCCTGACTAAATGTTTTTGTTGTTAGTTTGTTTTATGTTTATGGCAATAAATTTAATTATGTTTAGGATAAGTGCGAATAGCTAGAATAAAAAACCGGCCAAGAGCGTGTCGGGCCACGCTCAGTGTAGGGTTCCGTAGTTTTCCGTATTTTTCTCAAAAACTACTGAACCTATCAAGTTCAAAACAATTTTCCTAGAAAGTTTTTATAAAGATCTACTATTGTGATTTTTTTCATATTTTTTGAACATAGGGTTCAAAAGTTAGAGGGGGGGGGGACGCACTTTTTTTCCTTTAGAATCGATTATTTCCGAAAATATTAATATTATCAAAAAACGATCTTAGTAAACCCTTCTTCATTTTTAAATACCTATCCAACAATATATGACACGTTGGGGTTGGAATGAAAAAAAATATCCGCCCCCACTTTACATGTAGGGGGGGTACCCTAATAAAACATTTTTTTCCATTTTTTATTTTTGCACTTTGTTGGCCTGATTGATATACATATTGGTACCAAATTTCAGCTTTCTAGTGCTTACGGTTACTGAGATTATCCGCGGACGGACGGACGGACGGACGGACGGACGGACGGACGGACGGACGGACAGACAGACATGGCGAAACTATAAGGGTTCCTAGTTGACTACGGAACCCTAAAAAAAATGGGAAATTAGTGATGAATTGATGAAACTTAAGCGGTTTTAACAAATGAAATAAAAATTTTGTACTAATGGGGCAAGCCAACTTAACAAAACTTTTAATATAGCTTTTTTGACGACCGGTCTGGCTCAGTCGGTAGTGACCCTGCCTGCTGAGCCGCGGTCCTGGGTTCGAATCCCGGTAAGGGCATTTATTTATGTGATGAGCACAGATATTTGTTGGATGTTTTCTATGTATATAAGTATGTATTTATCTATTTAAGTATGTATATCGTCGCTTAGCACCCATAGTACAAGCTTTGCTTAGTTTGGGGCTAAGTTGATCTGTGTAAGGTGTTCCCAATATTTATTTATTTAGGTATTTATTTTAATATTTTTGTTTGCAGAAAATTATTATAAACACAAAATTAAACGTGAACCAGAAATGAACGGAAATTATAGGTAGGTATACATTCTGGTCAGATGTTGGCATATACCCATATGGGCTAGTAGATCCGATGAGATTATTTTTCGCAAATACATAATAACGTGTAAATGTTCAAAGTTTCAATTATGTGTAAATAAACACTATACCTACCTTTTCGTTATGGTGGCCCCCTGACACACTGTCACTTAAAAAATTACAGCAATCAATAATTGACAGATCGTTTGCCGTCCGGTGAACTGATAGCCAGTAGGCTTTTTAAAACGATTTTGAGTTTATGCTCGCTTCGTATCTAAGTCCGAGTGTCTGATATCCGACTACGTATTTTTAAATTCCTATTTTGCATTTTTTTATCCAAATATGAAAGTGTAAATATAACGGTATATGTGTTACCGTTAACGGCCCAGCCACGACATTGGTCTAAGCGCGACAGCGGTGAGCGGCGGCCATACGTGCGAATGAAAAGTCCCATCGCTGTGTCTCGCTCCAATGTATGGCCACCGCTCACCGCTGTCGCGCTTAGACCAATGTCGTGGCTGAGCCGTAATGCTCTAACGGCTCAGCCACGACATTGGTCTAAGCGCGACAGCGGTGAGCGGCGGCCATACATTGGAGCGAGACACAGCGATGGGACTTTTCATTCGCACGTATGGCTGCCGCTCACCGCTGCCGCGCTTAGACCAATGTGGTGGCTGGGCCGTAAAACGCCTTGAACTAGACCTTGTTAGGATTGGTCTGATTGCTCGCGACGTTTCGCTTTATCGCATAATAATAACATGTGAAGTACAATCCATACTAATACTTAATACCTACTTAATATTCATCATCATCATCATCATTTCAGCCATTAATCGCCCACTGCTGAGCATAGGCCTCCCTTCGTGTACGCCACATATCCCGGTCCTGGGCTAATCTCATCCAGAAGTGCCCCGCAGTTTTTCGGATGTCGTCCACCCAACGAGCCAACGGATGCCAGGCGCTTCTTACATCCGATAACGGCCACCATTCGGTCAACATTTTAGTCCACCTGCCATCACTCTGCCTGGCAACATGCCCCGCCCAATTCCATTTTAGTTTGGAAATGACGTCACCCACGTCCCGCACCTAAATATAAAAACCGCAATATTATAAATGGGAAAGTGTGTGTGTCTGTTTGTTTGTCCTTCTTTCACGGCAAAACGGAGCCATATATTGACATGCTTTTTTAAGTGGGGATAGTTGAAGGGATAGAGAGTGACATAGGCTACCTTTTGTCTCTTTCTGACCCCCTACTTCCCGAAAATGGGGGGTGGACGTTTGTGTGGAGCTTTCCACAATTTTCGAATTTAATGCGAGCGAAGCCGCGGGAAAAAACTAGTACTTTCATAAGTCCAAAACCTTAGCCTCCTACTCTAAACCTACCTGTCCAAAAAATTTGTACATGAGGTCTCATGATGATGAGAGAGTAATTAATTATTATAAATGAAATCATCAACGGGAAACAAAAGTTTTCACGATTACGGGCATAAGTTCAAATTTTGAACCTATGAACTCTAGTTTAACAATCGCTAAGCTTCCGGTAAGTTGCAATTTGGCTTTCAGTTTTTGTGCCGTTAAATTGGTCAATTTCTGCGTCGAAATTTTGACTTCTACATTACTTACTTGTTTGGAGGCGGTCTAAGTCATGAGTCATGAAATAATCCTGTTAAAAAATATTTGTTATTTAAGTAAATGTCTGTAACCAAAGACATATGTAACTCCGTATAGACGGATAAAGTCAAAGAAACAAACGTACCTCAAAGCCACAGACAAAAAGGTACGGTGGCCTAGATGGCGTTACACCTTTGGGGAACGCTCGGCTAGATGGCGCTAATATTAATATATGACATTTTAACATATATCCAGCTAAGATTATAGTCCAAATGGTCAAAATTGATGTTTTAAAGTTTTAACCTTGTGCCGAGAGATGGCAGTCTATGCACTGTGATTACACACTTTGCTTTGACAGTAACTCTCTATAATACTCGATCCTCTTTGCTATAACAGAGGAGACTACATAAGAAGAGCAAGGAAAAGGAAATGAAGGTATTTGAGTAATTAGTGATGGTGATGAGTTTAGTTTAGTCCCAATGAACACTCGTCGAAAATGAAATTCTGTCGAAGGCTAGCCTAGGCTAGAAAAGATGGTTCGTAGACACGTAGGTACCTATGAATTGTTGTATGTTAATTTTAACTTTGACGTGTCTGTCCGTCTGTTTGTCTGTGTGTGTCTGTCTGTGGAATCGTGGCTCCCGAACGGATAAACCGATTTGATTGAAAGCTGAATTAGTCGGGAGTGTTTCTAGCCATGGATATCGGCCCACTATGTCGGGGGTATTTAATATATTGTTATTTTACTTAAGTGGAGCGCATCGAAAACAAACTTATTTATTTACAGTTTTTGAAACTTTTATTATTAGTACATTACAAAATAGAAACTAAGACTACTCATAATAATTAAACTTAAACTAAATAACCTTACAAATTTTATATAAACCTAAAACAATACCTAATAACGAATAACAATAAAAACATAAAAGTAGTATCAATTTCCATTTTATAAATAAATGTGTAATTTGTAAGTTACATAAATAAAAGTCACGGATGATTAAAAATTAAAAAGTACATTATCCTGTTATTTTATCAAAAAAAAAGGTATGCAGACAAGTCCCGCCCCGCTACCGCCCTAGCTTGCGCCTGCACAGTCACTGACCGCTCGGTAGACTACATTCGGAGGCTCGTACCGGCGCGCGCGCACGCTTCCCTGCCATTATCAATACGTAATTATTACTTACGACTATCACATAAGTGTCTGTGAAAAATCTATTACCACCGTATAATTACTAGTGTGAACACTGTGTGAAAACTGACGTTAGTTTCCTATACAACTGTTGAAACTGCGGGACTTATTTGAAAGGCGATAATAATGGTTTATGGAGCATTGTGAATTTGTGACCGTTTTCGCTTGGATTCGGAATAAAGTGAGTTTCCTTTCATTTTGGTCCACTTAGTAGTATTAGTTAGTTATAGCTGGGATTATAGACGTTAAACTTTCGTGAGACATATTTAAATATTTAATTAATCTACGGTTGTATTCACGTTATTATATCGCTACTGCTGCGACATGTTTCGGGCCAATTTTGGAGGCCCCTCTTCAGGCATATAGGAGTTCACGCGGCGGCTAAACTCCGAATACACGCTCGGATTTTCTGATTGAGCATGAGCATAGCTCGGATTTTCTGACCTGGGGGCTGATTTTTGAGTCTCACGGCGTTCGAATTCAGAAAATTGTCACTGAAAATAATAGGCAATTCACTGTTTTCAACCGGTATTTTAGTGACAGTGAGACTCAAAAATCGGCCCCCTGACCATTTCCGAAAACTGACCGTGAAAAATGTCTACAGCAGGAGCCGGGAAAGTTGAACACAGTAGATTTAGGGCCGGTTGCACCAAACCGTCTGGCACCGTTAAAGCGTTCGTTAAATTATATTGTATGGGAAGTTCCATAGATGTCTGCTGCGTAACGATGATGTGTCTGTCAAATGTGGTTGATGCAACTGGCCCTTAAACTTTTATATACCTACCTAATAAAGACAATGATCAAAATATAGACTTTAACATGCATGTGTGATAGACTGATAGATAACGTACTTAGATAAATAAATAAAATATTATGGCACTTTTTTAATACAATAATAGTTCAAACCTGACTAAGTCGTATTTTCTACAAAAGGTACCTACCGGAAACAATACCGGTCAGTTTACAGCCTAATAATAGAGTATATGCTATATGACCCACGTACCGATAGGCAAACGAAGAAAACTTATTTTCGCTTAGATCATATATTTGTTTTAGCACCTTTTAAGATTAATTTTTCCGGTTGACATTGTGATAAGTGCTTGCTTAAATAGTACTAGATAAATCATCGTGACTGTTTTTGTACTTGTATTCCACCTGACCAATTGTGCATTGCATGTGAGACACTTTCGTATGAAACTATACGACTTAAACGAGAGACGCAAATAGGTACAAATTTAAGTATAAGTATAGGTACTAAATGAAACAGGGCAGGAATACACCCGCCAAAAAGCTCAAGCGCGACTTCGCAATGATGACAGATGAATTCACAAATTATTCGTCAAAAAAACCGGCCAAGAGCGTGTCGGGCCACGCTCAGTGTAGGGTTCCGTAGTTTTCCGTATTTTTCTCAAAAACTACTGAACCTATCAAGTTCAAAACAATTTTCCTAGAAAGTTTTTATAAAGTTCTACTTTTGTGATTTTTTTCATATTTTTTAACGTATGGTTCAAAAGTTAGAGGGGGGGACGCACTTTTTTTTCCTTTAGGAGCGATTATTTCCGAAAATATTAATATTATCAAAAAACGATCTTAGTAAACCCTTATTCATTTTTAAATACCTATCCAACAATATATCACACGTTGGGGTTGGAATGAAAAAAAATATCAGCCCCACTTTACATGTAGGGGGGGTACCCTAATAAAACATTTTTTTCTATTTTTTATTTTTTCACTTTGTTGGCGTGATTGATATACATATTGGTACCAAATTTCAGCTTTCTAGTGCTTACGGTTACTGAGATTATCCGCGGACGGACGGACGGACGGACAGACAGACAGACATGGCGAAACTATAAGGGTTCCTAGTTGACTACGGAACCCTAAAAATGTATAAAGAACATAAAAATCCACCGTTTTGAACGTCAAATTTTGGTCGCGATTTCTTAAAAAACAAGCTTTGTGTTAAAGAAAATGTATAAAAGTATTACATGTAAAGAATGCGTGCCTAAAAATTGTTAAGTCGCTTATTTTTAATTTTCTTTACACAAAAGTAAAAACAAATTCTCATTTGTCTATATACCTATTCAGTTAACTATGAATGGTTTGTCCATGTTCATGTAAAGATCCTGCGTAATAGTTGTAATAAGATATTATTTAGTAGCTCATTATGCATATTACCGGCACAACAACGTAAATATTATAATTTTAACTATTATACTTACTGTGTAACTGCAGGTAGCTAGTTTCTATAGCTTAATGTAATGTATAGCCTAGCTTAGCCTAGTGTGGGGCCACGGGACAAATAATGTACGATTGTATTAATTTCTTTTAATAATAAACTATTCTTATTCTTATTCTATTATATTCTATAATTTAATAGCATTATTTTGTTCATGTTGTAGTTATACAAATTCTTATTTTGATAAAAATATGATCAACAAGCCACTAGCCGAATAACGATGTTGTCGGACATACATATAACAATACGCTAATCTTTCGTTATTTGAACTTGTATCAACTTAACTACGTTCTTTTTCACATTATCCGACGCCGACGATGACGCCATCATTCATTCATTCATTTATTTATTCATAAACAATAATAAATTGTGTTTGAATATTACATAGGTAAGTACTTAATCTCTTGTCTTTGATATCCTTCCTACATAGATATACTTAGGATCGGATAGTGCAAACGCTAAATTCTCTTAAAAGTTCTAGCTAAATTTCACTCAGTAAAATTTAGCTCAATTTTTGTAAGCTGTTCTGATAGCGGAGCATTATAACGGCGCTTGACAGTCGTGAGCTCGTCAGGCTGAGGTCACCATTACATTAGTGATGAGGCATTGTTAAAGTCTAGCCCACTGATGGAATGGTCGTGATTTGATCACGATGGGGTGGTGCAGTTGTGCTATTCTCTTCTGATGACGGCACTACGAGGCACTGTGTAATAACTGTTCTACAATCAGCCCCTCTAGCACAACTTGCCTTGTCGCGTGCGAGTCCATACTTGAAGCGCAGGTAAAGCGGGCTAAATAACTCCTTTACTTTGCAAAGATCTGCACTCTCGTCCTAGGACTGTCTCGGATAAGGAGAACCTTATGGTGTCAGAACAGAATTACAGTAACTTATAGGTACTTACATACCTACCTACATATACTTACACCACTGTCGCCATGAGCCTGGCGCAGTGAAAAGAGACCAAGAGCTTTCGCTAACGAGTTTCAAGTTAATGGATTGACTGTACAAACAAATACGACATAAGATTAATGACAGTAATTTTGTAACCAGGGGGCCGATTTTTGTATCTCACGGCGTTCGAATTCAGAAAATTGTCACTGAAAATAGTAGGCAATTTCGGTGACAATCTTCTGAATTCGAACGCCGTGAGATTCAAAAATCGGCCCAGGTAGTTGAATATGGAAAAAAAAAACATGACTGTGCTGTGCATAGCTCTGTATGACTAAAATGCATCGAACATCGAACTATACTGTAAAAAAAAATCCACGATTCCCTTTTTACCCGTTACCCTTAAAGCGTTTTCACATTATCCGATCTGATATCGGATGTAAGACCGATATCCTATACATATACGTAATGAAGGCGCCATCTTTGAACTCTACCTTTGATATCCTTCCTGGTCATTTTTTTCTAAAATAAGTAAATTTAATGTTTTTCCTATACTCAGAATCACGAGCCCTTTCGATCCTATACTTGGCGGAAAAAAGCGTCCCAAATTTAATTTTTCCACTTCGTTACTATTTTTCAAACACTTTGTGCAGCGGTTACAAAGTGGAAAGTATGCATTATAATAGAAAATTTATAGACCATTTTTTTGTCTCTCATTTACCTAGATCGAAAGGGCTCGTGATTCTAAGTAGGAAAAACATAAAATAATCCTACCTCAAAAAAAAATTTTTGGTGATTCTTCTGGCGAAAATGCCCTCCTACATCCGTTATCAGATCGAATAATGTGAAAACATACAATACTCACTTAATATTAATGTTGACTGTACCTGCTAAAGGAATGACAAAAGTTCATTGTCATCATAAACGTCATTATATTTTTTTCCCCTCACTAGCTCGGAAACGCGTGTTTTGTCCTTTAATACCAGCGGGTAAAACGCATTTTATCCACTAGTGGGTAAAGTAATTTGACCTTGAATAAAATCAAATTAACCGCTTTAAAATTGATAAAAGTAGGTGAATCTAGTAATAAAGATGATTTACCTGTGGAACTACTGGAAGCAGTGATAAACGCATTTTTTGCGTTGTAGTTTCCTCGCTATAGTGAGGGGAAAAGTTTTGTGTTACACTCGGGTGCAAATGTATTTTACTTCTCGTGTGTTAAAAAACTCGCAAGTTCAGGATTCTATTCTCGAACCACATGCTTCGCTCGTGGTTCAACTATAGAATCCTTTCACTTGCTCGTTTTCCAATTCCACACTCGGCGTTAAAATACAACTTTGCCCCCTTGTATAACAAATAACTATTCTCCTCCTGCCTGAACCACGTTATGCTACTACTACTCCTCTTCGCCGTTATCGGCGCTAATAATTTAAATTTCACTCAGTAAAATTTAGCTCAATTTTTGTAAGCTGTTCTGATAGCGGAGCATTATAACGGCGCTTGACAGTCGTGATCTCGTCAGGCTGAGGTCACCATTACATTAGTGATGAGGCATTGTTAAAGTCTAGCCCACTGATGGAATGGTCGTGATTTGATCACGATGGGGTGGTGCAGTTGTGCTATTCTCTTCTGATGACGGCACTACGAGGCACTGTGTAATAACTGTTCTACAATCAGCCCCTCTAGCACAACTTGCCTTGTCGCGTGCGAGTCCATACTTGAAGCGCAGGTAAAGCGGGCTAAATAACTCCTTTACTTTGCAAAGATCTGCACTCTCGTCCTAGGACTGTCTCGGATAAGGAGAACCGTATGGTGTCAGAACAGAATTACAGTAACTTATAGGTACTTACATACCTACCTACATATACTTACACCACTGTCGCCATGAGCCTGGCGCAGTGAAAAGAGACCAAGAGCTTTCGCTAACGAGTTTCAAGTTAATGGATTGACTGTACAAACAAATACGACATAAGATTAATGACAGTAATTTTGTAACCAGGGGCCGATTTTTGTATCTCACGGCGTTCGAATTCAGAAAATTGTCACTGAAAATAGTAGGCAATTTCGGTGACAATCTTCTGAATTCGAACGCCGTGAGATTCAAAAATCGGCCCAGGTAGTTGAATATGGAAAAAAAAAACATGACTGTGCTGTGCATAGCTCTGTATGACTAAAATGCATCGAACATCGAACTATACTGTAAAAAAATCCACGATTCCCTTTTTACCCGTTACCCTTAAAGCGTTTTCACATTATCCGATCTGATATCGGATGTAAGACCGATATCCTATACATATACGTAATGAAGGCGCCATCTTTGAACTCTACCTTTGATATCCTTCCTGGTCATTTTTTTTCTAAAATAAGTAAATTTAATGTTTTTCCTATACTCAGAATCACGAGCCCTTTCGATCCTATACTTGGCGGAAAAAAGCGTCCCAAATTTAATTTTTCCACTTCGTTACTATTTTTCAAACACTTTGTGCAGCGGTTACAAAGTGGAAAGTATGCATTATAATAGAAAATTTATAGACCATTTTTTTGTCTCTCATTTACCTAGATCGAAAGGGCTCGTGATTCTAAGTAGGAAAAACATAAAATAATCCTACCTCAAAAAAAAATTTTTGGTGATTCTTCTGGCGAAAATGCCCTCCTACATCCGTTATCAGATCGAATAATGTGAAAACATACAATACTCACTTAATATTAATGTTGACTGTACCTGCTAAAGGAATGACAAAAGTTCATTGTCATCATAAACGTCATTATATTTTTTTCCCCTCACTAGCTCGGAAACGCGTGTTTTGTCCTTTAATACCAGCGGGTAAAACGCATTTTATCCACTAGTGGGTAAAGTAATTTGACCTTGAATAAAATCAAATTAACCGCTTTAAAATTGATAAAAGTAGGTGAATCTAGTAATAAAGATGATTTACCTGTGGAACTACTGGAAGCAGTGATAAACGCATTTTTTGCGTTGTAGTTTCCTCGCTATAGTCAGGGGAAAAGTTTTGTGTTACACTCGGGTGCAAATGTATTTTTCTTCTCGTGTGTTAAAAAACTCGCAAGTTCAGGATTCTATTCTCGAACCACTCGCTTCGCTCGTGGTTCAACTATAGAATAGAATCCTTTCACTTGCTCGTTTTTCAATTCCACACTCGGCGTTAAAATACAACTTTGCCCCCTTGTATAACAAATAACTATTTTTAAACATCATTTATTGCACGTTGATCTCTCTATAAGTTTGCCCATTTTTAACCCCCGACGCAAAAACGAAGGGGTGTTCTAACTTTGACGTGTCTGTCTGTCTGTCCGTCTGTCCGTCCGTCCGTCCGTCCGTCCGTCCGTCCGTCCGTCCGTCCGTATGTCCGTCCGTATGTCCGTCCGTCCGTCCGTCCGTGTGTGTCTGTCTGTGGCATTGTAGCTCCCGAACGTATGAACCGATTTAAATCATCAAAACAGATTAATATAAATTAAAATATTTGCTTACGTAATTGTCTGAAAGCCGAGTTAGTTGGGAGTGTTCTTAGCCATGTTTCATGAAAATCGGTCTACTATGTCGCGGTCGGGGGTTTTTTCAAAATTTTAATTTTTTTGGCAAATAATTACCTTCTAAGAACGTAACGGAACAGACAGTCAGTATTAAACTGTACTTTCGAATATCCTTAACGAGTCCGCAAAAGCTGTTTCAAAAATTCCCTCTCCATGTCTTGAAACAAACCCTATTCGAATTTTAAAACACCTCACAAATTGGCTCCACAAGCAATATGGACAGGATGTGTCATTCAAAATCACATTTTTGTTTTTGTTAAACGGCACATTTTTCACGTGGACTAGTTGAGCGATTGGTGTCATATCTCAGTGAAATTATTCATATACATTGTTCGAATACGGCGGCGAGTTGTGTCACACGAAAACAATGTGTGCCATGCCATCGATAATCTCCAGTTTCCATCTCAAAACCCCGCGATACTTTCTCCTCGTTACGTATCGAGTGTAGGTGGTACTTACAAACATTCGGCGGTCTGTATGCACTCTTCATACATCTTAACATGAGTATGTACAGTCAACCAATTTGAATCCTAGGCCACTGTAGAACCTTTGCACAGTAAACGTCAATGTGATGTCTTATGGCAAATAGAACATGGTTTAAATAAGACAGGGTTCTAGAGTGGCATAGGATTCAAATTGGTTGACCGTACCTACTCGTACAGTCAGCATAGAACATAATTATTGTGACATTCAAAGTCCAACATAGATCACGGGCGCGGAGTGTGTGTAACTTTTTCTATTTGTCAAATTCTGACGTATTCCTACCGTACATTCTCCAACCTATTTCATGTATCCAATATCTAATTACTTTTTTGGAAATACCGAAAGATGTGGGATGTGATCGGATTTACTAAATTCTACGTTAAAAAAGGAACATTTTGGTGTGCGCAAAGTCCAGTTCTGTTCTATAGTTACTGTGTACTAAGTCCTAGAAGTTTGACTTAGCCTAGTGTTTATATCGCGGCATATCTAAAGTCCAGGGCTTCTAGATGGCCTAAAGGGATGCAAAATTAGGAGTTCAAAAGGTAAGCCATGATTTTATATGGGCGTTAAGCTTCGGTGTATGTTTTCTGTGGAAAAAAACGGCATCAAAAACCGATGGTGATATTGAGGTTAATTTTCATATAAAATGTATGTAGTGTCACTACATAGTATAATTATTGTAGACTGTACCTGCAGCACATACTTACCTACTGAATAAATAAACAGTTTCTCTCGGAAAAAGTGTGTTTACGTTTACCCACATGTCAGCATACTGTATGTAAATCGTCACTACTTTAAAAAAATCTCGTATCTCACGCTGTTCCTCAAAGTTAAAACGCAGTAAGTCTATATGCATTCCATACATACTTACTACAATTTTCTTTTCATTGACAGACGAAGATACAAGTTTTTTTTAAAGTAGTGACGAAATGCTGGTGCTAATTACATTTAAACTATCGTGAGTCATACTGAAAAAAAAAAAAAACGAAAACATAAAACTACTTAAGTATGTATATTAACCACGACTATTTACGACCTACTTGACTTTGAAACCAAGATATCTATCATATTTTAAAAACTCATAAAATCCTGTCTTCCCAGATATAAAAACGGCTACCTACTCATAAGATTTAAAGGTGTGTTGTGTTCCTGATGGTGAGTAAGGTTGCCAGAGCTCAACGAGGGTGCGGACTGCGGAGTGATGGTGTCGGCACAGCACGTTCCTTATCGACACCTGTTACGGAGCTGCAGCTAGGCGTTCATTGTTGCCACCGACGACGTAGTACTAAAAAAATACAACGCAGTTTTAAGTGTAAACGCGGCAATACTTACGATACGAGTCATGGCCGATCGTTATTGAGACACGGCACGACAATGGTAATTGGTTATGGCACGTATTTAATCGGGCGACTGAATAACCATAGAAATGGGTATCAAAAATAATAGTTTGGCGACTAAAATGGGGCCTCAAAATATTTAAATATGAGGTAGCATTTTAATGTCATTACTACGGTTTATTCAGACGCGAGTACCAACTATTTATTTGGCAACTGAATTATTATATTGGAAACAATTTAAGAGATACAGTTTAATAGGAAAACGGCTGTCTATTAATATAAAATATACAGTTCTTTTAAAATATTTATATAGCAAATTAATATAAAAACTACATTTAAAATTTATACATCGGCACTCATCACCTGAGCTGTCAATTTAATAAAAAAAAGGATTCTTATAAAATATAACGGTCGACAAAATATTATACTTATGGGTAAGAAATTAGGTGTTTGGGGGTGCAGGCAACTTCGTCTATACAATTAATTTAACTTTTCATGACGTTTACTCTATCGAATCTAAGGCTGGCCTTACGCAGTCTTAACATCACTCTGAAAGATTTTTTTTTTTGGCAGGAAAACCTTAATCATAATATGCTTTGGCAAAATCGTTCCGCAGATTTTATAATATCGAATCTTATGCTGGCATAATGTTAAAGAGCAAAATAATCTTCCGTAGATTTTTGATTGCATAATATTTAGGCGGTAAAAAGTTGTCCATTTTCTTCCTATTTCTGTTTTGATAGCAAGTCATGTGTGTTGGGGAGTCATGGAAAACGGTCAACGTAACCTATGGACGACTGCAACTCAAGGGGTGTCACATGCGCGTTACCGACCCATTAGAAGCTTATATACTTCTTTTTGCTGTGTACTTATTATAAAATGATTTGGTACGCGTTCCCTCGCTTGCAACTCGCTCGAAAATAGGATGTGAAAATTTAAATACTACCCGTGGTTTACGGGTCTCAAATACGATGTTTGAATAGAATAAACATTTATTCGTGAACACAGGCAAGACAAATTACACATATTAACAACACGACAGAAAGGAATGAAGTGCCACGAAATGGCCTCACCTCAGCGTGTTGCTGGTGACTTCCAGTGCTGATCTTCCGATGAGACCAACGTTTCCATAAAGAAACGATTTTATATGTATTTTTAAATTAAAGGAAAAATGGAAAAATTCACACCTCCGGCAGGACTCGAACCTGCGACCTTTGGCCTTGCCGGGGCCATCGCGCTTACCAACTGCGCAATATGTAATATCGCTCGCAGACGTTTCTGCATGATAAAAAAACAGAAATTATATGTGTTTTTTTTAGTTGCCTCCGCCATTTAAATACTACTTTAAACGATGAGCTAAGTATAATTATTTAGGTGCTAACATCTATATGCCTACAAATATTAAAAATCTTTTACGCTTTACAATACTAGGTGCCAATTATTATTTTAGTCGCCAAAGTATTGTTTAATGTTCCTCGGCAATATTTTTGTCGCTTGAAATTTGCTGCCGTTTTTTCAATAATAATGGTGCTTAATATTTGAGGCTCATATATTTTTTTTGTCGCCACAATATTAAAACACAGCCAAATTATATTATTGTTTGCAAGACTTAACTTCCCGTTTAATATTTTAGTTGCCCGGTTAATTATATGCCATTGGTTATTGCCTAGGATTTCTAAAGCAAGAGATTTTTTCAGATTGGGTATGATAAAATGATCTCTAAATACTAGTTGAAATATCCGCGATTTTCACAGACTGCTCAAAAAGGAGGCACACTAAAAGGTTATGACAGATGGCGCCACCTTATTAGTGCATTGCACAGATAAAGAATTTCATACGTGAGAGCGAGAAGATGATTTTTTTTCTCCTTCTCACATATGAATGACAGTGACATGCTTAGGCACGTGCACAGGCGCCGCCTGGCGGGATAAAATGTCAGCGTATCCTCATTACTTACCTACTATATACGTAAAATTAAATTAAAAATTGTGGGTTAAATTGTGGCGTAGGCGAGAGGCAGGCAATCTGTCACTGCAATGTCACAGTTTCGTTTTCTGTCAACCCCTTATTTGCCAAGAGTGGCACTGATACTTTAGTAGTTTCATGTGCTCTGGCTATCCCTTCATGGGATACAGGCGTGATTGTATGTATGTATGTATGTGTATATACGTAAGTAGAGGTACTAAGTTTTAAAATTGCCTACATACCTAACTGCCTACCTGTGATGTGTATGTGATATTCTGATTTTGTAAAATATTAACTAAATCTGTATCTAAGATATGTTGGAATCAGTAGCCAATGTGGACTCCAGTCCAGTATCTCAATATGGCAGCGGCATCGACGACAACCCAAGGAAGAGGCGGACTTACATTCTGAGTGAAACAAATGTAATCAGACTTATCTTTTTTTTTTTTTAAAGATTAGCAATAAGCAAGGTCATAGATAAAGGGCCAGTTACATCAACCACATTTGACAGACATATCATCGTCACGCAGCTGACGTATATGGAACTTCCCATACTATAAAATTTAACGAACGCTTTAAGGGTTGCAGACAGTTTAGATGCATCCCGCAAGGTATTACGCCGTGGCTTGCGTGGGCGACGGTCGCGCGATGATCGCGGGACGGCGATGCGACGCATACGAAATCAAACCTTATCGATATGGAAGTATGAGACGCGACGACGACGGTCGCGCGACCGTCGCCCACGCAAGACACGGCGTTAGAGTTCCGAATTCGACTAATTCTTATATTTCTAGATTGTATGTCGAATTTTGATGTCATATCAAATGACAAATCTATCATTAATTAGTCATAAAAATTTCACTTTTTGTCTTAGCTGTCAAATATTTTGGCGATATAGTAACAACTTTCGCAGCAGCGGGGTCTCGGAATCAAGTTTTGGTGATTGAAAGTAGGGTGACACTGCGGCGAGCTTTCGAGAGAAATTTTACAGCCGCACTAAAGTTATCCGCGTCTTTATTTTGAGTTTTTATTTGATATTTTATTTTATTAGTATAAAACAAAATGGCTTCCTGCTGTATTGTTTTTGTTTAGATCTTTAAAACTGTCCAATGAATCTTGATGTGTTTTTTAAAATATATAGAGTAATTCAAGAGAAAGTTTTATATACTTTATATTTATACCTCTTTAATACCCGTGCGAATAGTACATAGATATTTTTTATGCGTATAGTTTAATTTTATTACAATTGATTACTAAATATAGCTATTTATAAGAGACGGCATAAGCAATATTTTTATTGCGAAAGAGACCGTTAATCTTGAAAGGAAACCTTGTTCAGGCCGATTTCCTCCCCATATTTTCCTTTAACGACAAGTTTTAAACAGAAAGATAATGATTTGAACTGAATTATCTTTAAAAAAACACGGGACAAAACGAAAAAATAATGTAAATTCAAACTCCACATTGTCACACTGTCATCTCTAACAGCATGCAAAGTTAACTTAGTCCTAATTAGAGATGGGCCGAATATTCGGTAAATATTCGGTATTCGGTATATTCGGCAAGTTTTTCAATGTTCGTATTCGGCCGAATAATTCGGCTGCATTGCCGAATATTTACCGAATAAACAAAGTAAATAACTAATGAAGATCTTACGTATTCCGTTGGATAATAAGCTCCTATTTTAGTAGCTTTATAAGAAACTACTAAAATATGCGTCAAAATGTAAATACAATTGTTTTGTTTACAAGTTAAAAAACCGTAGTTTAAGAGTTGGGAAGAGTTCAGAGTTGTTTTAACTAAGTTTTAGTTATCCACTAAATCATAATTCATAAGAACATAGTTGTAGTAACGTATGTAAGTAACCATTATCAATCATTTAATAGTTTTGTAGTGTAGTCGTGACGTAGTTTATTTATCATTGTAAAGGCTTGACCTAAATGAACCATAATTAATATTATGTTAAAACAATCCTTGAAGGTCAGCTTAAATGTCACGCACGTAGGCATCAACTATATTGGCTTCGTGCGATGTGCATGGAGGGGGTAAGCAAAGCGATCGCAGTGCTTGCGGTGGTCAAAATCGACACTGATTGTGGTTGTCATCTATCAAAACTCATAAAATATAATACAATGTGTAATGTTTGATATGGGGCATCAATGTTGTTTCGTTGTTAATTGTACAAATAATGGCATAAATAGTCGTTGCACGTTCTATGCGTTTCTTAGAGCACACTGGAAATTGGATCAAAGAACTAAATGGATAGCTACGGCGAAAAGAAAACGTAAGTGACATGTCAAAACAAAACATTATAATAAATTATATTTAAGCTTTGTTTACCTAATATTGTTCAATACGCTGTTAGTATTTTTCCTGCCGTAAAAGATTATGCTTAAAGATTCAGGCCTAGCCTGGGAATAGCCCGTGTCGGATATTTCTGCGGCCGCGGACATGACTAGGTACTTACGTTTAGATTTGTTTTATATGGCATTAACGGGACGGAGGTTTAGCGAATACCATATCACTAGCTCGAAGAACTGGTACCATTACTCCTATGTTCTTCAAGATTCCTTATATGCCCTGCCAGCACCAATTTATTGACTCTTTCTGTAGTCTGGGGTTGGAAGTTTATACCGTGAGTAATGCTTTGGAAACAGATTTTTGGTATTATATCCATGTCTTTATAATCTATCTACCTAAATTACACTTGAAATAGTAGTAGCTCTTGTTATTCGATTTATTTGAAATTAACGAAAAATCGTTAAAATATAATGTTTGTTTACATGTCATTTTTTGACATTTTCCACTTCAGGTTCACATGGTAGTGGGCGTAATTGTCGTGCACGTAGCCAATAAGCCTAACCATCTTCAAATAAACCGTTCATTACTAAACTGGAAGCAAGAGTATTATTTTACCACTCCTACCGCCGACCATTATAGTTTTAATCTTAACATCCGCTTTAAAAATATGGCGTAACCGAATATTCGGCCGAATGTTCGGTTCGGTAAGAGCTGAACCGAATGTTCGGCCGAATATTCGTATTCGGCAAAGTCCATATCGTCCCATTAATGCAAATACCGACTAAGTGACTTTTTGACGAAATCGAGTTTTTAGCACCTATAGAATAAGGTTTTTAAGGGCTACAATATGTTAAAACCCATGTATTGATACGACGCTGCATTCAAAAGATAGCTGTCGCATAAAGTTACTTAATGGTCAATTTTTTGCATTATAAACTGCCAGAATGTGATATGAATATTTAATATAAACTTTTATGCTTTATCCGCCAAGTAGAACATTTTAATGGTGTATAGTGTTTTTTTGCATTTAAACATTTTGTTAAAGTAGCCATCTTATGTTCTACAAAAAAGTTTAATGTGTACATATTTGATTTTTGCAAATAAAACTATCAACAAAATTATTTATTTTAAGCCAGGCTAAATACACCAAATGTCTTTAAGATGTTTTTCCAGAAGATGTTTGTTTACAAACATCAGCAATGTCATACTACCAAAAAGTTGTATAGGGACTATAATTGGTTTTGCATGTGATGTGACGAAGGAAAGGATAACGGTCTATTACTGCAAATACCGACTATGTGTAAATAGGCGATTTTGAGATAATGCGGTTTTAAAGTTTGAAGGCACGTTTTATATGAAAACATGAAGAAATGTACGTTATGTGTATGGCATTTTAAAACCTATATTTTTTTGTTTATTACTTTGTCGTATATATATTCAGAATGTATTTAGTTGACGATCAAATACGATTTAATGAAACAGTCGAATACCTACTTAGTTGGTTTTTCCTGTAGAAATAAATGTTTGCATATTTCTCTTCTTTATACATATAACCCATTGTTTGTCTTAAATTAAGCTTCGTTTTTCATATGATGTTTTCGTGATTAGCAAAAAGTGCGTTGAGAACCTCCTCCGTTTTTTTTAAATTGGTTAAAAATACACTAACACAAACGGTTTAAGCTGAAGTAATCGAATTCAGTGTAATTTTATGTTTCATAACTTCGATGACCGTTACTAATTACAGTGTTACATTTAAATCAAATCTTTTTTGCCACTTCACCGACTGGTAAATTCTCTCTTAGTTCTTCGAAAACGGACGAGAGAGTTGCATTTTATCGACCAAATCTTGTGGTTTACATTAGTGCAAGGTTATTTCATACTAATTTTAATTTGGTAACCCAAGCCGGTTGGCAAATAACCTTAAATTAACCTTTGAATTACGATAAATAATACAAATCGGTTCAGACGTCTGTGAGTAATCGCATAACATGTATCGTTGTTTTAACAACTCGAAGTGGAATTGGCCTACGAAACTAAATTCACTGCGCCAAAGTCACTGTATTGTAGACGTAGGTAGATGATATTCTTATTATTAATAAAATAGTGATAAAGTTATTAAACGTCATCTTCATCGCTGTTGATTCCCATACAGCGACATCTAGCATCTATTTTTAACGCCTTACCAGGTGAGCGTCGAATCGAGCCCTGCATACATTTACAATGAACGGTGAATCCGATTCGACGCGTCGCTAATGGACGTAGTTTTGTAAGAAATTCAGAAGGCGGTTAAGTTCATGGCGAGATCTGGATGTAGCACAAGGCAAGGAAATCAATGCCACAAATTGAACTCCAGTTCAGTAGAATCACCTCAAACCTCGTAACGTATCATACCATATTTCTATCTCGGTCTAAAGCTCGATAAACAACAGCTATCTCTGCGTTCAAGAAAATGGACTTGTGCAGACGTTTTGACAAAGGTATCATAACTAAATAGTACCATGAGTGCTTCCAATCACTTAATACCTAGTTAGTCTAGCATTGTCAGCCGTGTTACGGATGTGTTTGTATCGAATTCCACCAGCGATGAAGATGTTGTTTAATAACTTTTTATCACTCTTGCGCAGTAAGTGTGCAATCGCACGCAGGCGTATCAGTTATTCAGGAGTAAAAGAAAAAACTTTTTCCCAAGGGAGTGTTTAAATTTGTATTTTGGACTACCATAAATACTTTTTTATCTTTTTATTGCAAGTGTGATGAAAAACACTGCGTGTAACTGGGGGCGTAAGAATATTGCAAACATGATTGCTTTAAATCGCCCCAGAAACCTATGTAATTACCGTTACACATTACTTTTTCTTACTTATTACTTCATCTACGCCTACATTTTAGTGACTTTGGCGTAAATGATTACTAGAAAACTTTAAATAAACTATTTACCTATATTAAATGTAACAGTGTAGATAGTGAAATTTTGAACATAAATTATGGCGGACTTCGGATTGCTGAGACAGTGAACTAGTATATAGTAAGTACCTATCTTATACTATTAAACGAGCAATTCTTGTATATTTATTTATTTATTTATTTATTTATTTATTTATTTATTTATATATACCGACGATCTCGGAAACCGCTCTAACGATTTCGCTGAAATTTGTTATGTGGGGGTTTTCGGGGGTGAAAAATCGATCTAGCGTAGCCTTAGATCCCGGAAAACGCGAATTTTCGAGTTTTCATGAGTTTTTCTTTCGCGTTTGTAAACGTAAAATATGGTCCTTAATTTCGCCGCGCGCGCATCGATTTCGCTTAGCTCAGTCGTACGAGGTCGGTCTAATGTACGCAGATAGATCGTAGGTGCCAGGGTTTCGAATCCCGGCCAGAAATTAAGTTTTTGTTTTTTGGCTTTTTTTTTGTTTTTGTATTTATAAGAGTTTTTTTTAATCTAAAGACGTGATATATTAAAATAGAACCGAGCGAAGCTCGGTCGCCCAGATATTGCATATTATGCTATTACCCAAAAACGCATTAACCGATTTGTAAAATTCTTTTTGTGATTTCAAAAGAATGCTATTGCGTTACTTCTTGTTAAATTTTACTGAAATCGGTTAAAGTATTTTGTGAAAAATCTCCTAAAACCGGTTGAAGAGGATTTTTTTCAAAAATTTTTTTTTGAGAATAATCCTTCAAAACCTCAAATAAAGTATTATTAATGGTTAGTAATGTTAAAAAACTTTTTATTACAAATGTACCACTTTAATTAACAATGATAAGTGAAGTTTTGTAACATAAAATTAGAGCAGCTATACTTCCTGCAGCTAAAACCGCCTATGTCATTGAGAATATTTAATATATTTTGAAATAAGTTCAAAACTTTTGTATATTTTTTCTTTTTTTGCAAATCATTAGTAAAGTGTATGAAAAGCAAAGCTTAATCAAAGGGAAAAACTGCTTTATATGTATTAATAAAAGAAATATACACATTTTTATTTCTACAGGAAAAACCAACTAAGTTTGCTACTATTTTTTTTAAATCGTAGTTTTATCGGCAATCAAACACAGCCTGGATAATTTTTACGATGAAGTATTAAACAATACAATACGGGCTGTAGAATGCTGTATACAAATAGTAATTTTTTTCATGTTTTCATATGAAATCGTACCTTCAAACATTAAAATCGCATTATCTCAAAATCACTTTTTTGCACATAGTCGGTATTTGCAGTAAGGGGACGATATTCGGCCCATCTCTAGTCCTAATCTTTTTTAGGCAGGTGGGCAATTCCACGTAACTGTAATGTAAGTGACCACTTCATTGCATGTTTTTTTATTTATGATGCAAATTGAAGTCTTAATTTATCTCTAGATAAGCCTACTTTTATTCCTTAGATATATTGATATTTAAATTAGCTCCATGAATAAAAAAACATGCAAATAATTGGTCACTTACATTACTCTGTTACATGGAATTACCCAGGTAGGTACATTATTTCTTCAACATGTCAAACGAAAAAGAATAAACAAAGCTCGAAGTTATCGGACCGTCAGTAGCAAAAAAACTGTGTCACTCGGCTTGAGAAGTGTTTATGCAAATGCCCATTATGTTGTGATGGACAATATGTACTCTAATGGCCGCGTCTACTGCGCCGGCGCTAGCAGTTTCAAATATCCCTTATGCGTAAATAGTTTATGTTGGGAAAACAATGAAATATGGCCCCCAGAAAATGAAACAATAGATTTAGATTGGGTTACCCTCATCTGGCAGAATAATTTTGGTCAGAAACACACTTCGCATAACATGTTTCGAAACACTTTCGGTCGAATGGTAATTTTGCAGAAAACTTAGTTGGCACTATTACTTCCATGCATATGACACATTTGGCAGAATATTAATATTATTTTATTAATATTAATATTATTTTACAGAACATTTGATTTAGCATAATTTTATGTACCATAATAATCGTATAACTTACTATTAAAAGTTTGTAGTTTTAGTAATACTGTGTTTTTGCATATTGTGTAGTTTTAAGTTTATTACGAATAAATATTTTGATTGATTGATTGATTGATTGATTGAAAAGAGCAGAATTATGACACGCTATCAAAAAGGAAATACAGCCCCAGCCCGTTAGGTACGACGATGAGTGTTAGGTACCGTACCTTTTTCTCTAGGGCTTTGTTTGGATGCATATGATTATTGATTACCGACTAATTAGGGTAGCTTTGCCTCTTATTTGAAAAGTACCTTCAACAGACATGCCAAGTTTCATCACATTCTTAAGTTAAATAGGCCCCATGCTAACGCTCTTAAAGCCTACACAAACTTTTTGTGCCTCTTGCCAATCAGACGTCAAAGTCCCGACATGGAAGCCACTTAATCCGCGTTAAGGATGTCACGATCCATCCTGTATATTGCCACTTACAATCACTTATTGAGCACGTATAGGTACCCATCCATATGCACAGGCAATCGCACTGTCACACACGTTCAATTCAAAAGTCTTAACACTCAGCAACAAAAACCTCTGTTACCCTCGTGGCTGAGTAAACATCTGATACAAGTACAAAACAGGTAGAATGAATGATCCAAAAGAGAATACGGAACACTACTTTTTATTAAGACGATACGATACAGGTCAATTCTCCATACAAACGCTCTCGACTATTTCCTCCCTGGTTTTTGAAGATATAGAGCAATGATTTTTTCAAGACAGATTATTATTATTTTTATCTGTGTTGGACCGTTTTGACTTTTTTGCTATTTTTATTTTAAAAGACGCTAGAGACGAAATCAAAAATTTCTAAAAACGGCCTTTTTCAATGGCTCAAAAAAGGTGTGATACTCAAGATCGGTAACAATTAGCCAAAAAATCTAACCGGTCGGACACAGATTATTTCATTGTTATTCAGATTCTCAAATTTCGTTCCGTTTAAATAAGTTTTGAAGGAGGAAACATTCGAGAGCGGATCCTCGATTTTAAAGATTTTTTCGCAATATCTTTTAACTGAGTTGTTCTTAATGGACATTTTTTTTCGATAAATCTAGTTAATAACACTAGTATGTTTATCTGAAATTCCCAAATTGAAAGGGGGACTCCTTTCCATTTTAGCATTTTCGCTCTCGTAGCGTTTTAAGTAGTAACTTAAAAACGTGTGTTTTTTTTTTTTTTAATCTTTTATTTTATAGAGGCTTCCGTACACTCGTGGTGACGATGCCAGCCTCATAGGAGATTTCACATGTGTACCTAACACTCAGATCTTAGTCATCATTCTCTTGCCCTTATCCCAGTCACTTGGGGTCGGCGCAGCATGTCTTTCTCTTCCATACATCTCTGTCACTCGTCATCTCATCATTAACTTGTTTTACTCAGATCTTAGTGCGAGATATTTTTTAAAATACATAAATATTTTCTCAGCCTCTTTTGACAAAGGCTGTGAAAGCCAGATATTTAGGGATAAGGCACTATCTAACATATCACCTAAAATGTTTCTTCGCTCAACTAGACATCCGGTGCATTCTATAACTTACGAGTGCGTTATTTCGGCGGTCGGAGGGGAGTTAATTTTCTTTTTCACTAGTCCATATTAACACACAAACACAAAATATTATCACAACACAATATCATCACTAAAAATCCATGTACACTTTTTCACAACAACTTTTGACAATCAACTGATAGATTCTTTTGTTGCTTAGGTAAACTTGTTTCAGCATTCCAATTTCAAATATCTCCTCTCAACAAAGACCTATCTGTTGAGTGATCTTCCTCAACCTTGGTCTGGCAACTGGCTTTGTAAAAATGTCCGCTAGTTGATCTTCACTAGGCACTTTTGCAATAGCAAGTTCTCCGCTTGTGACCAATTCTCTGACAAAAAAATGTCTAACACGAATATGTTTCGTTCGACGATGAAACTCTGGATTCTCAGCAAGCTTAATTGCTGCTTCATTATCCACTCTTAAACAAGGTACGTGCTTGAGGTCGGTTATACTGCGAATGAGTCGAGAGAGCCAAATCGACTCCCTTGCAGCTTCACTAGCAGCTACTATTTCGGCTTCCGTTGTGGAGATCGAGACGCTCGATTGTCTTTGGCTAAGCCAGGAAATAGCTCCTCCTGCATACAAGCATAACACGCCACTTGTTGACCTCCCTATGTTCACGTCTCCAGCATGATCAGCATCACTGTAGCATTCTAAATAACCCTTTTTGTAGTCTTTTTGATACAGTATTCCTAAGTCAGGCGTATATTGCAAATACCGCATTATTCGCTTCAACTTGATACAGTCATCGTCACTGGGGTTTTCTAGACTTCGTGATACTATGCTAACAGCATAAGCGATATCAGGCCTGGTGCATACCATTAAGTAGGCTAAAGCTCCAACAATCTGTCTATAGTTACTAAGCATGTAACTTCGGTCAATTTTATCACGTAACATGCTTTCCTTTGCTATAGGCGTTGAGACAGGCTTACAGATATCCATCCCAAATCTGCGTAATACCTTGTTAACGTACGAGGGTTGACAGATTTTTATATCGTCTCCTCTTCTTTGAATCTCTACTCCCAAGAAGTAAGATGCTTCTTTTGTCGTAATCTTGAAGCGACCAGAGAGCTCTTTGACTCCCCCCCTCTAACTTTTGAACCATATGTTTAAAAAATATGAAAAAAATCACAAAAGTAGAACTTTATAAACACTTTCTAGGAAAATTGTTTTGAACTTGTTTTTTTGTTTCTCACTGCACCCGGCTTGACGCGTTTCTGTTTCGCCCCATGGTTGACTGGTAGAGAATGACTAAAGGCAATTAAGTCCGCCAATTGTATTTTTTTGTGTGCAATAAAGTCTAAAATCCATACTAATATTATAAATGGGAAAGTTGTGTGTCTGTTTGTTTGTCCGTCTTTCACGGCAAAACGGAGCGACAAATTAACGTGATTTTTTTTATGTGGAGATAGTTGAAGGGGTGGAGTGTGATATAGGCTACATTTTGTCTCTTTCTAACCCCCCACTTCACTAAATGGGGGCGGCCGGGCCGCAATTTTAGAATTTAACGCGAGCGAAGCTGCGGGCAAAAGCTAGGAAATATATAATAATGAATAAATAACAGTAAGTGTTGCTATGATAAAAAAATTGTTCCATTTGTACTACTATTTTACCAGGCGTCTGATTGGATCAATCGGAGAAATTGACAATCTGTTAAAATCGGAATATCGTCACTACTTTTAAAAAATCTCGTGTATCACGCTGTTCCTCAAAGTTAAAACGCAGTAACGGCTCAGCCACGACATTGGTCTAAGCTACATAAGCGAGACACAGCGATGGGACATTCCATATGGCTGCCGCTACTGTCTGGCTTCTCTATATGCATTCCATTCATACTTACTATTATTTTCTTTTCATTGACAGACGAAGATACAAGTTTTTTTTTAAAACTAGTGACGATATGTGTAGTCGACAATAGCTACATTGTGTGCTACTACGTGCATTGTGCGTGTGTAAGGCCTTATGTTATACCTAAATGCGAAAGTGTGTCTGTCTGACATCTCTTCACGCTTAACGCTGAACCAATTTTGACGAAAAACTGTATTTAAAGATAGTATGTATAGTCCCGGGAGTGCGTCAAGGGTGCATACTATCGCCCTTGCTTTTCAACATTTATACTGAGCATATCATGAGGATAGCCCTTGAAGAATGGACGGATGGTGTACCAATAGGTAGGAAAAATATATCTAATCTGCGATACGCTGACGACACCACGCTCATTGTGACCAGTGAACACAGCATAGAAGCACTACTGCGTCGCGTTGAAACAGTCAGTCTCGAATTCGGTCTGAAGATCAACCGACTGAAAACCAAAATGATGGTCGTGAGCCGCAAGAGTGAAAATAAGACAAAAGCGATTGGGAACTGTAAAGTTGTATCTTCATACATATACCTAGGGTCACTGGTCTCAGATGGCGGAGGCTCCGCAGACGAAATCAAGCGACGCATGGCCATCACTCGGTCCACAATGGAGAAACTCTCCAAGGTCTGGAGAGACCGTGACATCACAAGGGCAACGAAAACTCGTCTCGTAAGATCTCTCGTTTTCCCAGTGTTTCTCTACGGGGCTGAAACATGGACAGTATATAAGAGAGAGTGAACGAAAACGCATTGACGCTTTGGAAATGTGGTGCTGGAGAAGAATGCTCCGGATATCGTGGACCCAGCGGCGCACTGTAATGTGTATATTCTTCAGGAGCTCAAAGTCAAACAAAGACTGTCAGATGCCGTTCACTCTCGCACCCTTAGCTATTTCGGTCACCGTTACACGTAGGGAAAGGGAAAGACTCCGCCATAGAGAGACTTGTTGTTCAGGGAAGAGTGGGCGGTACAAGACCCAGACTGCGCCCCTCAATGCGATGGACAGACCAAGTGAGGGCTCTCACCGGGTCACCCTTAAATCTCTGCGCGCGGAACGCTGCAAATAGAGCAATATGGCAGGAAACCATTAAAAAGGCAGCACAACGACCCCAATGACCACGACTACTCTGACAAGAGTATACGACTAAGAAGAAGAAGTATAGTCCCGGAGTACAGTCAGCCAAAAAAGTGGTTTACTACTTTTCGACCGTATGCACTTGAAAATAAAGTCGAAAAGTGGTAAGTAAACCACTTTCTTGGCTGACTGTACCTATCTTGATTCCAGAAATCACACTTTAAGATAGGGAAAAAGGGGGGTGGAATTATGAAACTATGTAAAAGCTACCATTAACGAAATTACATTGTGGCTAAAACGTCTTATTTTAAAATGTAAGCAAAGAACTGTGATAAAATGTGCTTGTTTGCGTTTTTTTACGATTTCAGGGTTGTCACGTTGCAATCTGAGCAAAGATTTATCTTGCATCTAAATAAGCTGAGGCCACATTTAAGCAAACAGAGGTTTCGAAAGTACTTCAGCATGTTTTTGGCCGAATTTTCAAGTTTTTAAGTGAACTTGCATACCAATATACTACTTGACCTAGTTTATCCAACTGATAAAAACCAGTTAAGAGCATTTCGGAATATTATTAGTCTAAGGGTTTTGGTTATACAGTTAAATGCAAACAACATCTTGATTTTTAAATGCCTCCCCTACGCTACGCAATGTCTAAAAATTACAGAAGGGAGTAAATTGGTTGCGTTCTCGCGACCAGGCAGGCAAGATAATCTGGCTGTCCCTATCGCACAATTTATAAGTAAGTGCGATAGGGACGGCCAGATGTTTTATAATTTCTCGCGCGACCATACTTGCCTGCCTGGTTCAATGCAACTCATGCAAGCCGCAGAGGTAATCTAGCCTATCATCCCGATTCCCGATAACTCCGATAAGTAAATTTTAATTTCGCTTGGCGTTTTTCGATATACGATTGTGATCTTGGCTAAACGTCCAAGTACCTACTCAACATACGGCTCCATATTGCTGTTCTTATCTAAATTTAGTAGGTAATGTCAAATGTTGGTAACAGAATTTGGCAAAGTAAAGGCCAATCTTATCGTCTTTATGGATTCTATCGTGTCTTGACCGTGTAGTAGACGACGTTGCTTCTGCTGTTCCATGTCCTATCGGATGTCGGCATTCACCATCTCGTAAGAACCGGGACAAATTTTCCAATTTTGAATTTGGAGCTTTCTTTTATTTCTATAAAAGTTCAAAACTCGAATTTAATTCGTAGACTTCTATAAGTACCTTGGGACTTACGAGGATAGGTATAATCATGATCAGTGTTCTCTACTGTTAGTCCTATAGTGAATGACACTCGCAAGGCCGTATCTCGGCTGAAAATAGTGTTTTTGTGTAAATTACTTAGTTCTGCAAATTGCAGCGAAGCCTACGTTGCCATTAGTCCCAGATATTGCAAATGCAATCATCATTAGAGCATGGACCATTGCTCGGCTGCGTCCTACTTGTGCAATTGTGATCGATAGCACAGTGTAAGGACTGGCAGTAAACTATCTTCGGAATATACCTAATAAATCCTAGTTTCATCTGAGGTGGGTTGGATTGATGGTTTAAATTTAAATCAAACAATGGCAATATATTTCCCACCACCATTTGGACTCTATCATACAATTCTATTGATACAAATTTAATTAATTTTGACAACCTGTCTATCCGATTAAGAGTGCTGTCCGGATTTTATATTGTGGCAGTATTGTCACCCTGCAATATACAATGTTACAAGTGCCATATACACTGATTCCGAACGACACACTTTTATTTTCAACGTACCAATTGAATGTATTCAAAAATAATTAACATATAAACATACATATAATCACGTCTGTATCCCATAAAGGGGTAGGCAGAGCACATGAACTACTCAAGTTTCAGTGCCACTCTTGGCAAAAAGGGGTTGAAAGAAATCCAAATTGTAAAAATAATTAAGCTTTTTATTACATATTAACTATCTACAAAATATCATGCATCTTCCTTTCTCTAACTTGTGAGTTATGGATATATGTAGATTCAAATGTAGGTAATAATAATGCTTGCCTTAGTTTTTAGCACTTAAATACCGACGCTGTTGACACTAGCTTAGTGTACTCAGTAACGGTAAACACACACGGTTGACACAAACGTGTACGATTTGCGCCTTGCAAGTACTTTAGTACTAGGGTCCTATTTGAATCGAGAACGTTGTGAATGGTAACATTTTATACTTTTAGATGAAAGCTGATGACGCCGGCCTGCGTTTCATTTTACACCCATACACATAACAAATTGCTTCGGATTTAGAATATCAAAATGTTGTTCATGGCCACATACATTTTATTATTAAAATATTTTTTAAGAAAAAAAAACCGTCGCCTTTCGGGTTCTGGTGAAAGTTACTTGCGAATGTTGGATTATGTAGAAATGTGTAGGTATTTTTTAAAACTGCTTTTAATGCTTTAATTATTAGATGGCAACATAAATGAATATACGTATAACGTTAAGGTTTGAGGAGTTTCCTCAATTCCTCATGAATCCGATATTATATTATAAGAAATCGAAGCTTGACAAACTTTGACTTGAAAACTCAATATGCTTAACAAACATAACTAAATAAATAAATGTCACTGTTCTGAACTTAAATGCATGCTTTTCTTGCAAAAATACCAAAGTCACTTATGAGTGTGCCGTTCAGATTTGAGGAGTACGGTTCTGACTATCATCAGCAGTTCCACTGCACCAAATGTCACTGTTCTGGACGCAAGTGCATGCTGTTCTTATAAAAATACCAAAGTCACTATAAGCGTGCCGTTCAGATTTGAGGAGTTCGGTTCTGACCATCAGCAGTTCCACTGTACCAAATGTCACTGTTCTAGACGTAAGCGCATGCTGTTCTTATAAAAATGGCAAAGTCACTATAAGCGTGCCGTTCAGATTTGAGGAGTTCGGTTCTGACCATCATCAGCAATTCCGCTGCACCAAATGTCACTGTTCTGGATGAAAGTGCATGCTGTTCTTATAAAAATACCAAAGTCACTATAAGCGTGCCGTTCAGATTTGAAGAGTTCTATTCTGGCCATCATCAGCAGTTCCACTGCACCAAATGTCACTGTTCCGTACCTAAATGCATGCTGTTCCTTTAAAAACACAAAAATCACTATATGTATGCCTTTCAGATTCGAGGAGTTCCCTCGATTTCTCCAGGATCCCATCATCAGAACTGGGTTCTGAGAAAAATGGGACCAATCTGTATGCATATACATTCAATTAAAAAAAATAATTTCAAAATCGGTCCAGTAACGACGGAGATATCGAGGAACAAACATAAAAAAAAAAAAAAAAAAAAAACATACAGACGACTTGATAACCGTCCTTCTTGAGATATGAGGCGACGGTTAAAAAAAACTAACAGTAACCATAACCATAAACTACTAACTTTTTAACTGCCTTCCAAATCTCAAAGGAAGGGGTTCTCAATTCGTCTGTATGTTTTTTTTTTTATTTTTTTTAATGTTTGTTCCTCGATATCTCCGTCGTTACTGGACCGATTTTGAAAATTTTTTTTTTGATTGGATGTATATGCATACAGATTGGTCCCATTTTTCCCAGAACCCAGTTCTGATGATGGGATCCTGGAGAAATCGAGGGAACTTCTCAAATCTGAAAGGCATACATATGGTGATTTTTATGTTTTTAAAGGAACAGCATGCATTTATGTACGGAACAGTGACATTTGGTGCAGTGGAACTCCTGATGATGGTCAGAATGGAACTCCTCAAATCTGAACGGCACACTTATAGTGACTGGTATTTTTATAAGAACAGCATGCACTTACGTCCAGAACAGTGACATTTGGTGCAGTGGAACTGCTCATGATGGTCAGAACGGAACTCCTCAAATCTGAACGGCACAGTTATAGTGACTTTGGTATTTTTATAAGAACAGCATGCACTTAAGTCCAGAACAGTGACATTTGGTGCAGTGGAACTGCTGATGAAGAGTGAGCCGCCCCTGGAGAGTTCCGTTCTGATAATCATTCTCATCTGTAAGTACTTCAGAATCATCAAAATTTCAAAATTGGTTCAGAAATGACGGAGATATCGAATAACAAACATTAAAAAATATACAGACGAATTGATAACATAATCCAACATTTGAAAGTATTTATCACCAGAACCCCGAAGGAATAAGGCGGTTTTTTTTTCTTAAAATTTTTTTCTAAGATTTTAGATAACACAGATGACATGTCTAGACTACATTTTTAAATGGTTTTGAAATATGAGTTGCATTTAAAGGTTAATGGAAATATAGCTGTCTGATGGTCAAACGCATAATTAATTAATTAGAACAAAATGACATGGTTGAGAAATATCTAATAACAAAGTTTCAAGTACATATTACCTAACCGCCATTTTTTCAACAGTTTTTACGCAATTGAAGCTGGTACAAAAAACGATGCACGGATATCCTACACTCACAATTTGCATACCTACAAACAAAGATTTTACGAATGCGTACACTTTTTTAACAGACTTGAACTTTGACAGCGGTTTGGTGCAACCAGTTATAAAAGTCATTCTAATAGTTGTCAACCTGTTTCTTATAACGCATACCTAGGAATTAGATAAAATTTTTAGTTGCTGTTCCGGAGCGGATAACAGAGTCTAGGTATCAGCAAACGGCGGATACAATACCTACTTAGATATCTACTTGTTTGGCGAGATACCTAACCGGGCACGCCACAATGCTCGGCCCCAATTTCACAGCGCTAACACAACGGCTTTTGCTGACGCTGAGCTTACGGAAATCTGATATCCTGACGATGTCACAGAATACATATTACTACAAGTGTAATGACTAACAGGACGACGCAAGCAAGCTCAAAGAGACGATGAAAGAAAGCTGAAACAGAGCCGATGACCGACAATGGATAGAATTGGTAAAGTCAAATTCATATTTGTAGTTTTTTGACTTATTTCGCTTATACGTTAAATTAAAAGTTTGCCGAATTCAGACTTATACCATACTCCATAAGTACCTGCGTACCTAACCGTAGATTTCGCCGCCTTGGGCAAGAGTTGTGTACCGTGACGAGACGGCAGTCCGCTGCAATTACAAACTCATTACCGTTTGTCACCCGCTTTTGTGTTTGTACAAACGTTTGGACACATTGATCATTACAGTCGTCGACTTTTTTTCAATACAGACAGTTGTATTAATACAGTAATAATAGATTTGATAGGCACTTATTCATATAATAGGACCATACAGACACTAGGGTAGGGTGACCCTTAAATTAAATTTCAGGCAATTTCCCTAACTGCTAAGAATGACTACGTTAAAATTAACTATGTTCGATTAAAATGAACTCAGTAACGATGTGTCAGTATCAATATTTATCTTTAATATGACATCATAATGTTGAACTTTGACTTTGACCTCGAAAATTTTTCATATGGCGACTTTTAGAACCACGGTATGCGATAAAAAGTCCTAATACTAATAAAAATACATTTGTGGCGATCACTGGCCGATGCGCGATCTGCGCAAGCCTGTGCCGGATGTATGTCTTCGTTCTGTCACGTCAAGAATTTGAACTGTCGTAATATATTTTGCGTAATAATTTCTTATTTAAAATATTTGTATGTAGTAGCACAGAATATATAATAGTACAAGTGTAGTAGTGCATGTTGAGTTAAATGATTTATTTTCGACTACGTAAGATGTAAATAAAATGCTGTCAAGTTGGTGCAACGGTTTTACTGCTAAGTGCTAACAACCCGAAAACAAGATATCCACACATTGTTCAGTACCTTTCAAAAAAGTCTATACAGCTTATCATAGTGACACTAGTGACAAAGTTAGAATGCATATCTTGAAGCAGAATATACGTAAAATTACACAAATGATGTATCACCACAGAATATATACCTAATAGTACAACTAATAACGGTGCAGAAGGTTAAAACTAACAAGTATAACAATAGTTCCACGCATAGAACCAACTTGTTTACGGAACCTTAAAACTTAATTAACTAGCGGGACTTGATTACTCAGTTAAATTTAACAAGCTTGTAATAAAAAAATCATCGAACATCATATCCAAATTGTAATTGTTAGGCAATAAAAATGCCCTTCGTATGCGCCATATATTATTACTTAATTTAGTATATGTTTATTACTTAATTTAGTACAGTCGCCATCAGGGGCATCAGATATATCTGAGCGGCCGGGCCGAGCATAAATATCTAAACGCGCCGCGACAATACGAGGGCTGTTCCGAAAGTTTTTAGCTGCTCCGGTTGTAGGTATTCATGTGATTTGTATTTTGCTTGTACTGTTTTGAGGGATTTTTTATTATGGACTAAGGTGATGTAGATTTGGGTTTAGAAAGAGATTAGTTTATTTTTTATATTTGTTTAACTAGAACGCGCCTAACCAACGCGAAATTTTTGATCAATAATTCTTCTGACTCTTTCGTACTGTGATTTAACATTATTTTTCATTGACATAGTTATTTTATTGTATTTATAGGTGGTACTAATTGTGAATCTTAACTGTTCATTTACGTATAATTGCGTTTGATTACGTAAATATAATAGTGACTTAGTGGATGGTAACATTAGTGAATAGGACTTAGTCATGTCCTAAAGCCATGAATATTAGATGTTTACAAAAAAGTACATCAAATAAACCCTACGTCAAGTAATTCATGTATGGAAAATAGCAGAAAGACAATTAATGAATCCCGGGAGGGTCCCAGCATGTTATACAACAATTTTGATACCAAAGTCGATAAATTATAGAAAAAAATGGTAATTTTTTTTTTACCAAGAAGTCAGAAATTCCATACAAAACAACTTTTAGTAAAAAAATTAAATTAATATTCGCATTAGTCTCATAATTCCTTTTGGATATGATAATATGTATTGAAATATCACACCGAATAGTATAACATTTTATTCAAATCGCATAAGTAGAGCCTGAGCAGCTAACAACTTTTGGAATAACCCTCGTAGAGGCGTGTCCAGATATTTATGAGCACCTTGTCCGCTCCGATATATCTGAGGACAGTACGAGTGAAGGGCTATAGTGAACGTAAATTGTAGATACTAGTTACGACGGCGGCTTTGCACGTTCTCGTTTTGATCGAAATCTGAAAATTGAGCAACCTTGGATTTCACATAGGAGCGGCCTTATCTTGTAATTAAAACTACCTAGTTAGGTTAGGTGCCTATTAAATATATCTGTGACACTGTAAGACACGAAAGTACAGTACCAGGTATTAGGTTATGTTACAGCAGCGAACTGAATAATACACAGGTACCATTATATGTATAAAGTGCAGTCAAAAATGTGTATAACTATAAACCGAACGAACGTACGTACAAAATTACATCTGGTTCTGATTACGGGCAGTAGGTACAGGTCTGTCCCAGTTAAATATATTAATATTTAATTTATTCATGACAACATTTTTTGTCAACCGAGCCACCGTTATATCGGATTTCTTTCTTTAGGACTTTAGATTCTTTATCATTACCTACATCTCGCTTTTGCCGGTGATATGCAGGCGTAGCACACTAGTTGGATAAACTTTATCGAATCGGTAGATCGGTACCTATGTCCTTATGGCACTTACAAATAGTGCGAAAAGGACGGCCTGACGTTGCCTGCCTGGTTCAAAATGATAAGTAGATCAAAAGTAAAATACCTAACTGCAAAGATAATGGATATGCTTAGAGGATTTTTGTCCAAGTCTGTAGACAGTCAATGCAACTTGTCTACTAGACAAGTTGCATTGACTGCTATCTCTGCATTTAGAATCTCAGTTTAGATTTTGACATTTTGAGATATGTGATACTAGCTTTTGCCCGCGGCTTCGCTCGCGTTAGAAAGAGACAAAAAGTAGCCTATGTCACTCTCCATCCCTTCAACTATCTCCACTCAAAAAATTTCGTCAATTCATCGCTCCGTTTTACCGTGAAAGGCGGACAAACAAACAGGCACACACTTTCCCATTTATAATATTAGTATGGATGTGTTAAATATGGAAATTAGCGCCAACTAACCAAACATCAACCAAAGGCGTGACCCCCATCTGTAATTCTGTATAAACGAGCATGTTCATGTTTCCGAGGTTTTTTTCTTAGACTTTGTTTATGGTATTTTCCTAAACTGTAAGTAGATTTATATTACGCGTCCTTGCTAAGCAGAGTGCGTGCTAGCCCCAACACCATCCTGAGCATGATCTCCAACAGGTTTGATTGCCCTTACATAAGTAATTGCTTGTCCTTACATCTAAGTAGAAATGTAAAATAGGGGTAGAAATGTATATTTAATTGAATTTAGCTGTAATTTTTGTAATTAAATTTAATTTTATAATTTAAATCAAATGTAATTTTATAATTTTAATTTTATTTTATTTATTGCTGACATTTCTGACATTTTTATACATTGACTTATAATTATAATATATTTATTTGAATTTTAAGTAGCCTAGGACTATATGTAATTCTAATTTAATCTGTGAGTTTTTATGATTTTATCTTTTAAAATGCTATAATATAAACAGAAAAAAAAAATGTCAGTATTGTCGCAAATATAATTTAAATTTTTGAAATTACTGGTAAATTATGTATTTTTTATTTTGGCTCAGAAACGCTTCGGCCCCAGTTTCATTTCGTCATCTCCATAAATCGTCCGCAGTGTTATGTCGTCACCCTACAATTCCTAATTCGTAACCTTCCTAACTCGTCCACTTTCTTATATCGTCAATACCCCATTTTGTCTAAATTCCTATTTTGACCATAGTGCCAACTCGTCCAATATCTGATATCGTCAATATACCATTTTTGTCTACGTTCCTATTTCGACCAAAGTGCCAACTCGTCCGCGTTCTTTTATCGACCTAGGATAAACGGTAAGGTAAAGTCTAAAGGCAGTGTTTCATTGGAAATCTTATAGGCAAGTGCGAGTCGGACACAGCCATGAAGGGTATCGTAGTATAAAAAAAATACTTTCTGGATCTCGTCCAAACAAATTTTCGCTGGAAGTTTGCATGATAATATTGATAATGTACAATAGTACATCATATATTTTTTTAGATTTTTCATTCTCTTATTTTAAAAGTTACTTACATACATACTCGTACATAGGTTCACGAAAAAAAAATTGCGAGTCTCTGTTTGAAGTATATTACTATGCTATGTAGTTGACGAGTTGGCACTGTGGTCTAAATAGGAATGTTGACGAGTAAGCACTATGGACGAATTAGGAGTGTTGACGAATCGGCACTGTAGTCTAATTAGGAATATAACCAAGTTACTACAGTGGCCCACGTAAGAAAGCGGGCGAGATAAGAAAGTGACGATATAGGAATGCTGGCGAATCGGAACAGTAGACCAAATGCGAATGAGAACTACTTAAGAAGTTGACGAAATGAAACTGAGGCCGAAGCGGTCCTGAGCCCTTTTAAGAACATTACCATTCAAATTCTGGGCACCGTTTAGCACACATACACAATTACGCCTACATTTACACAAGAAAATACGTTTACAGGCCCTGTAATCAAAACTGGTAAACAAAACAATAGTCATCTCTTTTATACTAATGCACACAGATAAGTGTAGCTGAAATGCATATAATGTCACTAACTACCAATCAGCGATTTTATTCGGCTAAAAACCTTCTTGCTGTACGTACTGGCAGCTAAGAATTCGCGGTTCATATTTGACTAAAATTTGACACGAAAAGGGATGGGTTTATGTCATACATTAAAGAACCAAGCAGAAATAATTTTAATTTTATGTATATTAAAAAATAACTACATAATTAATTTGTTGTTATGAAGTAACAACCTACATATGAAAATAATAATTATGTCGTACACGTATTCCGCTATAATAAGTATTTTTATGGCTAGATAAATTCAATTTATATCTGTATATCAATGTACAGTCACGTTCAGGTTGTTGTCAGTTGCCATCTATTATTAACAGGTGTTAAACGTAGGCTTTCATTTTATAAAATTTACCTTTTCAGGGCTGGTCAGGTTTTTCAATCGCCAGATAAATAATATCTGTCAGATAAATGTCAGCTGTCAATGTAATTTATACGTGTGATGAAAAGGATAGTGATAACTTTATCTGGTAGATATATTTATCTGGCGACTGAAATACCGGCCCTTAAATATGTAATTACTTAGATGTCGCCACCGAAAGATAATAACATAGAACACTACTTTCAAATAAAATGCCAGCCGAAAAGTGGTTCCAAGATCATAATACGCCGTACTGACACCGGACCACAGGTCACGTCTATTTCTATTTTACAACCTTCTAAATTAACACGTTTAGGGACGCTTAGTGACGTCATCTGTCATAAACCAAAGGAAACAAATGACTACGCGTATGCTATACCATACGTGTCCACGAATGTATTCAGATTGGCCATTTAAACCACTATGCCGGTTACATAAGGTCTGTGATCAAAATAATCGAACTCCTATGCCACTGACACGTACGTGTGTTTAAACAAGTTTACTGGCCTATGTTGGCCGCACAGCAGGCAGGTAAGCATGATCGCGTGATATTAATAAAATTATACAAAAATGAATGTTTTTAAATATCAATGGCTATTAAAAATATTGCATAACATCATCCCCATACAAAAGTATCTCGTACAAAATAAATCGAAATAATTATGATCCTCGCCAAATTACACATGAAACTTAATCCCATATTTTTCTCCGTATTTGTTGGAACGACTAGCACATGATATTACAAAACAGTACGGCATATTCTTTTTGTAAACATATATTCTAAATACGCCGTACTACGACTATTCCGACTGGCCGCCATTAGCGCACTGACAAGCTCCGTGGCACAATTTTGAGGCCCCGCCTACCGTGGCACAATATTCGTGGGGTCATTTTTGAGAGCTCTTTAGACATCTAGGTATATTAACAATCGCTGGGGGCAGGGCCCAAGCTGCCGGTGGTTAGGGCTGCAGAGAGAGGAACCGTCGAACTATCCGCGCTGTGTCCAAGATCACCGCCTTCTGCATCTGGCCCTTGATCCAGCCACCTAGCGAGAGTCTCTTAAGATGTTGGTCGAGACTCTTCGCTATGAGACCGTTCGCTGAAACGACTATCGGAACAATGATCGTTGATTCAACATCCCACATGGCGGTTATCTCGTGAGCCAAGTCTAGGTACTTACTGGACTTGTCCTTCTCGGCTTTCACGAGATTCTCATCATGGGGGATGGTGATGTCAACGAGCACTGCCCGGCGTTGCAGTCGATCTATTATCACAATGTCAGGCTTATTGGCTACAATAGTCCTGTCAGTGATAATAGATCGATCCCAATAGAGCGTGGCACGACCATTTTCGAGAACTGGCGCAGGTAAGTACTTGTAGTACGGTACTTTATTATTATTTCTCTTTATTTCTTTCAAATCTTAGGCTAGGCTATTTATAATACGAATATAAAAGTAAAATACAAAACCACTTACAAAACAATAAAAAAATATAAACATATTATAAAAAACCTAACCTAGGGTGCCGCCAGCAGCGGGGCAGGGCCCAAGCTGCCGGTGGTTAGGGCTGCAGAGAGAGGAACCGTCGGACTATCCGCGCCGTGTCCAAGATCACCGCCTTCTGCATCTGACCCTTGATCCAACCACCTAGCGAGAGTCTCTCGAGATGTTGGTCGAGACTCTTCGCTATGAGACCGTTCGCTGAAACGACTATCGGGACAATAATCGTCGAATCAACATCCCACATGGCGGTTATCTCGTAAGCCAAGTCTAGGTACTTACTGGATTTGTCCTTCTCGGCTTTCACGAGATTCTCATCATGGGGGATGGTGATGTCGACGAGCACGGCCCGGCATTGCGATCGATCTATTATGACAATGTCAGGCTTATTGGCTACAATAGTCCTGTCAGTGATAATAGATCGATCCCAATAGAGCGTGGCACGACCATTTTCGAGAACTGGCGCAGGTGTGTACTTGTAGTACGGTACTTCGCGGTCCACAAGACCGTATTGAAGAGCAAGCTGCTGGTGAATGATCCTGGCTACGAGATTATGCCTGTGCAAGTACTCACCGTTAGCTAGATGAGAACAACCGGAGATGATATGCCTGAGTGACTCTATTATTATTATTATTACTATCTAGATATTTTAGCTTATTTGTAAATCCCTACTATGATTAGTGTTTTAGAAAAATAACAGTGCTAATCATCATAATAGATACATAATCAGCGGTAACAATTACAACCCATTACTGCACAGGGTTCGTAGAATATTATAAGTAGTTTATTATTTTGAACTGTATTGCTTATTGTAAGGGTGTTTTTTTGCTAAGTTAATGATAACGCCTGATGGATTATGTGTTGCAATGCATCCGACGGCTAAAACCGATTTAGGAAGTTGGTCAATTCAGATCTATCAGCTCTAACAAATTACTTCAGTTTATGCAACTTGTACATACTAAACACATCGTTCACCAGCGTCCATAGTGCATATAAGGACTAATGACTTTAATCATCTTCGTCCATACATAGATATACACAGTGTTTTTTTTGTTTTCCGATTACTTCGACACGCAGTTGGGTTCATCATCAGGAACCACCCTGTATATCGCTTTTTGTTAAATTCGAAAAAAAAATTTTTTACGTTTCCAATTTCCATACATAATAAATGGATTAATTAGTGTGAACACTTAATCATAACATTAAAGTCATTGTCAAGTGTTTGACGGCACATGTCAAAACAAATAACATTAGGAAGTGGTAAGGGATGCCACACACATGTTCAGTCATTTTTTTTTTAATAATTCGGTAACCGTAAGCGTTAATAGGCTAGTTTCTTAGAGAAATTGATTGAAACCTTTGCGTCAAAATACAGGAAACAGTGTGAATTTCACGAAAGTCGAATTCAAGAAAACTATTAAAAACTAAGTGCATGGTCGTAGAAAAAGTATTGTATGCAACGGTGTTTAACTGAGTCAAAAAATACTCGTGGCGTGTCAATAACAATTTTCGGCTTCGCCTCAAATTGTTACCCACGCCACTCGTCTTTTTTGACCTCCTTTAAACGCCTGTTGCATCAAATATTATAGCGTTCGTTTTTTTTTCTATGGCTATTTCCATATACTCCTGCTGCGTGACGTCGGTCTGTTAATTGTGGTGCATACAACTGGCCTTTAATGAAAAATCACTGTTTTTACAGGACTCCAAAATGCCGTGGGATGGGTGGGAGGAGATCGCGTACCAGGCGGAATGCGACCGTCACGAGAGCCCCGAGTTCGACGAGGAGGCATGGAACCTGTGCGCCGAGGACCCGGACAGCAGAACTCGCAAGATTCAGGAGCTGAGGGACATGATATACGGTAACGTGACATTTGTGGCTCCACTCAAAGAAATACCTTGCTTCTCCCGAGCGTCCAATCTATGATCTGCTGCCGGACGATCGATGGTGCAACAGTGCAGTGAGTACAGCGACGCCATTTTCCGTAAAACCTGACTAAATGCCGATTGCCGACGCTCAAAAAATACTAGTCCTGTGTTGGAATCTCTGTGCTGAGGATAGGGTAAACTTTATGCCATACATTTTGTTGCCATTGCCACCGCTGCTGCTATTGCCATTGCTATGTTGCTGCGCCATTATTTTACATCTAGTTGAATAAGGTTGCTTGCCGACTGCGAATTTATTTAGACTGCTATCAAAAAATGCATGTTATTTCAAGTAATTGAATTTTTTTATCTGCGAAAATTTACGGGCTAAACTTATCAACAGAATTGTTTACGTGCTTACAGCCTTACATAAAATAGGCTAATGATTTGTATCTTAATTTAGCACACCACAACCACACAAACTTCATTACAAAATTACAACACTATAATAATTGCTAGCCTTACCAACACCATTTAGGTACTTATGGTACCTACTTGGTTCCAATTACTTTGTGCACTTGCCCAAAAAGGGAAAACTTTCAAATTTAAACATTTATTTAGTTAGTTTAATATTTTATTAAGGCCTCACTCAGCACTGTTACATGTCATTTTACAAACAATAAAAATAAACAAAGGCGGAAATGAAGGAGAACGAAATAGAAATGTAAAAAATAAACGACATTACTTACCTATTTGAAGCCACCATGATATCCAACCCAACATGATATCAATCTTGGGTACGTCCCAAATCCCACATTTTTTTTTTTTTTGCTCTTCGAGCTTGCCTGTCGCGAGAGAGGTTTGCCGTGCGCGTGCGAGAGAGACGCCTTTCGATCTGAGATGACAGACAAGATCTACAAAACATTCAGTTTAAATCTAAGACACCTTGAACTTTTTAAACTTTGAATAATGTAGATTGATACAGAGGGAGTAAAAACACTTAATACAAAGGTCTCGTTGTTACCTTCATTCATTCTTGCATCCCACGAAATAAACTAAATTAGACTTTAACTCAATATCCATAACTTCCATAAGAGTCATCATCACATAAAATACCAAAGCGCAGAATGTGAATCAGCCAACCACCAACCAACAAAACCCCCAATCATTTGATATCATTTGCCAATAAATTGTTACGTTATGAAAGATTTTATTCGGTACCAGGCTCCCATAACTCTCAAGGAGTAACGCCTTATTTTGTCCACAGAGCGTGGGGAATGCCAGCCGCCACAAATGGATGACGCCTTTCTGTTGCGGTTTTTGCGCGCCAGGCGCTCCGTCCCCGCGCGTGCGCACCGCTTAGTGAGTTATACTGCCCTGGTACTTATAAATAGATGGAAGCCGTATAACGGTGTCGTAAAACGCTGTAAATTGAAGTAAGTGTATACGAAAAGTTGAAATTATTGACGAGTCTATTTACTTGTTGAAAAGTGATTATTATGTTTATGATGAATAGAAATAGGAATTTAGGTTTCATATTTTTTTTCTCAAACATGCAATGAAATATTGTCTTTACGTTCCTTAAAATGGGCTGGGAAGTTTCGCTTTTTGGGCGCAACAACTCGAGAGGACTGTAAAGGGATTTCATATTATTTTTCAGGCCTAGGCCTGCAAAGTAACTTTTTTTTATAAAATATTGTCCTTTAGAGCATTTTTTTTATTTCATTGTATGTTTGAGAAAAGCACTATACATGCCTCGGCGTGAAAACGGATTCCCGGCCTCGTATCCCTATCCGGCCTCGCTCGCACGCTCGCTCGGCCGTATATACCCACTTGGCCGGGAATCCTCATTTTCCCGGCCTCTGATGTAATGTACTATTACTATCAATTATTTCAGTAAATAAACTACGTCCTTGTTTTATTTACTTTTAACAACTTTTAATTACCAATTTTTTTCTCTCTGTGTATTTCTCATCTACGCATGATATACGAGCTATGAAATAATAAAATTGTTCATTCAAACATAATACTTTAGAACTAAATCACAAGTAGCGTAGTAGTAAGAAATAACGCGAGCATTGCTCTCGACTGGAAACCGCAGAAACGCAGAATGCAAGTCGTGGTGACCCCGGGCACCCTGTCCACTCATGGAAGCGGTCCGTCGAAAATGAGCTACGGGCGGCTGGGTTGAGCTGGAGCGAGGCCACAAGGGTCGCTGAAGATAGGAAGGCATGGCGCGAGCTCGTGAAGGCCCTTTGCAACTCTAGGGTGCCTTAGACAAACAGACAACAACAACAACAAATCACAAGTGGCTCCAAACCAGAGTATGGTTTTTTGACAGACGAGGCTCCAAATACCTCTGTCTGTTGCGTTGCTCTGATCAACCTGATTTTCATGATAATTCTGATGATCATGGTATTCAAAAACTATCGTCCTTTTTCAGATGGTTCGCTACTGCAAATTCCGAGAGCAGAATCCACACCTCTGGCGCGGAGTCGATTGGTTAGGCATGCGCCGGCTCGGCAACGTGTTCGAAGGCGTACTGTATGACCGCCCTGACGTTGGCAGACTCATACTGTGCCGACTTGGTAAGGACACCTTTATACCGTCCACTGTCTGGTCCTCTTCGGCAAGTTCCAAAAAGACGACAGTTGCCTCTGGCGCGACTGCAGCATGCGACGCTTCGGCAACGTGTAAAGGTTAAGGTCGTGCATGACCGGCCTGTCGTTGGTATACTCCAACTTCAGTCTGTCCGCTAGCTACTGCAACTTCCAGAAACAGAACAAGCGCTTCTGGGTGGCTAGCCGAATGGCACAAACGCTCACGAAACGCTCACGAAACGAAGCGCTAGTAGATATCTATCTCTATCGCGCTTGCGTATTGGCGCGACAGAGCCAGCGGCGTATCGCTTTCGTTTGGCGTCGGAGAAATGCCATTCGGCTACGGGGCCTGGTCCCTCAATGCTCAAGCGTCACTCGGAAATGTCTTGCAGGAAGTGCTTTATGACTGGCCTGACGTATGCAGACTCATATTCCGCCGGCTAGAACTTCAGAAAATGCCTGACTTTCGGATCAACTCTCATAGAGTAATATCGACATCGTAACATCACTAAATGTGTCCCTCTCAAATTCCAGGTCTCTGGGACCCAGACACAACCCCAGTCGAAGATCTGATCCGCGGCACCCTCCTGCTCCTCGAAGTAGGGATCATGCAACCAAAACTCCAGGTCCTAGGTGGAGTGGCCATGGTGGACTGTGCCGGAATCACCATGAAACATATGAGATATCTCACTCCGTCCATCGCGCTACAAGCTATGAATGTGCTAGGGGTAAGGAAGACACCAAAGTAATTTGAAACCTTTGAAAACAGGCTGCAGTCTGTGGAATTTTTGTAAAGTAATCGTTTAAATCGACCAGTATAATCATAAAAGATACATGGACCTAGAATTTTTGCAATAAAAAGTCATATTATCTAACGTAACAAAAGACGTTATCTAGAAAACTAAATAATAAAATGCACCTTAGGCACATCTCGGACACTTGGCGATCAAATATTATGAAAGATGCGCGTTCCTAGCACACATTCTAAGCTCATGTAGGTGAACGCGTACCATGCTTGTGTGAGTGAGATATGACAGGTCGACTGTTCGCGTTTTTGACATGCGGTAACTGTGAGGTAACCGAGAGGGGGTGGGTGACACTTTCAGCGGGGATCGGTAGTGGCCATACTGACGATAGTACTCTTTATTATACTGTGCCTTAGGCTATCAATACTTCACACTTTTTTCATATTACGCATGCATCTGAAAAAGGATTACAAGGTTTGTACTCGTAAGTATTTAGCCATACGCATTAGGCATATTAAAATGTACCTCATTCATAATTAAGCATGATGCCATTGAACGCCATACTCACCTAGACAATACCTTCTATTCCAGTATGCATTCCCACTTCACCAACGCGGTGTCCACGTGGTCAACTGCTCCCGTGTCTTCGAGACCTTATTCTACTTCTTCAGAAGACTGGCACCAGCCGACGAACTCTGGAAGAAAGTCTACTTCCACAACGACTTTGCTTCTCTTCATAGGTTTGTGTATTTTGTATAATACCGTTGCACCAGTACCAAAGAGACTCTTATTGACGTATAAGATTGGCACTAGCTAGTCCCGTGTCTTTGAGACACTGTTCTACTTATTCAGAAGACTGGCACCAGCAGACGAACTCTGGAAGAAATTCTACTTCCTCAACGACTAATTTGCTTCTCTTCATAGGTTTGTCTATTTTGTATAACTTGTGCCGTCGCGCCATCGTCTGCTATCGTTTCCTATTGTAACATTGGCACAAGCCGATGTCCTCTGGAGACTGGAAGTTATTCATAATTTTACCTAAGTATATGATAATAAATAAAAAGAAAAACACAATGTTGGTAGTTGTAGAATCCGTTGAAATAAATCTGGTGTCCTAATTTGTAGTTGCGATGAAAAGTTTGTGACCAAACAACATGACATGATTTGAAAAAATGGAAATTCTACTGTGCTTTCTTGTTTTAATTTTTATCCTTTATCCTTCCTTCCTTATATTATATCCTTTTTTTCTGTTTTCCAGGTACATCGACCCAGAGTGCCTGCCAATTCGATACGGAGGAAAGCGGAAAGAAACGTCACTTTACACATGGCTGACGAAGATCAAGCATTACAGGAACAAGAGTTTCGACGACGATATCTGCAAGCTGGGGTACTCTGCCGATTATGATTATGACGAAATTTAAAGAAGATCTTTATTTTCGTGAAAAATACACTACTTGTATGAAATACTGTCACAAGAAGATCCCAGCCCCTTGGCAAGTTGACAAGGCCTAAAAATAAAAAGAAGTGTTTAAGCTGAATAGAGTCAAGCATTACACTCATGTGATGTGTAACATAATGTTTATTTTTTGTTCTACTACCTTAGGTAGGATATGAGTCTGAAAAACATTTGTAAAAACCTTAGGGTTCATGTAACAATATAATGTTTGTTTGGGGGTGATATGATAACAGGTAGTAAGAATATTAAAAAAAACACTGGCCAAGCAATAGATAGAACAATATTGTTGAGGTCATGGGATAGGTACTTTTATACATATAATATAATACCTAGGTATACAGGGTGCCCGGTAATTAATGGACAACCTTTTAACCACCAAGAGGGCACCTTATACTGGTCCAGAAAATCGACTTTAAGGTTTAGTAAAAGTCGCCTGATTTTCGAGATTTTCACACTTTTTAAAATTTTAATTTTAATTACCGGGCACCCGGTATATACAAATAAATCGAAATATTATAATAATATTGTAAAAATAGTACCTACAGACGTCTGTGATAAACCTTCCATCCATTAAACATCAATACATATATCTTGATAAATAATTCCGGTGATTACCTAACTACATATATTATAAAACAGCAAATTTATTTAAAAAAATGATTATAGAATAGGCACTGCATTATTTACAGGTTTATTTTGTACTGGCAGTTTATAGTGATAGTAATAATGTATACATTTAAATAGTTAATAGTTTTATTATTGACATATATGAGGTACAGTCAACCAATTGGAACCCTAGACCACTGTAGAACTATTCCGTAGTGACGTTATTAAATCAGATTGTAAGAAATCTCTTACTGCTTGTCATTTTGACATGGTTGTAGAGTGGCCTAGGGTTCCAATTGGTTGACTGTACTTTGAAAATTTCTGCGTTCAACGCATGGTGCTCAATACTATATGAGAAACCCGAAAGATTTGGAAAAAAGTGGCTACAAGTTCTTGTGAGTCTTAATTGTCTAATTTGAAATTCTGAATATTATTACGACGACCGGTCTGGCTTAAATAGTCGGTCGGTAGTGTCCCTGTCTGCTAAACAGACGGTCATGGGTTCGAATCCCTGTAATGGCATTTATTTGTGTGATGAACACAGATATTTCTTCTTGAGTCGTGGATGTTTTCAATGCATAT